>NC_135808.1:111908808-112215445 GCF_964213995.1 Mustelus asterias
CCAATAATCTTGCTGCTGTAAAACAACATATCTTCTGACTTACCATGTATGATGCCATGGGAAATCCACTAGTTGGTATTTCCCAATTGCCACCCTTGCATAATAAGGAACTCTCATCCCAGACAAATCTAGCCACATACTGCCATAGTAATTCACTGGAGAAACATGCCTGGAATGGGCTGGTTTATTGGCACTGATTACAATTCTTGGTGTGTTTACTCTGTTGTGCTATTTATTTTTGCCATTTGTACCCTGTCTGATACTTGACTATGACTCTGCTATTCTGTTTATATTTTGTTTAGTTTACACTGCTATTAATCCCATCCGTCCTGACCTTCACAGCAAGGCCTCACTATAAACAAGCTGTTCTGGACGAAACTGATCTCTCATGTAGGAATTTCAGTTATATTCCTTCAAACACCAGGTCCCCACTCCCTGTCTGTATCCCTTATTTCCTTCCTCATGCACACTGTTTGCTTCCTTTTCAAATATTTTCCACTCTTATTTCACTTGTGCATGCAAAGTGGATTCTGTCTGTATCTAAGATCCTCTGATTCTGTACTTTAATCCTCCTCTCCACTTACTTGGCCCTTTGCGGGATACTCCCACTCCCTCAGCTACCAGCTCTCACCTTTCCTCACCTTGACCCCCAACCCTTAATTACTCCCTTAATGAAATCCCAGTCTTTGTCCTGCTTTAACACACACACAGTCTCTCTCTGTTACAGTCTGAGCATTCGATACAGACAATGATGCACGTGTTGGCTGGGACTCTCCGGCCCTTCATGCTGGCGGGATTCTCCGGTCCCGTCGGCAGCCACCCCCGGCCATGGGTTTCCCGCCGGCATGGGGTGACATCATTGGGACCAGAGAATCCCACCTCTAGCAAACAACACGCCACCTCCCGGCGGGAAACACGCGGCTGGGAGGCCGGAGAATCTTTGCTCCAGCAACTATCCACTCAGCCCTATTCTTTTTTACCTTCCCACAACATTCCTATGGAGTTAATTTTCTCCAAACATTTTTGCATTCATTTTTTTACCCCTTGATCCTCAGCACCCTCTGTAAGTTACCACCCATCTTCTCAGCCCCCTCAGCCAATCCATGAGTAATGTTCTCAGTTTACATTTGTTCCCTCACAACCAAGTCCAGTTTCATTCACAACTTTGTTATGTACATATGCCAACATTCTAGGCCAGACTGAAACAAATACAGATTCTTCCTTCCCTCGTTGAGGCTGCCCTTCCAGTTTCTCATTTCATCACCTCACCTGCCCAAGTATCCATGGCTGTAAGGAGTCTTTCAGGGTCACTTCTGTAAAAAGCATTCTTTATGATGCAATGAGTGCTATATAAACATATGCAGTTGTACTAATAACAACTTCTAAACAAGTTCTTTAAGGCCCCTATCATATTATTGGTAAATGCGCACTCCCATTAAGTGAATGACCACTGTGGGTGGGATCACAATAGCTCAGTAGACAAATTTATTGACCTACACAGGCCTAGCTTTAACCTTTCATCTATGTTACCAGTTGCTTTTGGACAGTTGGAAGGAGAGAGACTATAATTGGCCTCTACAGCTTTGGGTCACAAATAGGAAACCTAAGATCAGCTGTAGTTTCCATTCCTTGCTGCTCTCCTACAATCACTCTATTCCCTGGTGACGTACTTCTTCTGCCAGCTTCATGGTCTAAATTGTGACACGCAGCGCCTGTTCATAGACCCAAGGGGTCTTTGCAACTCCTTACGGGTGTAGCCCATCTTTTACCAGGATCAGATCAAAGTCTGGAACATGATCGCTTCACGTTGCGGCTTCCCCCCCATTAGGAGTAGTGGCTGTCGTCAGGAAAACACTGGTCAGGAGTCCGCACCTCCACTAATAGCATCTCAGGGACTGGTGGAGGGAAAGGCTGCAGCTACTGGGGTGACCAGGACTGGGGACATGCCGGGTGCCAGAGGAGTGGGATGGATGACACCCCACGAATAGCCCCATCGATGGATGTCCAGCTCACGGCCAATGCCATCCATAACTTTAAAACAGTTGTGCTCATCCCTGATGGCACCCATAGTCTCAAGGAGGTGCACTTCTGAGCATACCATTGCTCATACGGAATTTAGCATTGGCCCCAAGCCATGAACTTTCCCTGGGAGCTGGAACCCCACAACCCAAGCCGCCTTGCGGAAATGTCCTCTGTGTCATCTCCAACGCCGGCATCTCCACATCCTTTGGCATGACAGATGTTTCCTGAATGGGGTGCTGCTACACACCCTTTGATTCCTTTCCCTCGCTCATTGTCCGAACAAGTCTTGGCATGCCTTGTTGCCATCTGGCGGCAGAGGTCTCACGACATAGTAATCCTCCCCCTGATCGGGGACTTTGGGGTGGAGAATGTTGCACGCAGCAGTGCCATATAACTGTAGGATGCACCCCTTCATGGACTCCCAAGGTGCCTGTGTTTTTTTTTGGCCTTGTTGCCTCCATGGGCTAAATATGTGCAAATTGCACCCCCTTTCCAGTTAATTGAAAAACCCTTTGTTACAGTTTTGTTTGCACTTCAGTCCCGCGCTCCTGCTCTAGGGGCGCCCAGTGCGGAGAACAGCAGGGAAGGAAGAGGACCTCGTCATGTACCTACTCCTGGGCCTGGCCTAACACACCATAAATAGGTCCAGCCCACGGCTGATCGAGATGCTCATCTGGCCTAACTGTTTGCCCCTCTACCGCGGCTACATCCGTGACCTGGTGTCCCTGGAGAGGGAGCACGCAATGTCTACTGGCACCATAGAGGCCTTCCATGCCTGGTGAGCACTACGGGGCCAGAGGTGTTTTACTGACCCCTTTAATCACATTTCGGCTTGATGTTTTAAGTTTCCTTTGTGATTTATTTCTGTTTAATGCAGTATCCCTAAAAGGAGCTGCTCTTTTGATTTCTCCCTTTGGTTGTTTAATTGGTTACACTCCAAAGTATAGTCTCTGTTCTGGAAAGCATGTGTAGGGACATTGGAATGGGCTGAGACACAGGCAACTGAAAGATTTTTAAATTTTCAGGCTCTCAGACACTGGGAGACTATCCAAGAATGTAAAATAAGTCGGGCACTGGGAAATTTACCACAGTCAGTGAAGTCCTGTCCTGGAATTCCTAGTCATTTAAATGCCAAAGAGGAAAATTTCTCACCCACAGTATGACTGCAATGCTTGAAGAATGCTCCAGTCACACAGCATCAATCTGGGGTGAGTTCTTACAACAGACTAGATCAAAAAAGAAACTGGGATCTACCAAAACAACAGTCCACGGAAGAAGCCTTCACCAACTTGCGGAGATTTGGGAAGTCACCAAAACAAACCAAGGAACATAAAAGGGTAAAGACCTTGCCTTATATAGTACATTAACACATCCTTAGGCCATCCCAAAGTGCTTTCAACCAATGAATTACTTTTGAAGTGCTGTGTGTGTCAGTCAGCAAGTGATTGAACGACTGTTGAATCATATTTTTTGTTTTACATGAACCTGAGCAGGTGGGCAGAGTTTAGGGTTAACAATTCATCTGAAAGACACACTTTAGACAATGCAACATTCACTACTTTGAAGTTTTCGGTGATATTGTGTGTTTAAATCCTGGAGGGGGACTTGAATTTACCTTGTAAGTGAGACATGTTGGGCTGATTATGAGCATTGGTAAGTACTCATTTCTGAGTATACAAAAGGTTTCTTTAAAAATGAATTCCAATTACAGTGTTCTACCACTGGAGCTGTGTATAATCCCAATTTGGTTGCAAGCAGCAGAAATGATGCACTGGAATGACAAATCTAAAGAACCATCATTGATGGTTAACATGATCGCACTTTTACCTCTGTAACTAAACTGTTCCCAGATCACATCTAGCTCTTTAAATCTAAATTTTGCAATCTTATGTGGTAATTATAATTAGTGAGGTCATCATATGAATGTTTATACAACATTCACGCACACTATTTTTATGCAGACATAACCTCATTTAAAATTAAGGTATGTATAAAAATATTACAAACAAGAATTTCGCTCAGTAGGGAGCATTGTCAATTCGAAGGCAGTAAGCTGCGGATTCAAGTCTCACAATCAGACACTGCACAATCAGACGCCTCAGTGCAGTAGCGAGTGAGGACTGTGTTGAGAGAGAGAGAGAGAGAGAGAGAGACTGTTTTTTGGATAAGCATTAAACCTAGACCCCAGTTGTCTATGTAGGTGGATGCAAATAACAATGCTTCACCATTTGAATTAGAACAGGGGTTTCTTTATGTCTTGGTCAACATTCATCCCTCAGCCAACACACTAAAACAAATGATGTGGTCATTTATCTTATATTATTTATGGGACTTTGCTGTGTGAAAGTTGGCTGCTACGTTTACCCACAATACAAGTCACTACACGTCAAAAGTAATTCACTAGTTGCGAAATTCTTTGTGCAAAAGATGCTACATAAATTCAAGTCCTTTTTTAAACTGAGCACTAAAATTTCCTTTCAATAATTTATAGGCACAATCTTTTTCAAGACACTGATGTACAGTTTTAAGGTTAACCGTTCAAAATTTCTCAAGATCTGGGCTCTTTTCAGTTAAATTTAGAACATAAATCTTGGTGTATATTGCCTATACTATTGTGTGAATAAGGGGTCATATCTCCTAGCCCCCCTGCCACACTGCTGTACAGTGAAAATTCCTTACATCTACGTATCCTGCATGTTTCACTATTTCATTCCTGTCTTTGCCCTTTGTCTCTGCATAGCCGCATTTGTACCGTACTTGCTTTGAATCAATTAATTTCCCTTTCCTTGCTCTCCTCAAATAAAAATAATAGTCTCAATAAAAAAAATTACAACTGGCCAACTGAAACACTATCCTGTTATTTAACTATGAATGCCATTTTCTGAAAAAATATGTTAAAGGTCAGACTGAGAGTCACATCTTTTGAACTTAGAAAATATTTGCTATCTTATGGTCTTAAAGACTATAAAATAATGAGATTTAAAAAAAAACTATTTTGGGAGGTTTGTTTTGTCAGACCCTCCCCACAAAGCCGTCCCTAAGGTTGCTGACTTATGTTCCACAGATTTTTTTCTTTAACAGCGTGAAATGGCCCCTACCTAAAATAAAATTATGAAACCTTTTTTTTAAACTTTCGCTTCTCTGGTTTCCTCACATCATTCAGCATGTTTCCACTTGAGAAGGCTGGTGACCTACCCCTAAGCTTATGCCACACCGTTCCATCACAAAATGATGTGAGTCATGCTCAGATAACCTTTGGTGACTCTCCAACTTTGTATCTTTTTATGCTCATCACTGCTCTCCAATGTATTATGTTTCATGAGAATAAAAACACGCTGTGAGAAATGACCGGAATCAGTTCTTACAATTTATAGTTAGACAGAATCTATGATGTTTGAAAATATTGCGAGATGTTTCACAATTAGAGATGTGGGTGGGGAGGAGATAAAGGACAGCAAGCAAGAGTTCAAAGAAAGTTCTGGCACATGACGTAAGGTATAACTGAAGAGATTCGTTTTTAAGAAGCTTTTGAAAGCGGAGAGAAATGTAACAAAGTAGACAGGTTTATGAAAATCATTTTAGATTGCAAGAACATGATGATTGAACATTATGTCACTGATTACAGAACGCAGGGAACACACAGTAGTGGAGGGAGGTGAATGCTAACAGCAGGTTAGTACTCGAGAAACCTATAGAGATAAGATGGGGTGAGGCTTATCAAGACATTCGCAAACAATGGTGAGGAATTTAAAGTCAATAATTGGGAAATACAGGGCAGAGGTTTTGATGTGCGGGAGGGCTGGAAAATTGGCCTGAGAGTGCTGTGCTGGTTGGCTGGCATGTTCCTGCGTCTGGCCATTTTAAATGTGGATGGTTGGGCGGGTGCAGATGGTGAGTAACCCACTGAAGTCATAAAGCGTCTATTAAGGGCACTGGGAGATGCCATCACACAGACCGGAGGCTCAGTGCTCCATCTACCTTTCTTAAACCCACCTCCCCCAAAATCATGTCCATGGACTCGTCAACATTAAGGGCATTTAAAGGGTCATTGGATAAACATATGGATGATATTGGAATAGTGTAGGTTAGATGGGCTTTAGATTGGTTTCACAGGTCGGCGCAACATTGAGGGCCGAAGGGCCTGTACTGCGCTGTAATGTTCTATGTTCTATGACTGTTAGATGGCTACAATTACAGTGGCAGGTTGCTCTATGAAACCAAAACAGTAGTCTGATGCTGTGACCAGTATAAATTTCATCTTCAATAAAGGTCCTCAGAGGGTATCTCCATCTTGAGGTACTCTCCCTCTCTTACCTGCATCATCCGCTCCCACCTCTGACAGTGTGGCTGCCAATCTCTCAGGGCTGGAGATAAATGAGCAGACAATCTATTTTCATAAAATCCTACAGTGCAAAAGGAGGCCATTCAGCCCATCGGGTCTGCACCGACTCTCATTTGGAGCATTTTACCCAGGCCCTATCCCCATAACCCCATGTATTTACCCCATTAATTTCCCTAACCGACACATCTTGGGACACGAAGGGGTAATTTAGCACAGCCAATCCACCAAACCTCACATCTTTGGAAGGAAACCGGAGCACCCAGAGGAAACCCACTCAGACACGGGGAGAACATGCAAACTCCACACAGACAGTTAACCAAGGCCGGAATTGAACTCGGGTCCCTGGTGCTGTGAGGCAGCAGTGCTAACCACTGGAGGGTTTCCTATTGGTCTTCCAGTTGTTATGCCCCCTGGCTATTGATTGGTCAGCCAATCAAAAATCACATTCGGCTTCAGGCACTAATGTGATGTGGGTTCGGGACTCAGAAATGGCCCAGATGCCAGGGTGCCAGCCGCAAACCAAAACTTCTGCTCATGGAATTCATGGCAGTCTGGAAGGGCAGGACTGAAAGACAATCAGGAACTGCTTGGGATAAAATGTTCACAACTGAATTTTGAGTTGAAGGTTGTGTTGCTGAAACTCAAGAGGCCAATGAGTTCAATTGAGGACAAAAGTGGAGCTAACAATTATAATGAATATACATACTGAAATCCTGGAATAGCTTTCGTCAACACTGAAATGTTAGATTCATTTTATTCCTTAATATGTGAAAATTTGCATTTGTAGATCACTTCAAGAAAGAGAACGACAGAA
Organism: Mustelus asterias; assembly: GCF_964213995.1. Lineage (NCBI taxonomy): Eukaryota > Metazoa > Chordata > Chondrichthyes > Carcharhiniformes > Triakidae > Mustelus > Mustelus asterias. The sequence goes on from NC_135808.1 coordinate 111,915,987, forward strand.
ATTATGTGATTTGAACAGCACCAGAGAGAAACTAAATTATTGAGAGATGGGAAAATACTGTAAAGATCAACCATTAAAAATAACTAGAGCAATACAGACCCCTGGCACACTGTACTAATGGAATTAAGCAGAAACGTTACATTAATCTGTCAAGATCCAAACAAAGAATTTGAAAAATATCTAAATACATTAAATGCAAAACTCACCTAGATGTTCAAACAGTAACCCTGTTGGTGAGTATATGAGTATACAGCACACTAATAATTTCCAGTCATAACCTCTGCCCCCATTTTCTTTGTTTATGACCAGTAGCTGTGGGTGATGATTCTTCTCTTCCCATTCACACCTCCACTGGACCTATCATTTCTTTCATAACCTGTTTCATTATCACCTCCTGTTGCCTTGCACCATGATTCCTTTTGTTATTTCACCTCTCCTATCTTCCACCCTATCAGAGATCATCCCTTCTGTTCTTCCCCATCCAGCCTCCCCCTCAAAGAACAAAGAAAATTTCAGCACAGGAACAGTCCCTTTGGCCTTCCAAGCCTGCACCAACCATGCTGCCCGACTGAACTAAAACCCCCTACCCTTCCGGGGACCATATCCCTCTATTCCCATCCTATTCATGTATTTGTCCAGATGCCCCTTAAAACTCACTATCGTATCTGCTTCCACTACCTCTCCCGGCAGCGAGTTCCAGGCACCCACCACCCTCTGTGTAAAAAACTTGCCTTGTACATGTCCTTTAAACCTTGCCCCTCGCACCTTAAACCTATGCCTCCTAGTAATTGACTCTTCCACCCTGGGAAAAAGCTTCTGACTATCCACTCTGTCCATGCCCCTCATAATCTTGTAGACTTCTATCAGGTCGCCCCTCAACCTCCGTCGTTCCAGTGAGAACTAGTAGTTCCTCCCTACTCCTCCTGTCTCCGGACTGACTTAAAATCTGATACATCTCTGACCTCTTCCAGTTCTGATGAAAGGTCACTGACTTGACATGTCAGCTCTGTTTCTGTCTTCAGACCTCTGTGTTACTAGCTCTTTCTATTTTGAATTTCCAGTATCCACAGTATTTTCATTTTAGATTTTCACTTTTCCTCCCAACTTTACGTTCCTTGTTTCCATACCATGCATTTTTTTTCCAATTAAAAGGGTAATCAGGGGCAATTTTCTCCCAGGCCTGTTCAAAATACACAACGGAGGTAGCTACAATAAGGTATGAATGTGTTGATTTATATCCAGATTCTCTGTTCCTATGGGGAAATGCCAGCCCCCGCACACACCCACTACTGCATGACATAGACTGGGAAGTCCCCAAGTGGGAGAAATCATCTTTCCACTCCATAGGACATCTTGGCTTCTCACAACCACACTGCACTACCTTTAAAGTTTATTATTAATGTAAACACTCCCTCCCATATGGTAGCAATCTTTGCTTTAAGGATTTTTGTTCTTAGTGAAGTGTCACGTTCTCTACAGTTCAGAGAAAAATAATCTGCTTTTCCCCCTGATGGGATTGAACAGATGCATATTCCTCGTCACTCAGTAAGCATAAACTTCCAACAAACAGTACATTACAAAACAACAACTTCAAAGCTTTGACAGACTGGTAAATCAGTCCAGTTCAAAGGCATTTTTATACAAATAAATTATTCATGTTCATTGAATGAACACTGGGGTGGGTTTCAATGACAGAAAACAGCAAAGGCTTGTGGATTTCTATCAGTCATTGTCTCTACTGTTTAAAATACTACTAGTGAAAACATGTTTACTTTCCTTTTTTAGTTAAAGAGATCATAGAATTTTGATTCAATAAATGTTTGGATTCTTTAAAGCAATCAACAGCCTTTTTTCAAGAAAACAAGCAGGCCAGTGTTAACCGCTTGCAGTATACGAGGTATCAACTATGTATCAGTAAACATGACAGGGGACCATACTCAAGGAATATTGTTAGTTATCTTTACACTTAGCTTATCTTTTCTGCATCATCTCATTTCAAAATATAAACAGGTTGTAGGGCCAGGAGCAAACAACAGAAGAAATGCTTAACCATTTGTTTCCTGAACGTCCCCAGCGGTCTAACAGCAGTCTCCTTTCCAAGCTAACATGCCCACTATTGAGGTACTTATCACTCAAAATCAGCTTTGCTGGGAGGGAGGTGACATTCTTAAGCCTCACATCAGATTCCAGAAGCAAATGCTCGATTCAAAGCTTAGTCATGGTAGGAGACTCCCAGGAGGACAGCAGAAACATTTTAGAGATGTCCTCAAAGCATCCCTGAAGAGATCAAACATCCCCACTGATTCATGGGAGTCTGGCTTGTGACTGACCAAAATGGAAAAGGTTTATTTGTGAAGGCATTAGACACTGAAAGTCTTTGTTGGAAGAGGTGAAGTTGAGGTGTCGAAAAGAGTGGTCAAACTTCCAAAAACGTCATCTTCCCAACCCTTCAACCAACATGTGCTCTGCTATAGCAGATCATGCATTGGGTTAATCAGCTATCTCAAAACCCAGTGAACTGGAGTGGAAACTAGTCATCTGTTATCCTGAGGAGGTGCCTAAGAAGCAGGAATGGAATATATAGGAAAGATGAATTGCTTGCATGCAACCCAATTAGGGTACTTTTCCAAATTGGTTTTGCTTCAGATGGTTCAGCTACAATCAGCACAGAAGGCAGTATATAACTATTGGTTCTTCCCTCACCAAAAATTATCTGCCTCCTCTCGAGAAAAATACTAGTTACTCAATCATTAACAAATCTTCAACTCTAAAATATCAATGTGTCCATTACAATTGCAAACTTTATTGTTTTATTATTAGTCACAAGTAAGGCTCACATTAACACTACAATGAAGTTACTGTGAAATTCCCCTAGTCGCCACAGTCCGGCGCCTGTTCGGGTCAATGCACCTAACCAGCATGTCTTTCAGACTGTGGGAGGAAACCGGAAATCCATGCAGACACGGGGAGAATGTGCAAACTCCACACAGACAATGACCCAAGCCAGGAATCGAACCTGGGTCCCTGGCGCTGTGAAGCAGCAGTGCCAACCACTGTGCTACTGTGTCGCCCCAACCACTGTGCTACCGTGCCACTCTTCTTTAACCTTCTCAGACACTGGCTCCTCTATCACCACCACAGCTTGTCTTACTCTCATATCCCAAAGCCATCACTGTGGTGGGGCATAACTTATTCATCTTACAACATGTGTTATGTATATGGGAGACAATAACGACATATCCTAATCTTTGAGCTTGTGTGTACTGTTTGCTACAATTCTTATACAAATCTTATTTCACGTGTTAGCCTTAAATAGTGACTCCAAGCAAAATACTGAAATCCCCACAATTACAAAATGACTAATGTGAGATGTACAAAAGTATGAAAATGTATCATTTACTCTATTTAACCTGTCTTACTCTTTAGTTTCAAATACTTACTCAGGCCATTTACATCTCCCTCCTGCCTTGTTGTCAAGACACTCCCCATTTGAACAATCTATTTGTCAATTTAATTTCCGGGAAGTTGCTCAATATATTTTTTCCAGACAACTTGCATTCATAAACTTAAAGGAGGTGGGAGTTGAAATTAATAAAGCCTTTTTTTTTCCACATTTTTGTTATTTAGCTAACATCAGGAAAAAATACTGGAAAACGGGTAATAACAATATTAATTAAAGAGAGAAAAATATACTTGCCAACTCGACCTGTTGTTAAAAATAAATGGCAAACTTTCTAAATTAAGCTTGAAAACAGTTTTTGGAATAACATAGCTAGTATGAAAACAATCAACATGGATTCAAAGCAATTTTCCCAGATGCTCAAGACAGACAAGTAAAAAACATCTAGAAAGCTAATTTAATGTAATTCAAGTTGACTTATTGTGACTCTCCTGTAGTTGGAACAGGAGCTGTATGGGCTTCTGAATTCTGGTAATAAACAAATGTCAGGGCTCAAGAAAGACTTTTCTACATTTTGGGCATCAAGATCAAACGTAGCGAGACCCAGAAATAAAACAGAACTTTATTATAACCTAACATTGTGCCTCAACTCTAACTTCAGAAGGGTATCTGACTGTAATAGTGTGATATCTTCATAGAATCACAGAATCTCTGCAATGCTAAAAGAAGCCATTTAGCCCATTGAGTGTACACCGACTCTCTGACAGAGTATCTTAGCAGGCTCTCTCCTCTGCCTATCTCCGTAATCCCCGTAGCACATTTCCCATGGCTAATCCATCCAACCTGCACATCTTGCAGCAATTGCATCAGGGGCTGGGAGCCAGCAAGGCAATTTAGAAGCACCTCCCACATTACCAAATACCAAAGAAAAACTGTCAATGTCGTCCTATTCCATATTAAACCACAGGCAGTCCCACCCTATGGAAACAAATCTATTCCTCAGAAAGCATTAAGAAGTAGAATGTAAAGATGCAAGAAGTCAAAAATGAAAATAAATAAATAAATGATTGCTGCCTTCCAACACACACTAGAAGTGCCCATAATGCTGATGTTAGTATAGATTGTACTCCCATAAATATATCAGGAAACTTTATCAGGTAATTGACTGGAATTTGTACAAGTGTTTTTATTCTTGTGTGATCTATAATGGCCTGACCCTTAAATAACATAGCTTCATGAATGCAAGTGTCGATAGAATGATATCTAAAACTCCGACCACAACCTTTTAGCTGCCTAAGTGCCATGACTTATTATTTCACTAAAGGAACTTTTGTAAACAGAACATATCATTAAGGTGTAGAAGTCTGGCCTATCCAAACCAGCTAATATTGTACTGACAATCCCATAGCCAGTGTCATAGTCATAGAGTCATAGAATTTTACAGCACAGAATGAGGCCCTTTGGCCCATCGTGTCTATGCTGACCATTTTTCAGCACTTAGTCCATAGCCTTGTATGCAATGACGTTTCAAGTGCTTATCTAAATGCTTCTAAATGTTGTGAGAGTTCCCGCCGCTACCACTCTTTCAGGTAGTGAGTTCCAAATTCCCACCACCCTCTGGGCGAAAAGGTTTTTTCTCAAATCACCTCCAAATCTCCTGCTCCTTACCTTAAATCTATGCACCCTGGTTACTGACCCTTCTCCTAAGGGGAAAAGTTTCTTACTATCTACACCATCTATGTCCCTCATAATTTTGTACACCTGGATCAGGTCCCCCCACTCAGCCTTCTTTGCTCTAAGGAAAACAACCCCCAGCCTAGCCAGCCTTTCCTTGTATGCTGTGGAGTTTTAACTTCACTGAAAACGTTTTTATCCACGATAGATTGCCCACGCAGAGCTCAGCCTAATTCATTGACTTGGCTTCCAGTCAATCGAAAAGTCTGAATCAGACAGGTCTGATCCCTGACCCAGGGGGTCTTAGCATGGGGCGGAAGTAGGATAAAACTTTTTAAGAACAACTTCACTTCAGGATAGAACTTCTAATTTCCAGTCTTACTTTTTGTTAATTCATTTAAATCTGCAACAATTAACTCTATAATTAAAGTCAAACAACAGCTTATATTTATGTCATTCATGTTGCTGAGCATTTCAAACATCTGAGGTGGGATTCTCCGGTTGTTCATGCCAGCGGGATTCTCCCGTTCTGCTGTAGTGAATGGAGATTTGACTGAGTGCCAAATTCTCCATTCTCTCTGGCAGCGGTGGCGGGGTGTGAACGGACAGAGAATTCCGGCCCTGATTATTTTCACCAATTTAGAGGCCGTGGGCATGATTTTCCCGGCTCGCTGCGCTACTCGGGATGGTATCGTCTGGGTTTGTCAATGTCCCCCACCACCGACCAGGAAAGGTTCCCACCAGCTTGGATTAAAGCTGGTCCCCATCAACAAGGAACAGGCGAGATTGCCCTGCTGGTGGGGACAGAGCCCACTGAGGCCCCTCCGGGATGGTCGGGGTTCCCTTTGGGCAGTGTGATGCGCGACAATTAAGCACGTGGAACCAAGGCTTCGATATTGAAGGCTTTTATTGTGTAACAATGGAACTACTAACACGAATACACCAGTTCAGACTGAAGGGGTCCTGCCGGAGCAGAGGGTCTTATACCTCGCCACCGGAGGCGGGGCCCCACTGGGATGTGCCATGATAACACTTATAACAGGTAAACACCCTAACCCAACAACATTGTACAACCCCACAGTAACAACACCCTAGCCCAACAGTAACATAATAACAACCCCCAGTGGTAACCAACGATGGTTCACCACACAGTGCCAGCCTGTCACTGCTAGCCTGGCATCCTGGCACTCCCCACCGGGCACCCTGCACTGTCCACTGGGCACTGTCAAAGGGGTAGAGCCTGAGGGGGGTGGGATCTACTGGGGGGAGGGCAGGGCTGATTGGTGGTGGTGGTCAGGAACCAGCTCCGCACTCTGCATTAGGGATTGTTTGGGATGGGGTTGTGAGGGAGGAGGGTGATCGGGCTGGCCATGGGTGATCAGGGAACTTAATTTTTTTGGAAAAATATGTGGTCCCAGAAACATTTCAATTTTAACCAATAATAACAAAGCTGTACTACGGGAAAAACTGAAACCACAAATACAGTTTGTATACAAATCATCCATGGTGGGGTCAACTTTCTAAATAGTTTAATATAACCTCCAATCCCACTGAAACATCATTCAATTTTTTTTAAGTTTATTTATTAGTGTCACAAGTAGGTTTACATTAACACTGCAATGAAGTTACTGTGAAAATCCCCTAGTTGCCACACTCCAATGCTTGTTCAGGTACCCTGAGGACGAATTTAGCATGGCCAATGCACCTAACCAGCTTTCGCACTGTGGGGGGAAACCGAAGCAGCCAGAGGAAACCCACGTAGACACGGGGAGAACATGCAAACTCTGCACAGACAGTGACCCAAGCTGGGAATTGAACCCGGGTCCCTGGCACTGCGAGACAGCAGTGCTAACCACTGTGCCACCGTGCCGCCCATATTTGGTGCTAGAGACAATCGCTGTTGAGCAGAAATCATCTGAAACAAACAAGTAAGAAAATTGAATTCTGAGTATTTATGGAGTGGTAATTAATAAATTGAGATGTACCATGGACTCAGAAAAATCAGCTCCGGTTCATTTGCAAGTTAGATGGCAAATCCAAGCTTTATAAAGCGTAATATTTTCCTGCAATATCTGCACCTGAACTGCATTCTCTACTCCACTGGTGATTCATGGGCTTTTAGTAAACCATTTCTCCCAGGGAATGATGATATCCTCCATAGTTTAGAATTATTTTCCGACTGAAACCAACTAGTTTTATCCATGTATGCCAAAAATGTCAATTCTTACTGGAAGTCACATGGTAGAGTTCATATGAGCTATTTGTAAAATCATGTTTATATCCTGTAATGGATTCAATTTATCAACTTCGAATTACCCATTTCGGTCATCCAGAGGTTGGTTATTCGAGTTCTGGAGATACTCCGTACGCACAATATTTACCCAGTTTTTTCCCTCATTAAGATTCGTACCATTTTTGGAAGCTTTTACTTAGTACGCACAAACTATATACATTATTATATATCACACACACACACACACACACACACACGTGTCTGTTCTCTTTTATAGTCCAAGGCTTGGAACAATGTTGGAAAATGTCACAGTTCAGCAGGAAATCTCTCTGACTTTAGAGTTGGAGAAGGGTAGAAGACTTATTGTGCATCTAACTTGCACTATACCTAACCTGGAGCAGCAAACAGTGCAAGTAGAAAAACACTTACTTTATACAACTTAAATGGCACAAAAGCCTCACTGAAGGAAAAAATGGTACAATATCTTTTTTTTCCCCTAGAGTCTCCTTTTAGGTTTCAGAATATATAAATACAAAAGCACATTGTACCTTGTTTGAGTTTTCCCTAAGGATTTCATCTTTATCATTAAAGGAAGGAGTCTTTCTGAGGTCAGAGACACTGTGCTACATTCACTGAAATACCAAATAACTCACTCTGATAGCAGGAGCAAAGAGTTTATTTCACAAGTTTAAAAGACTAGTAACTGCTTGAGAGTTTTTTTTTCAACCCGTGTACTGCAATTTGTCAGGTAATGAGCAATACTGGCTCAAGTGAGACTTAAAATTGAGGCACCATGATATATTCAGAAAACAGTCAATTTTTGCTTTGATTTCAGGTGTGCTAAAAGAGAACATGAATGAGACCTGAGAGATAGGCAAAAAAAGACTTCAAACACCTTATCACATCTCTCAGAAACGCCTCAAAATGCTTCGATGAATCACTTTGAAGTGCACTAATTTTTAATGTAGCCAGTTCCCTGAGACACCTGATCATTATTTTTTTCTTTTATCATTTGCTTTTTCAAAGTATTCATCCTATTTGCACAACTCCTTGGTGCAACTCTCCATAATCCTTCATTCTGTGAAGTAGATATGCTAGAGTGATGTCTCCCCAAGGGAATATATTTGGAACACATCCACTTCTTACCATTACTGTCAGAATAATTAGTCCATTTTCAAACAGATTGCGAGCAGCCTTTGTCCCCCCCTCTCAGTTTACACCAAGTTTTTGCTAAAAGGCAACAGACTCGGCAAAGATGGGACAAAATTATTTTAAACGGCTTATGGACAGAAAATAATGTTTGGAAGTCACAAGTCTGCAAATCCTATGTTTGTATTTGGCATTTCATTAAATGCTTCCAAGTTGCACCATGCATTTAGCAGACATGGAAACACAAATGCAGATGTTTTTGTACCTGGGGCATATCTCAGAGTAAACAGTTATTTTTTGGGCCACCCTCAGGAGACTAAGTAAAGTTCACAAAAGGGCAATTTTCAAACAGTCAGTGGACGTAATAGGCTTATTGGTCTGACTTGTCTTTTCTCATCCCATATGTCCATGGATTACATTCTTAACTAAAACATACAAATCTAATTAGTAGCTCTTCAGGAGTTTTAGACCAGTACAGCAAATTTAAAGGAAAAGATTGTCAGAGTCATTTAAGATAACATGCTCCCACATTTAAATAATTATTAACAAGAATCCAACTATTCAATTTGGTTAAGAAACATTTTAGCTTGCAACTAAATAACCTTCCACTCTTTCAGGTCTCGATTATCAAAGAGTTGTTCAGCTAACAACGACTAGAAACAGGCCAATTGTTATTAATTACTTTTCTGGATCCATCCTACCAGGCCTACCAGGCCTGGATGCTGATCAAGAGGCATCTAAAACGGGAAAATCGAATAACAGCTGGATGCGCAGAGTACACGCTCAGTGCTAAATTTCCCTGACTCACACGCTCCTTTTATTGATATCCTTTCTAGTTCTGGATGCCAGTCAATCAGCACTTTATTCAACTGAGCTGCTTAGTGACAGACAGTCCCATTATAGATGTCAGTAGAGCAGCTTTCGATTAGGATAGAGATTTGAAAAAAGTGGTCCTCTCGAGTGACTGTAAAAACAAAACATCAAATATCCTTCATTGCGTTTTCACATTTTTGACTTCTGCACTTATGAATTTTGATTTGTGCCCATCAAGTTAAAGGATGATACGACAGGAGAACCAGATATTTATAATTTTAGACATTCAAGGTCAGTACTGAGAATTTCAAAGTCAGGATTGTCACAGGCAGATGCAGAATATACAACTCCTTCTTTGCTTCAAAAATATATTTCCTCTTTAGAAAACACTGCAACAGAAATCCCTTTCTGAGCGCGATTGCTAATTTAACACCAAGTTCTGAGTAGTTTTGTCCTGTTTGTCTATAGCCACTGGACGCTGGGTTGAGTCTGTGCGAGCTCACTTGTATCATCTAATCCTACATCATAGAGATGATGCCACTTGCTAATTTCATTAAGGTGGTGAGGATTCTACTAATATGCACTTTGATTTGATTTATTATTGTCACACTTATTGGCATGCAGTGAAAAGTATTGTTTCTTGTGCACTATAGAGGCAAAACATATCATTCATAAAGTACATAGGGGAAAAGGAAAGGATAGGGTTCAGAATATAGTGATGCAGTTACAGGTAGGGTGAAAAAAAAGATCAGCTTAATATTAGAAAGGACCATTCAAAAGTCTGATGACAGCAGGGAAGAGGCTGTTCTTAAGTCTGTTGTTACACATTTTCAGACTTTTGTATCTTTTTCCCAGTGGAAGAAGGTGGAAGAGAGAATGTCCGTGGATGCGTGGAGTCCTTGATTATGCTGGTTGCTTTCTCAAGGCAGCAGGAAGTGTCGACGGAATCAATGGATGGCAGGCTGGTTTGCATTTGTTCATTAAGCCTATATGATATTCAAATATAGTGGTTGCCTTTTGAAGTAACAATGTTGCAGAAATCCTCAAAATTATTCATTTTTTAAAATCTTCCTTATTTGTACACTTTAAATGAGAAAGATTTTCAACAAAACTGATCAAGTCCGAGAATATAAAATAGGCAGCATTCAAAGAAGACCAAGAATCAGATTAAAAAGGTATTTGTTACAAATGTGATCTAATTTCAACCACAAGCTCACATTAGTTTCCGCTGAAGGGTATGAGATGATAACCCGAATGAGGTTCAAGAAGGTGACTCACCACCACCTTCACAAGGGCAATTAGGGATGGGCAACAAATGCTGGCCTTGCCAGTGGCACCAAGATCCTACAAAATTTTTTTTAAAAAGACATGTGAATCAACTTTGCATTTATATAAAGTCAACCAAAGGGACACTGTCTCTTCCAAGTTTCCTCACTGAACTTCGAAATGTCAGTGGGAAGAAAGAATTTAAAGCCCATCTTCCTAGAGGAGGTTCAATCCTGTGACCCAGGCTAATCTAGCTCAGCACTTAGTCCACTAAAGCAAAATAAAAGTCGAACCTGGCATTGGAAGCTGTAATACCGGCACAGGGCTTCTAAAGTATGGTTGCACTGGTGTTTCCGGGAACAAAGTCCTTGGTAGGACGAAGATGGTTAAATATACAATGGGCATAAATTTGAATTGGGCATTAGGGAACAATTGGCAATAGCAAATCAGGAGCATGTTTGATGTGAATGGAGATGAAAATAGGCAAAATGCAAAATAGGCTGCCAATTCATTATCACTCATTTTGTGCCACTACCTGAGATAGTTTATACCCCATAGTATAAGCATTTCCTTTGTTTGCTGACATATTGTGCAATTTGAAACAGCCATGGATGTAGAGAATTAGGATTACTGAGCATATTGTTCTGAAAGGCTTCCTATGTCTAGCACAGTTTGGATGAGGTGAACTAAGGACACACTATACCAATTGGCCAGCACTGTATTATACACAGCTTTGACGGTGAGGGTTAGGACACACAAAGTGACTGCTATCAAACAGTTTAGAAGGGGAATCTTTTAAACTATTTGCTACCACCAATATCAGAAGAAAAGTTTCCCCTAAAGCAATTTCATTATACTTCTCACTGAAATTCTAAACGTTTTGAGTATTTAATCTCTTACAGTTGAAAAAGTTCAAACATATGATGGGAGGGGAGCGAATGCTCCAATTATGAGTTAGAAAAAATAGCAACATGTGGATCCAGAAAAGTAATTAATAACAAACGCTAAAAAGATATGGTTTACAACAATCCAATTATACAGGATTATTGCCCACTGTAAATAGAATTCAGGTTAGCAAATACAACTAGGTTTTCCGTTACAGATTTACAGTGATCAGAAAAAGAATGTGTTGGAATTTTCCAAAAAATTTCTAAGGGTCATAATAGCGAGAAAACGGGAGTCCTCCATGCTTAAATGCGCGAGGGAAGCCAGATTCAGAACGCTCCGGTGCCATTTCGCAGAGCTCCCTGATCTGCCAATGAACCGGGAGACCTCCTCCTACCTACCCCTCTCCCCACAGACATCAGAGTCCCCTTCTCATTGGCAGCATTGCTACCTCCCACACCGACAGGGATCGCTGGCATTGGGGCATCAGGACCCTCCCAATGAGTCCCCTACTGGATCCCTGACATGTCCCTCCATCACGTTCCTCTCTGTGACCTACCCCTGCAAGACCATCCCATGCATAGGCCCCCATCATTGTGCATAGCCCCCCATCACAGCCTTACCCTCACTTAGGCCCCACCTCCTTGGCACTGCCACGAGCACACTTAGTGCCCAATCGGACACTACCAGGATGCCATGTGGGCACTGCCAGGGCTTGAAACAGCCATGGATGTAGGGAATTAGGATTACTGAGCATATTGTTCTGAAAGGCTTCCTATGTCTAGCATAGTTTGGATGAGATGAACTAAGGACACACTATGCCAATTGGCTTGGCTTCTTGCAAGTATATTTTGGCATTGGTGTGACTGGTGAATGTAATTCAATATCACTGCGCACTTATATCAACTAAAATGGGTAAGGAAAGTCGCACAACCCAGAATAGTTCATCTCTAAGTATCCAGCATCCAGTGGACACAATCTCTCAGAATTTGACTCAAGTAATTGCAGCTTGATCACCTGAGTGAATAGTATAAAAACAACATCCGGCAATGTCCATTCCTAGTGAGATCATATTGACGGACAATAGGGACTGCAACAAAGATAATGGAGAAACCTCAGATAAATGTGTCTTTTTTAGTCTAACACTTAGTTACTTACCACTATTAGACAATTAAAGTGCTTTGACACAGTCTACAGCTGGAATTTTACGACCTCGCTTAGGTGAGGGTCATAAAATCCTGTCCAAGGCCAACGGAGAATTCCATAAAATTCCGGCCTACAAGTCAAATCGTACATAATTTGTGACGGGTATTCAGAAACACAATTTCTAAATCTGTAGATGACAGCAAATTGGGGGCAATAGTCCAAAATGAGGAGGACTGCAATAAATTACAGGAGACCATGAATAAACTTGAAGAATGTGCAATAATTGGCAAATAAGTTCAAAACAGATAAATATGAGTTCAACACTAAGATAAAAGCAAATTACTGCAGATGCTGGAATCTGAAACAAAAACAGAAAATGCTGGAAAATCTCAGCAGGTCAGAGCCCTGATGAAGGGTCATCCAGACTCAAAACGTTGGCTCTGTTCTCTCTCTATAGATGCTATCAGCCCTGCTGAGATTTTCCAGCATTTTCTGTTTTGTTGTTGTAAATGTGAGTAAGTACACTTTAGTAGCAAAATAGGGAGGTCACTTATTACTTAGAAGGTGGGTTAGAAGAACGTAGGCTTTTTGAAGTACAAATACATAATTCATTGTAAGTTGCACCACAGGTAAGCAAGGCCAGAGGAAAACCAACAAACAAGCATTCGGTTTTATTTCTGAACGGTTGGAATTGAATAGTGGGAAATTTGTGAGAAAACTATTTTGCACCTTCATTAGAGCACAGAGTGCTTGTGCAATTCTGGTTGCCATATTATAAAAAGGCTATAAAAGCACTGGAGAGGGTAGGGAGACGATTTACAAAGATGACCAGAAATGTGTTGGCATACATTTCATGAAAGAATTAACTGGCTGGATCCCTTTTCTATTTTGATTTTAATGAGGTTGAGTAATTTTAGTTTTAGCCCCGGTAGCTGTTTTTTCAAGATCTTGAGAAATTCACAGCTAACAGAAAAGGAGAATTGATTTCCCAACATTGCTTATGCACCAGGAAGAGCAGAAGTTCTTTCATCTGATCCACTAAGTTAACCTCCTTCTCCCTTTTCTATTTCTCCCCTCAGTGACTCGCCCGCCCATGACCTCCATGAACTCAGCCTTCCCAAACTGTTGCCTACCTGGGTCTTTCAGGTCCCATCCTCACCCACCACCCCCCCACCCATCATTCTCTCATCCTCCCCCTCCCTCAACCTTTCAGATTTATTCCTCGATTCTTCCACTGTCCTCCTCCCCATCATTGACCCGCAACTCCTACTGGCCCTTCTGACTTTATCCACCCCCCGCTCTGCTCCACAACATCCCAAATCTTCTGATATCCCTCCAAACTTCCCAATCCATGGCAGTCAGTCTCTCATTTTGGTTGGCTGACCGTGGCTGTGGTCATGAAATTGAGAAAAGCAATGTTTCACTCAGGTCCTGCTGTTAAATCCTTTCCAAAAGCAAAAACCACATCCTTCTTGATAAAGATCAGGGCATTATGCCTGGTGCTGTAGAAGGAGGTCATTCTATCAGGCTAGGTCAAACTGTCAGTGTCAAACAGAATGGGCAAAGTTAAGGTATTTGTCAGCATTAAAAGCTCACAGGTAACGTTTGACTTAATGCTCATAATCCACACAAACAAATTGTGCCCTGCAGAAAAGAAAAATTGTTATAACCCAATGATTTTCAAACATTTGAGCATGAATCAGAAGGGAAAAGTTGGGAAGCTTATGAAAAAAGTATGCCAAATCCTTTACGATTTTCCATTGACTTCTTACTATCTGTTCAGTGCAGTGCTTCAAAAATATCAATATACTAGGACCGTCTTTCTATAGCTAGGTTTTGACATTAATCTATAGCTTACAATAGAAGTGTACATTACATGCCTGTCACTTTCAGTAAGGTACAGGTTTAACCTTTCACTGGAACTTTACTGATCGTCAGATTACCTGCACTAATGTGCTAATGACAGATGAGGAGGGAACATGAACTCCACAAGTACTGGCTCCCACTTTCAGCAATAACTGAATGGAACAGAGTTGGTCGGTACTTTATCAAGTTCCACCATTCTTTGAGCTCACAGTCTCACAGAAAACATTCACAATTTTACTATTATCAAATACCTACACATTGGCACAGTAACTGGCTTGCACTGGAAAATTCATCAGCTCATATCAATAAAATAACTGGCATAAATCCTGACATGATGTGGAGATACCAGCGTTGGACTGGGGTGGGCACAGTCAGAAGTCTCACCACACCAGGTTAAAGTCCAACAGGTTTATTTGGTAGCACAAGACACAAGCTTTCGGAGCACTTTCGGATAAATCCTGACACCCATGGATTTTTTAAAAATCATTCCTGTGATGTGCGTGCCGCAGACAAGGCTGGAATGTATTGCTGATCCTTGTTGCTAAGGTGGTGGTTGGCCTCTTTCTTGAACTATGGCAATCTTTATGTTGAAAAGAAGGAAAAACAGTAAAAATGGGAAAATAAGAATATTGGTCCAAACTGGTCTTGCACACCTTAAAATGGAACCCAAGTAAAAAACTGGGAAATAAGAATAATGATCCAAACTGGTTTTTCCTTCTGGGGGGTAAAGTGTTTCAGGATTTGTGGTCATGCAGCAATCCAAAAGTTTTCACCCAGGTTGTACACAAGTTGGTTCCTTCAAGTTACAGTGCATAGATGGCCATTCAAAAAATTTAAAGAGGCGAGACACTTAAATAAATTGATTACACACTCCAACACAAAAAATTAGAGGGTGTTGTTTATACCAAATCACAAAACTGAGAAGTACATGGGATAGGGAATTCACAACAGAATTTTCCAAGGTTTAAGTATGCCATTGGTCTGAGGGGAACAGCAAAATAAAAAATTCAACTTATATTCATTGATGTAAAATACAGGAAACACAGACACAATTCCTCCAGTTGCATTTCGTAAATAAGCAAGACCTGAACAATACCCAGATTTGGGCTAACAAGTGGCAACTAACATTTGCACCACACAAGTGCCTGGCAATGACCATCTCCATCAAGATAGAATCTAACCATCAGTCCTTGACTTCCAATGGCACTGCCACAACTGAATCCTCCACCATCAAGATCCTCAGCGTTACCAATGACCAGAGACTGAACTGGACTACCCAAATAAACACTGTGTCTACAAGCGCAGGTCAGAGGCTAGGAATCCTGCAGCGAGTAACTCACCTCCTGACTCCCCGAAGCCTGTCCACCATTTACATGGCACAAGCCAGGAATGTGATGGAATACTCTCCACTTGCCAGGATAAGTCCAGCTCCATCAACATTCAAGAATCTTGACACTATTCAAGACAAAATAGCCCACTTGATTGTCACCCATCTACAAACATTCACTTCCTCCACCACTAACACAGACGAGCAGCAATGTATACCATCTACAAGATGCACTGCAGGAATTCAATAAGGGTCCTCAGATGGCACCTCCCAAACCCACAACTGCAATCATCTAGACAAGACACATGGAAACACCACCATCTGGAAGTTCCCCACCAAGCCACCCACCATCCTGACTTGGAAATATATTGCCGTTCCTTCATTATTGCTCAGTCAAAATCCTAGACCTCCTTCCCCAACAGCACTGTGAGTATACCTACACCACATGGACTGCAGTGGTCCAAGAAGGCCACCCTCTCAAGGGTAATTAGAGATGGGTAATAAATCCTGGCCTAACCAATGATGCCCACATCCCAAGAATGAATATTAAAAAAAACACAAATTTGGCTGAATTTTGCTGAGTGCAAAAAAGGGCAGGAATGCAGCACAACGGATTCCTGCCATTATTTTGTATGCCAAGATTAAACAGCAGAGGGTATTTAAGGCCAAACAATCTAATCCAAATATTTTATATTGTAAGTGACAAGATAAAAAATCACCAAAAACACAAGATCCTTGATAGCCAATGGGGCGAATCTTCCTGTTCTGCCCACCATGGGAATCGCAGTGGGTGAGGGGCGGAAGATGGAAAGGTCTGTTGACCTCAGGAGGAATTTTCCGGTTTCGGGGAGAGCACGGCCGGAAAATCCCACCCATTGTGTTAGATCTCGCTGGTGAATTTAGAAACCACAGTAATGAGGGTTGTAATCAAAAATGACTGTTAAATAAAACTGCTACATTTTCATGATCGTGTTGGGACTTTTCATTCTCTTGATCTATAAATGCAATTGTTGATAGTTACCAATGTGAGGCAGACAGTTCTCTTTGTAATTGCAAAGAAAGGATAAATGAATACCACTGAGAAATCTCAATACATTTCATTACATAGATAGCATGGGTACTGGTAAGTCATACTGATACTTTTCATTGATCCATACTTTCTCCTCACATTTTGTATCTCATAAAACATCCGCTAACCCAAGAGTGGCATGCTATCTGAAAGGATGAACGTGCAGACACTATTGGCTGAATTGCCTCCTTTTGCATTGTAACAATTCGGTGCTTCTTTGATGTGTTCAACTATTAACTAAGCTTTAAGCTCATTTTAGAAAAGCTTTATTTAGTATGTTCTAATTCATTGCCGACATAACCAGGAATCTCAAAAAAATGCTAAATTCTCCGAATGCTATTGTAAATCAAATGCAGAGGGAGCAATTTAGTCACTAATAAGCCTTGTACACAGTTAGTATTGGGCAAATTTTGTACACACAATTAGTATTGAACAATTTGCTCAACATTATTAGACTATTATCACTCATAGATTATTATTGTCTGCTATGCTTTCTGACTGAGGGTTGATGCTTATTGATTCCACTACTGATTAAACTTGGTTCCAGTTGTCAATCCCAGTGAAGATTACTGCTCACTGAAGTCTAGTTCCCGACTGTGGTCATTCAAAGATGTATCTTATTCACATTAAGTCAACAGGGAATAATTAAAAAAAAAAAATTCCTAATGTACTTGTTATTCAATGAATCATTTTTGATATTTCACTCCAAATTGAACTTGAGGATTTACTACACTGGCTACTTAATAGGCCAGTATCACTGAACAAATAGATATAAAGTGCTGTGTCTTTACTGTTCCAATCAAAATGTCACCACCATGCAGGAAGGACAATTCTTACCACTTTTTCTTTGTAAACAATGTATTTCAACCATTTGAAATCTTGAGGTTTAAATCCAGCAAACACAAATAGTGAGTCCTTCTCGTAACGCGCTGGTTTCTGTATGGCACCTTCTGGATATGTGATTCGAAGAGTTGTCTTTGCACCAACATCTTTTTCAAAACCTTTCACAGGCGCTTCATTCAATCTGCAGAAATTAATAAGAATTCAGTAATTTAAAGGAAGGCAGTGTGTAGTGGTAATGTCACTGCACCAAACCTAGAGACCCAGACTAATGCTCTGGGGGCACGGGTTCAAACCTCACCATGGCTGACCACAATTAATAAATCTGGAATTGAAAATTACTTTCAGTAATGGTGACCATGAAACTACTGTTGACTGTTGTAAAAATTCATCTGGTTCACATAAATCCGTTAGAAAAGGAATTCTGCCATCCTTACCTGGTCTGGTGTGTGACTTCACACCCACAACAATGTGGTTGACTCTGAAATGCTCTAGCAAACCATTCAGCTACATCAAACCATTACAAAGTCTAAAAGGAATGAAACCAGACAAACCTCGACACTGGAAACAACAAATGCGCACCCAGCCATGTTGACCCTGCAAAGTCTTACTTACTGACATCTGGGGCTTGTGCCAAAATTGGGAGAGTGTCCCACAGTCTGATTGAATGATACCTTACAGACATCGTCCCAGACACCACTATCACCAATCTTTAGGTATATCCTGTGTCACTGTCAGGGCAGACACACTAGAGGTGGCAGCACATGGTATACACTCAGGAGAGAGTTGTCGTGGGAGTCTTCAAACATTGACTCGTTTGTTAAACATTAAATCGATAGCAAAAACTGATATAGGATCAGAAAGCATAGAATCTCTGTGGGTAGAGTTGAGGATCGCAAAGGTAAAAAGACCCTGATGGGAGTTATGTACAGGCCCCCAAGCAGTCGTCAGGATGTGGGGCAGAAAATAAATCAGGAGATAGAAAAGGCATATAAAAAAGGCAATATTACAATAATCATTGGGGACTTCAATATGCAGGTGGACTGGGAAAATCAGGTTAGTGGATCCCAAGAAAAGGAATTGGTGGAATGTCTAAGAGATGGTCTTTTGGAGCAGCTTATGACAGAGCCTACTAGGGAACAGGCAATTCTGGATTTGGTGATGTGTAATGAGGCAGACTTGATTAGAGAACTTAAGGTGAAGGAACCCATAGGGAGCAGTGACCACAATATGATAGAATTTACCCTGCAGTTTGAGAGGGACAAGCTGGAATTAGATGTAACGGTATTACAATTAAACAAAGGTATTTATAAAGACATGAGGGAGGAGCAGGCCAGAGTTGATTGGAAAGGGAGCCTAGCAGGAAAGACAGTGGAACAGCAATGGCAGGAGTTTTTGAGAGTTATTCGGGAAGCACAACAGAAATTCATCCCAAGGAGGAGGAAACATGCTAAGGGGAGGACGAGGCATCCATGGCTGACGAGGGAAGTCAAGGACAGCATAAGAGCAAAAGAAAAAGCATACCAAGTGGCGAGGATTAGTGGGAAGCCAGAGGATTGGGAAGCCTTTAAAAGCAAGCAGAAGACAACTAAAAAAGCAATAAGGGGGGAAGAAGATGAAATATGAGTGTAAGCTAGCTAGTAATATAAAAGAAAATAGGAAGAGTTTTTTTTCAATAAATACAAGGTAAGAGACCACTGGAAAATGAGACTGGAGAAGTAATAGTAGGAAACAAAGCAATGGCAGAGGAACTGAATAGTTACTTTGCATCAGTCTTCATGGTGGAAGACACCAGTGGGATGCCAGAGCTCCAGGAGAGCCAGGGGGCACAGATGAGTGTAGTGGCCCTCACTAAGGAGAAGGTTCTGGGGAAACTGAAAGGTCTGAAGATGGATAAATCACCTGGACCGGATGGATCACACCCCAGGGTTCTAAAAGAGATAGCTGAGGAAATTATGGAGGCATTGGTGGTGATCTTTCAGGAATCACTGGAGGTAGGGAGGGTACCAGAGGACTGGAAAGTAGCTAATGCTGTTTAAGAAGGGAGGGAGGCAGCAGACGGGAAATTATGGGCCGGTTAGCCTGACTTCAGTCATTGGCAAGATTTAAGAGTCCATTATTAAAGATGAGATCGCAGAGTACTTGGAAGTGCACGATAAAGTAGGACTGAGTCAGCATGGCTTTGTCAAGGGGAGGTCATGTCTCACAAATCTGTTAGAGTTCTTTGAGGTGGTAACAAGGACGTTAGATCGAGGAGAACCAGTGAACGTGATTTATTTAGATTTCCAGAAGACCTTTGACAAGGTGCCGCGTAGGAGACTGTTAAATAAGTTAAGTGCCCATGGTGTTAAGTGTAAGATCCTGGCATGGATAGAGGATTGGCTGACTGGCAGAAGGCAGAGAGTGGGGATAAAGAGGTCTTTTTCAGGACAGCAGCCGGTGACTAATGGTGTGCCTCAGGGGTCAGTGCTGGGACCACAACTTTTCACAAATACATTAACGATTTGGAGGAAGGAACTGAAGGCACTGTTGCTAAGTTTGCAGATGATACAAAGATATGTAGAGAGACAGATCGTATTGAGGAAGCAGGGGGGCTGCAGAAGGACTTGGACAGGTTAGGAGAGTGGGCAAAGAAGTGGCAGATGGAATCCAATGTGGAAAAGTGTGAGATTATGCACTTTGGAAGGAGGAATGGAGGCGTAGACTATTTTCTAATTGGGAAAATGCTTAGGAAATCAGAAACACAAAGGGACTTGGGAGTCATTGTTCAAGATTCCTTTTAGGTTAACGTGCAGGTTCAGTCGGCAGTTAGGAAGGCAAATGCAATGTTAGCATTGTCAAGAGGGCTAGAATACAAGAGCAGGGATATACTTCTGAGGCTGTATAAGGCTCTGGTCAGACCCCAGTTAGAGTATTGTGAGCAGTTTTGGGCCCCATATCTGAGGAAGGATGAGTTGGCCTTGGAAAGAGTCCAGAGGAGGTTCACAAGAATGATCCCTGGAATGAAGAGCTTGTCGTATGAGGAACGGTTGAGGACCCTGGGTCTATGGTTGTTGGAGTTCAGAAGGATGAGGGGGGATCTTATTGAAACTTACAGGATACTGCAAGGCCTGTATAGAGTGGACGTGGAGCGGATGTTTCCACTAGTATGAAAAACTAGAACCAGAGGGCACAACCTCAGGCTAAAGGGACAATCTTTTAAAACAGACATGAAGAGGAATTTCTTCAGCCAGAGAGTGGTGAATCTGTGGAACTCTTTGCCGCAGAAGGCTGTGGAGAGCAGGTCATTGAGTGTCTTTAAGACAGAGATAGGTTCTTGATTAATAAGGGGATCAGGGGTTATGGGGAAAAGGCAGGAGAACGGGGATGAGAAAAATATCAGCCATGATTGAATGGAGGAGCAGACTCGACGGGCCGAGTGTTGTAATTCTGCTCATATGTCGTATGGACTCCAGGCACCCTGAAGTTTGATGACATTAGGTCAAACATGAGCAAGGAAACTTCCTGCTGCTTACAACCTACTGCACCACCCCCATCCCCTTTAACTGATGAATTAGTACTGCTCCATGTTGAACACCAACTGGAAGAAGCACTGAGGCTGGCAAGGGCACAGAATATACCCTGGGTGAGGGACTTTAATGGTCTCAAGAGTGGCTCAGTAGCACCATGGCTGATCAAGATGGCCGAGTCCTGAAGGACATAGCTTCTAGACTGGGTTTCTGGCAGGTTGTGAGGGAAGCAATATCACCACATAGTTTCTGTGGAGATAAAGTCCGGTCTTCACATTGATGAAACCTTCTATCGTGTTATGCATCTCTACCACTGTGCTAATTAATACAGATTTTGAGCAAATGTAGCAAAATGAGATGTCATTTTGAAAATGAAGTTACAACACACGGCTACTTACGTGCCAAACATCGAAAGCTTCATACGATGGACAGAACAAAGTAATCCGACAACTAACGGTCAGATTTAAACTCTGCAGTCCTTCCACATCCAGTCATGAATGGTTGTGGTCAATTAAACAACTAACTGAAGGAGGAGACTCTGCAAATACCCCCATCTTCAATGATGACACTGTGCGTGGTTCTCTTCTGCTCAGGTGGTCCACATGCTTCTTCATTATCTTCCCTTGTAAGTCAACTACGTAAACACTGTGCCTGTCTTGGCCACGATGAATCCAAGGACCCAATTTGGGCCAGTATTGAAATTTCTTATGCAAACTTAGTCATTTAGCTAAAAAGCCCTCTCAATCTTGATGGAGTCATGTGCATCTTGTTTTGGCTCAACACTAGATCGAGTCTTTTCCAAAGATGTCTTCCCATGAGCAATTCAGCAGGGGTAACTCCTGTAGTGGCATGAGGAGCTGTTCTGAACATTAGTAGAAAACAGGCTGTAAAGGCACAGAGGACTGTTTTTCAGCAAACCCGTTTGAGGTTGGGCAGTAGAGGGCTATTCTTACATGCCGAATCCCATTGGTTTGCATGAAGTGTTGAAATTTTTTGCTGGTAAATGCAGTCCATTGTCAGAGCTCAGCACTTCAGGCAACCCATGTGTGGTGAATATCCACCGTAGCTTATCAATTGTGGCTAAGGAATTTGTGGTTTTCATCTCATGAATGTCCATCCATTTTGAATGAGCATCAATACTTAGGAGAAACATGCTGGAGAAGGGGCCTGCAAAATCAACCTAGATAGAGTCGCACCCATGACCAACCTGACCATTCCCATGGGTGCAGAAGTGTTCAGGGCGGTAAACTCTGTATTTGACACTGGTTGCATTATCTAATGAGGTCTTCAGTGTCTTTATCGATCCCTGGCCACCACATGCGACCCCAGGCTAACATTTTCATTTTCCTTATACCGGGATGTGCACAGTGCAATTCTTGTGGTAGTGCTTTTCAAGCAAGAGCAGGAATGACCACCTTGGCTCCCCACAACAGTACTCCATCTTCGCAACTCAACTCACCCTTTCTGATTTGGAAAGGTGGAAAATGTTTGGACTTGTCATGATGCAAACTGTGAAGGACCATCTGTTCGATCCTCGTCAAAATGGAGTCCCTTTAGGTCCTCAACTTGATTTGTTGTGCTGATACAGGTAATGTGTTCAGAAAGTTGAGAGCGAGCACTTGTGGCAGTGGAATAATATGTGGCAAAGGAAGACAACTTAAAGCATCCGCATTGGCAATGTGAGTACCTGGCCTATGTTGGAATGTGTAGTTGTATGATGCCAACCCCTGGGCCCAATGTTGGACTCTCACTGTAGAGATGGGGGGATGGCTTTGTCCTCTCTGAACATCTCAAAGGTGGTTTATGGTGGGTGATTATTGTAAAGTGCTGTTCGGAAATGTACTGATGAAACCTTTTTACCCCAAAAATAAAAACCAAACCTTCCTTTTCCATCTGGGAATATGTCCTCTCAATGTCAAGCAAAAACGATAGGTCTCGCTACACCATCCTCAAGTCTGTGGGATGATACTGCTCCTATTCCACGTGGCAAGGCGTTACAGGTCAGTACCATTTCTTTCACAGGATCAAAATGGACCAAGAGGCTTGAAGGCTGCAATGTTATTTTAACTCGCTTAAATGCTTCTTTTCGATGTTCATTCCAATGCCACCTTTGGTACTTCCTGAGAAGTGCATGTAAAGGTGCCAGCAACATGGACAGGTTGGGAATAAATTGTCCATAATAAATCAACATCCCCAAGAATGATTTAAGCTTTGATACATTTCTGGGGGCTGGTACTCCTCGGATTGCCTTAACCTTCTTCTCCATAGGATGTAGTCTTTAAATGTCGGCCCTGAACCCAAATATTCTACTGCATGGCTTTGGAATGTGCATTTTACTCTCGAGCGTTACCCTTGCTTCTTTTAATCTTTTCAACACTTCCTCCAAATTTGCCAAGTGTTCTTCAGAAGCTCCCATAACTAATACATCATTCAAATAGACAACAACTATCTTGGGCAGGCCCAGAAACAAGCTTTCCATAATATGTTGGAATATGGTGCATGCTGAAGATACTCCAAATGACAGCCCGGTGTATTGATATAATCCTTTGAGGGTGTTGATTGTTATAAAGTCCCTAGATGCCACAACTAACTCTATTTGTTGATAAGCATGACTCATATCAAGTTGCATATAAGTTAACCCTCCAGCTAACTTGGCATACAGATCTTTGATTTTTGATATTGGGTACCAATCCAGTTTTGCTGCTTCGATGATGGTTAGCGTATAATCTACGCATATCCTGACAGTCCTGTCTGAATTAACAACAGATGGGGGAAGCCCACTCAGAAAACTACCTAATTATTCCCAAGTCCTCCAGTTGCTTGAGCTCAGCTTTGACATTTTTGTGTAAAGCAAAGGGCAATGGACGAGCTCTAAAGAACTTGGATGTTGCCTCAGGATTAATGTAGATCTTTGCTTTGATACCCTGTACTTTGTCCAGTTCATTCTTAAAAACTTGTTGGTATTTCCTTAATATTCCATGAAAACTGCCATCATTAATGTTGAAAGTCTCCAACTCATTTAATCAGATCTGACGGAGCCAATCTCGGTCCATGAGACTTGGCCCTTGACCACGATGACTGGTAACTGGGGTGTTTGATGTTGTTAAGATTATGGTGCTGCTGTGATCTTGAGCATGTTCAAGGCTTCTCCAGTGTATGTGGCCAGTTTGCCCATTGTGTTTCTTAACTTAAGAGGCTGGACCCCAGCCTCGTAGATATCGTCATGTCTGCTCTCCTATGATGATGACAGAGGCTCCTGTATCCACCTCCATTTTTTAGTGGTCAACCATTCACCATTAATATAATTACAATTGGGGTTGACTTGCTCATTTTAGATTATTTACTTTGTAAACTTCTGATTCTTCTTCTGAGTCGGTTGCTAAACTATGCACCCGAGTTGTATTTTTTTTTGGCCTTGATAGGCTTTGTTCAGCTATTTAATCCCAATATGCCCCTTCCTGTTACAGGCAAAACAAGCTGCATCTTTAAATTTACACCTTTCCTGGACGTGCTCCACACTCTACCAGCAGCATTCTTCTAAGTTCTTGATCTACAGTCTGGACTTTCTGTATTTCTGTATCTCTGTTCCGTCTTGCTCACTGCTCTTTGACTCAGGCACCACAACTCCCTGAAGTTTCCTCCCAAAATTGGTTGACCTTGTCACACTGCACGCTTTGTAACTCAAATGCACCTTTTTCTGTAGCCTCAGCAATTCCCTAATGCTCTTTTGATTTGATTTATTGTCACATATATTAGTATACAGTGAAAAGTATTATTTCTTGCATGCTATACAGACAAAACATACTGTTCATAGAGAAGGAAAGGAGAGAGTGCAGAATGCAGTGTTACAGTCATAGCTAGGGTGTAGAGAAAGATCAACTTGGTGCGAGGTAGGTCCATTCAAAAGTCTAATGGTAGCAGGGGAGAACCTGTTCTTGAGGCGGTTGGTACCTAACCTCAGACATTTGTATCTTTTTCCCAACGGAAGAAGGTGGAAGAGATTATGTCCAGGATGCGTGGGATCCTTAATTATGCTGGCTACTTTTCCGAGGCAGTGGGAAGTGTAGACAGAGTCAATGGATGGAAGGCTGGTTTGCATGATGTACTGGCTTCATTCATGACCCTTTGTAGTTTCTTGTCAAGGTATGTTCTGTCTCTGGAAATAGTTTTTTTTGTATGGTGAGTTAATTCGCACCACGAACCAATCTATCTCTTAACATCTCGTTGAGTGCGATCCAAATTCACATTATTCAGCTAACTGCCTTAACCGTGCCATGAGTGCTTCTATTGTCTCCCCTGTGTTTCTCATTGTAGAATTAAATTTATATTGCTACATTATCACTGATGGATTTGGGTGATAGTGCTCTTTGACTAGTTCAACCAGCTGTTTGAATGTTTTTGTATCCGGGGCCTCTGGAGAAGTCGGACTTCGAATTAGATGGTCGGTCTGAGCCCCGCAGGCTGTTAGAAGAATTCCCTTTTGCTTTGCCTCCCCCCAAATTTCATCGGCCTAAAGGATAATCAGAGACACTCCACAGGCTAGGGGAAGCAGTGGTGTAGTGGTAATGTCACTGAACTAGTAATCCAGAGACCCAGAGTAATGATCTAGGAACCTGGGTTCAAATCCCACCATGGCAGATGGTAAAATTTGAATTTCAATAAAAATCTGGAATTAGAAGTGCATTGATGACCATGAAACCATTGTCAATTGTCGTAATACCCATCTAGTTCACTAATGTCCTTTAGGGAAGGAAATCTATCATCCTTACCTAGTCTGGCCTACATGTGACACCAGGTCTACAGCAATGCGGTTGACTCTCAAATGCCTTCAGGGATGGGCAATATATGCTGGCTCAGCCAGCAACGTCCACTTCCATGAATGATTAAAAAAACATATTGGATCCGCTGCTCTGTTTCAGGGTCAAATTGTTCCAACTTCCCAATTAAAGGCATTTTGGCATTCAAATTGTTGCAGTAGTATTTCTGAAAAAGATTTTGATTCAAGGACTGTTCTCCCAACTTACAGCAGATGACAGAAAAAATTTTTGCTTTACCTTGGCGCCAAATGTAATAACTGCGAAGAATTAATGAACAATAAGGCAGATAAACAACTATCTACATGGGACAGTGATAAGAAAGCTTGTAAATTCAAAGATTCCTAGACTCCCAACTGTCAAACAATCGCCTCACTGCAAATGGCCTGATGGGTGATGTGACTCTAGATAACTCTCCCCCCCCTCCCCCAACACACACACACACACAAAAGAACATTCATCAAACCCTCCAGGTCACACACCATCTTGACTTGGAACTAGATTGCTGTTCCTTCATTGGTGCTGGATGAAAATCTTGGAACTCACCATCTAACAGCACCGTGGTATATCTATACCACATGGACTGCAGCAACTCAAGGTGCCTCACCACCACCTTCGGAAAGACAATAAATGCTGGTCCTATGACACCCACATCCCAAGAATAAATGACAAAAAAAAATGAAAAGTTTTCCCTTCATTGTTTGCTCCATGTATGCTTCCAAAGCTTTACAGGTACAGGATTGATATGAATGAGATAAGTACTCCGTTCTTGTTCCCAATTAAAGCTACTGCTCTCTTCCATGCAGGCATGATAATGACAGTTACTGGATATGATGATGTTTCCATTTTTAATTCTCCATGTCCGTTATTCCTTTTGTTTCATCTCAATATGCTACTTGAACCTCTAATAATTAAGGGATCTGGAAAAGCAAACTTAACTTTGTTTTTGAATAATTTGCATTGATGACTGAAGGGCACCTCAATTATGCATCTTTTTTTTTCTATGCTGGATCCTTGTTCCCCAACACAGTGAATTAGCATCTTTGACCTGATCCTCAAATTTATTCATGGCAACATCCTAATTTAATCTTCAGCTTATTTCAACTTTACTCCTGTCTCAGCTTTTGGTCTTCCGACTTCTGCTTTTAATCTTTTGTGCATTCCCCCGAATGTGCCTTATCAGCTGGAATTCTCCGACTGTTCACGCCAGTGGGATTCTCCAGTCCTGCCAGCAGCGCACCCCCACCCGTGGAGATGTGGGGTGTCATAATAGGAAATCCCATTGACAGCAGCGGGACCAGAGAAACCCGTCACCAGCGAACAGCGCTGGGAGGCTGGAAAATCTCTCCCACTTCTGTCAGTGTCATCTACTGCAATTCAACTATAATGGAACTTCATAATCTCTACACCCCCATCTCTCAACTAATCTCTGCTTTAATAAAAACCTTAAGGTGGCACCTGAAACTGTTGTCCTTCCTCTCCCTCTATAAATGATTTTCCTACCTGGAATTCTTTAGTAAGCTCAGAGTGGCATAGGAAAGCAATCAAAACTATTTTATAGTTGCACAGGACCCCTGAGAAACCCCAACTACCAGTAAAATGAGCTGCAACATGCTCAAATTCTAAAAGACATGGCTCAAAGGTGATTCAATAGCAGTCTATGGAATTATACAGGAGACTGAAAGTTGACTTGTGCAAGTTGTGTAATATGGAGGAAAGATTCATAAACTTAGAAGCAAACTGTTTTACACAAGGTAATAGATATAAAAAATAAGTTATCAAGGAAGTTCACTGAAATTTTTTAAGGGTATAAATTTATTTGTAAGACACCTCAACGGGAAATTTTTTAAAAATGAGAAGTAGGTACAACGGTAAGCCTGAGATTAATCAAAACGCTTTCAATGGCCCACATGACTTAATAAGCATTTCCGCATGGCAAGCAATCTACATCTACTTGCTTAATGTTGTCAAAAGTGCTACATTTAATAACATAATAAATATTACATCATAAGAAAATTCCATCCAGGTAACATAGGTAAAACCAAAAATACCACAGAAGAGTACATAATGATATTCAAGATTTAGTTCTTTAAGTCACAAAATTCAATTGCATAGTGTCCTATTTTGGCCCACTGAATGCTGTTTTTCATGTAAATTGGTATCCCCACCCCCCACGTACAGTTTTGGTAGAGGCCGAAAGTGGGTGCATGTGGTTGGATGCCATTTTGTGGGTCCTTTGCCCGGGTGCTGGCAGTGTGCACTGTAAGTATTCAAAAATAGGCAGATTGTGACATTAGTCTGATCTGACTCTATCGGTGCCATTTTCAACCTTTGTGCTCTGGCTTAGTGGTTCCCAACCTTTTATCTGTCATCACATACCTCTATACCATAAAAGATTTTGAGACACACCTTCCATTTTCTGACTTATCCCCTTACTGGGAACTTTATTTTTAACTTCTCCCTGTCCTCGCGCCTGTTTTTATAACCTCTCCTTGCTTCTCCCAGGTTTTTGTGCTCTTTTTGAGTTTCTGCTCTTTGTGCAGGTGCATGGGGTCCTTGGTCTTCAGCTTCAAGTTCCAATGAATCTTGGGCCTCCTGCACATGCGCCAGCTGAGAAAGGGCGACACGTGTGTAGTTTAGATTTTTTTATGTTGGTCTTGCACATGGGCCTGACCAACATAAAAAATCTAAACTACACGCATGTAGCTCTTACTCAGCTGGCACATGTGCAGGAGGCCCAAGAATCATTGGGTCTTGGAAATGCCTATCACAGAGGTGAAGACAAAGGTTAGTTCTAGTTTAATAAATTAATTTTGAATCATTTTGAATTGTTTTTCACAGCGCATTTGGGAGGTCTTCACAGACACTAGCGTGCCATTGGGAACTACTGCTTTAGCTAACGCCTACTCTTACCTCAAACAATTGAATGTGCAATCAGCAGCAGAAAACACCCTCTCACCAGTGCTATTTAAAAGGATCATCAATCACTTACAGTCTAGTTGCTGGTTGATTTTTGTTGGCTGTTGCTCAGTTAGAAGTGTTTATAAAGTAAAAAGTAAAGTTTATTTATTAATTATAAGTAAGGCTTACATTAACACTGCAATGAAGTTACTGTGAAATTTCTCTAGGTGCCACAATCTGGCGCCTTTTCGGGTCAATGCACATCTTTCAGAATGTGGAAGGAAACCCAAGCACCCGGAGGAAACCCACGCAGACATGGGGAGAATGTGCAAACTCCACACAGACAGTGACCCAAACCAGGAATCAAACCCGGGTTCCTGGCGCTGTGAGGCAGCAGTGCTAACCACTGTGCCACCATGCCACCCCGTGTTTGGGGATTTGTACAGCTAATTAGAATTGAAGATACCTACAGGTGCTGAAATGGCCTTGGTTCCCACTGCTCACAAAACATGCTCCCAGTCACATGTGCTGTGGTTTCTACCCCCTTTACCTTGCAGCAGGACAGGGAGAATGAGCAGAAGTGACACAGAGAAGAATAAGCTGCTTGAAGAGGGAGGAGCAGGAGAATGTTTCTCAGCCATATCCAACCAGGGGCTGCAGGGTGGATTTCACTAAGCACAATCTCAGGGAGGGACAGTGTGTGTGACATCTAAGTTTAAGTTTGTTTGTTCGTGTCACAAGTAGGCTTACATTAACACTGCAATGAAGTTACTGTGAAAATCCCCTACTCGTCACACTCAGGTACACTGAGGGAGAATTTAGCATGGCCAACGCAGCTAACAAACACGTCTTTTGGACTGTGGGAGGAAACCCATGCAAGCACAAGGAAAATGTGCAGACTCCACACAGTGATCCAAGCCGGTAATCAAACCCTGGCACTGTGAGACAGCAGTGCTAACCACTGTGCCACCACGTCGCCCATAGCTTCACTAAGGAGGTGCTCACTAAAAAACATAACCTGTTGCAGGCAGCCATGCAGCCTCAACGCAAGGCAAGGATGACTATAGAAGAGGCCACAGCCTTCAACTCCTTTGCTTTGGGTTCCTCCCTGGTTAGAGCAAGTTGTGTTTCCAAGATCTCACAGTTTTGCATCCAATGCAGTATAAAAAAGGTCACTGCCCCTCTGTGAGCCAAGAGGGAGTAGTACATTGTTATCTCTCTTTCTAGAGGGAGGCAGGCAGAGTAATTACATGGCTTTGCTGAGATTGCAAGCATCCCAGTGGTGCAGGGTGCAGTTAACCAATGTACATTGAATTTATGCCCATCTCCCGCAAAGCAAAGATATGCTGCAATCACAAACGGTTCCACACCCTTAATGCTGGTAACGATACTCACACTAACAACATTGTGCAGGTTAATGCCCACTATCCCATCAGCAGTTGTGATGCATTCATTGTGCACCAGTCTGCTGTATCGCTAACATTTGAACCTCAATTAGAAACCAGCAGTTGGTTACTGTGCAACAAGATCTATCCACTGTTCGCCGGGCTCATGATTCGGAGCCACGCTGCCACATGAAATGTCAATGAGCAGATACTGAGATGTTTAAGCAATGCTTCTGCAGCTGAGATCATACTGGAGGAATCCTCCAGTACTCTCCAGAGCACATCACAATTCACCCTAGTCTCCTGCAATCTTCACAACCTTTTTATCACGAAAGCATAGCCATTGTCATCAAATATATCTAGAGCAACAGAGCAGGAAGAGTGAGTTAAAGAGGAGAAGGAGCAACAACTAGTACAGCCCCTATCAGACTGGGCTGTCCAAAGATGCCTCAACCAACTCCAGTTCCAGTGAGTGCAACCTCAATTCACCATTTACCAACATTTTGATGACTTGGCTTCTCTCTACTACTGACTATCGATGCATCCTCTTGGTCATAATGCTGAAATATAACTGTTATGTCAGTAAGATTTGAAAAAAAATCCAGAGCTTGTATCACAACTTGGTATGGCTCCTGCTCTGCCCAAGACTGCAAGAAACTACAAAGGGTCGTGAATGAAACCCAGTCCATCATGCAAACCAGCCTCCCATCCATTGACTCCATCTACACTTCCCACTGCCTTGGAAAAGCAGCCAGCATAATTAAGGACCTCACGCACCCCGGACATTCTCTCTTCCACCTTTTTCCATTGGGGAAAAAGGATACAAAAGTCTGAGGTCACGTACCAACTGACTCAAGAACAGCTTCTTCTCTGCTGCCATCAGAATTTTGAATGGACCTACCTCGCACTAAGTTGATCTTTCTCTACACCCTAGCTATGACTGTAACACTACTCTCTCCTTTCTTCTCTATGAACGATATGCTTTGTCTGTAATAGCGCGCAAGAAACAATACTTTTCACTGTATACTAATACTGTGTCTGCGAAGTTGGAAAAGCACAGAACCTCCATGACAATAATAAGTCAAATCAAACTGTATATATCAAAGCTTATGTTTTGCTATTTTTTAAATGGACTTTCTGCTGAACTAATAAGATATCTGCTGCAAGTCACATGACCACAGGATTGGTCCTCTCTTCTGGAAGTGACCCACAGGAGTTGCAAGAACAAAAGAATCCTCCTGTCAACATCGTGGAATCTCACACCCAGTTGTAAGGATATTATAATCATAAAACCAGGGGACTCGCAAATCGAAACTCGTGGTTCCTGCTAACAGACTCATCTCACACCTGGGACTATCCAGCTCCATTTCATTGAGGGGATAATGGAAGTCATTTGCATCTTGATTGGCTTACCTCTCTAGCGGAATCACAGAACCTGCCGAGACAATGGCTTCCCATCACAAGAACCAAAATATGGATGGTAACTTTTTCAAAAGCTATTGGTTGGAACATGATCAGTCCCAGGCAATAGATAAACATCCCTTTTGACATCATTGTAGAGAAAGGAGGTCACATGGCTCACAGGACCATTTTGAAATCTTTATATTCCTTTGAGAACTGAGAAACTCCGAGACTGCTGCTTTAACACCAACCAGAAAGAACTCCAGCAGTCCTGGCTGAGCAAGCAGCTGGCCAACATTATTCAACTCCTTGAAGCTGTCTGATTTTAAAAGCCTTTGATCATCGTCTGTGAAGTTGCAAAAGCACAGAACCTCCATCGTACTGCATAATCATTTATTTCACAGACTCTCTTGTTGTTTCCAACCAGAAACTCATCTGGACTAAATTCTGGAGCAAAGGAAATACCCATTGGACTTTAACTTCTTGGACTCTAGAAATCGTGTGAACTAACTAGACAGGCTATACAGGGTAGATGCAGGGAGGATGTTCCCAATAGTGAGTGCGTCCAGAAACAGGGGTCACAGTCTGAAGATTCAGGGTATATCATTTAGGACGGTGATGAGGAGACATTTCTTCACCCAAAGAGTGGTGAACCTGTGGAATTCATTACCACAGGAAGTAGTTGATGCCAAAACATTGAATGTATTCAAGAGGCAGCTGGATATAGCACTTGGAGCGAATGGGATCAAAGGTTATGGGAAGAAAGCAGGATTAGGCTATTGAGTTGGATGATCAGCCATGATCATAATGATTGTCGGAACAGGTTCGAAGGGCCAAATGGTCTCCTCCTACTCCTATGTTTCTCATGTTCATTTCTCTGGTTTTTTACAGGTTTGCTGCCGGTGATTATGAAATTGGATCACACTAACAGGAGAAATACACCACATCCTACTTTAAAAATAATTCAAAACACTTCTGCTTACAGACAGATAGGGAGAGAATAAAAATGTTTCTCGCCCCTAACATACAATATTCGTAAACATTAGGGAATCAGTTAAGAGCCCTTCTCCATCTTCCAGCAGCTTACCCTCCTCCATGAATATAGTACCAAGGGTGTATCTTTTTTTTATTCGCTCTAGGGGATGTCACTGGCAGGGCCAGCATTTATTCTTATTCATTATTCATTTATTTGTGTCACAAGCAGACTTACATTAACACTGCAATGAAGTTACTGTGAAAATCCCCTAGTCGCCACACTCCGGCGCCTGTTCGGGTACACTCAGGGAGAATTTACTATGACCAAAGCACCTAACCAGCACGTCTTTCGGACTGTGGGAGGAAACCGGAGCACCCGGAGGAAACCCACGCAGACACGGGGAGAACATGCAGACTCCGCACAGACAGTGACCTAAGCCAGGAATCGAACCCGGGTCCCTGCCGCTGTGAGGCAGCAGTGCTAACCACTGTGCCACCGTGCCGCCCCTTAATTTACTGACCATCCCTAATTGCCCTTGAACTGAGTGGTTTGCTAGACCATTTCAGAGGGGGCATTTAAGAGTCAAGCACATTGCTGTGGGTCTGGGGTCACATGTATGCCAGACGAGGTAAATATGGCAGATTTCCAGATATACAACAATCAACAATGGTTTCACGGTCATCAGACTTTTAATTCTAGATTTTTAATGAATTCAAATTTCACCAGTTGCTGTGGTGGAATTCGAATCCGGGTCCCCCAGAGTATTACCCTGAGCCTCTGGGTTACTAGTCAAGTGACAAAACATCACGCCACAGCCTTCCCCACGATAGATGGACCAGCAGTTCAAGAAGGCAGCTCACCACAACATTATCAAGGCCATTTTAGGATCAGCGACATATGCTGGCCTTGTCAGGAGATGGTCATGTCCCATGTAATGAAAAACAAAATACTTCCCATAGATGGAGAAACTAGAACATGGGGCCACCACCATAGAAACATTTAGGACCAAGATGAGGGGAACCTTTTTCACACAAAAGGGTCGAAATCATTGTAATTTTCTATACCAGAGAACTGTTGATGTTCAGTTGTTGAACACATTCAAGACAGAGGTCATCAGATTTTTTGATATTAAGGAAATTAAGGGATACAGAGATGATGTTAGAAGGTAGAAGGTCATCCATGATCTTAGAGAATAGTGTAGTGGCCAGATGACCTACTCCTGCTCCTATTTCTTGTGCATTTATAACATAAAGGCTAACATAAAACAAACATTCCATATCAACAGAGAAAGCATAGGGAAAGTGGGGAGGGAAAGAGCAGTTTTGATGAAAATTAAAGTTTCCATTAATACTAAAACCTTTATCAATAGAGACCATTGTTACAGACTGTTGGGAAAGTGCGCAGTCAATTCTATTCCCACTGTTCCACATTGGTTAGAAACTTGGGAAAATGTGGAAGTGCATTATTTAATAAATGCACATTCACATACACAGATCTGCTCAACGTTTGCAAAAACAAGAATTAACAGATCACAAAGATAAACATTAATTACAGAATTTCATCAGGAGCTTCACGTCTGCGTCACTGATCTGAACCAAACAAATTAACTGTGATCTATATGACAGGTTTCTATAATTCCAGCCATCCCCTAAAAATAACAATGTTTAAAAGGTTGGAAGACCACTCATAAGTTGTACTTCTTTCAATGTAGCATATTGTATTCATTTTTATTATATGAAATCCTCTACATTGGAGTCTAAACATACTTTGGATAGCCCAAACATACAATAGGTGATTGCTTTGCAGGACACTTCTATTCTGTTTGCAAGTGTGAGCCCGTGCTTCTGTCACCTATCATTTTAATTCTTTGTCCCACATCTTTGTCATTCTATCTTTGCCCTCCTATGCTGTGCGAATGAACTTAAACATAAGCTCAAGGAACAGCACATCATCTTTTGATGAGGTACTTCACAGCTTTCTGGACTTAACAATTTCAGATAATTTCTGCCCTCATCTTTTGCAGACGGCAGCTCTTTGTGATAATCCTATTTTCATTCACATCTTCTCGAACCCCATCTTTAGTTTCTTTACTTATCCCATTCCCATCATCTTTCACCAGTACCATAATCTCTTTTGTCATTTATCTCATCGGCCTTCCACACCATCACATACCTTCCCTTTCCTTCTTTCTCCTGTTTCGCAGCCTCTATACTTGCTGAAAACCTGTTATATCTCTGTACATTTTCTGGCTTCGACAACAGGTCCACCTGAAATGTCACTCTGTTTCTCTCTCTACAGGCATTCCCTGAGCTGCTGACTATTTCCAGAAGTTTCTGTTTTTATTGACAGATGCTAACTTCAACCTAGGCAATTTTTGCATTAGCTTCAGGAAAGCAAGTGTACCACAGTCTTTCTTGACTTTTTTGAAAAGTCAGAAAATGCAGTTTGAATTTGCGACATGTAAAAATTGTCCCAGCACCTCTCTTTCAAGTATCAGCAGTTCACTAAATATATTCAAGTCGAGTTACACAAATTTTTGATTGACAAGGGACTTAAGGGTTATAGAGGGTGTGACGTTAGTGTACTTTTGAGAGTTTTTAAATTCATGCTCACAGCCTTAGGTGATGTCATTGTTGGGAGGAGAAAAACTGTAGGCAGCTCAGGTGACAGGGATTTCATTTTCAGTTTCAGTTTGGAGCTGCAGGTTTTGAGTTGAGTTTTAGAAGGGACAGCAAGTTAAAATAAGTGTTTTCCCTCTCTCCCTGTTGTTTTGAAAATTCTGTTGCTTTCCTGAAGGGTGAAAATCTTTGTTCTTGGGGGCTGGATCAGAGTCTCTCTGCTGCTTTGGAAAACTGTCTTGCCTTCAAACTGTTTGGAATGAATCCAGATAACTGCAGACTCAAATTTCCATTATCATGTGAGCAGTATCCTGTGCTGTGTTAAACCTGTGAAAAGGGTTTTTGTTGTCTATGAGTTTTGGTCTTAATTGGAACACATTAGAGATATTCATTAGGAGTTATACATTATAGTAGTTGTTTTGTTTCTTGTTTGTAATTGAACAAAGTTCTTGCTAATTTTCTTACTGTACATGTTAACTTTATTTTGAAATAAACTTTGTTTGATAAAAGCTCCCCAGTGGGTCTTTTGAATCACACCTGAAGTGAAACATCTCATGCTTATCCTAGCCAAATTCAAAATGCAAAACTTATGATTCAGGCGGGCTTCATAAAACACTTTGGAGTTTCTAACCTGAACCATAACAAGGGCCAAGCAGGAAAATGGAATTAAGTGCACATTCAGATCAGTTATATTATTGAATGGCAGAGTAGGCTCAAGGGGTTGAATGCTCATATTTCTTATGTTCTTATATGAGACAAATGTGGAACTTAAGAAACCAGATAAGAGGAGCTTACTCCTTAATTTGGAAGCAACAACTAAGCACCAAGGCTCCATGGATGCTTTTCTGAGGATCAAAGTTTTTTCCTTATATTGGCAACCAGTTTCATTCCTGACTAATCCATTGTTGCTTTTGCATAATTGGGAAATAATAGAAGAACCACAGAAATGTTCGTAGGAAAGTTAAAGCAAACCTTAGAAATTTAACACAAGAAAACAATTATGGGTTTACTAATAATAGCTTATTCAGCTTATAAGGGGCACAGAAAGAGGTCTTTAAAGGCGTTCTTACACTCACAATAGGTTAGGAACATAATCAATCAAAATCTTTTAGTAATGTATTTATTTAGTGAAAGCGAGGCTTTTATTTTGGGCAAGCAGCATCCCTCTGAGTGAGTGATCAAATTAATATGTGAACATCTCACTTGGGCAAGATAGAACATATCACTTAATGATTTTATTAATTACAAGAAACATTTTTTGGAGCAAATCATTTATTTAATATCTTTTCAAAGGATAAGTTTATTCAGTGCGAGGAGCATCTCCCTGACTAAGGATATTATTCAGTATAAGGTGTATTATGCAGACTGAGTTTACTGTGTACAATAGCGCTCAGATAAAGTTGTTTATTCAGTGCAGGGTCAAAGTCTCAATGTTTGCAGTAGCAATGACAGTAGCAATAGTGCCAGTTTGTGGCCATGAGCACAATTCTTCACCCAAAGCTTCATACAATACTGAATACACTGAAATATGAGGAGCATACGTTGAAACATTTATTTTAGAAAGAATGAAAGTATCCTTCCAAGAGAAGGATCACCATCCTACTT
The DNA here is from genome assembly GCF_964213995.1 of Mustelus asterias. Classification (NCBI taxonomy): domain Eukaryota; kingdom Metazoa; phylum Chordata; class Chondrichthyes; order Carcharhiniformes; family Triakidae; genus Mustelus; species Mustelus asterias. The sequence continues at coordinate 111,952,864 of NC_135808.1, forward strand.
GGAAATGTATCGCCATTCGTTCACCGTCACTGGGTCAAAATGTTGGAATTCCCTCCCTAACAGCATAGTGGGTGCATTCACACCTCAGGTACTACTGCGGTTCAAGAAGGCAGCTCACCATCACCTTCTGAAGAGCAACTAGGGAGGGAAATAAATGCTAGCCTAGCCAACGGCACCCACATCCCGTGAAATGAATAAAAAAAGAATTGTGCTGAAACAATGCATTGCAAAAACTCTAGTCTCAATGTTTGGGCCCCTATCTCAAATAGTAAAGAACCTATTTCTTTTGTTGAAAAATAACCGTGCTTAATGCCGACACCTACAGATAAAATTTAAGGACTATCTTGCTTTAATTGTTTTTCTGGTATATCTTAAGTAGGGATTTGCATGGTGCCCTATCTGATTTGAACTGGCATATTTTCTTTCCTCCTCAGTACACAAATAGATCAGCACCTTTGCCTATCTGAACTCAATATGAAAATCAATTTTGAATTTAGTATGAAACTGTAAACATGTTTTTATAGAGAGGTGAAAATTTCTCTCTGCAATTCTATGGATTTGATCCACGGTAGATATTTAGATTTGAGTCACGCATGCCAAAGAATCCTCCAGCTTTCGGGTTTTTTTTCCATTGTAAACTAAGCACGAATGTATTACTCACATATGTGAACAATGAAAGCACCGATTAAAAGAGACTTTTAAGTATCATTCATGCAGCAGCGTGTCTTGAGGTGTAACATAGAGTAATCAGCTATGTGCATATTGTACAAACATGCATGTAGGATTTTAAAATAGAAACCATCCTAATTACATTTTTAACCATTAATCTGATGTCATGAGTAGTTTCAGCAAAGTCTAATTATAATTGAACCTTTGATTCTCTGCTCCCTAACCCATACCAACAAAAGAAAATGGATGTCGCCCTCTGAAATTCAAGCCTGGGTTGTCATCCAAACTAGAGAGCATAGTATAGCCTTGAAAACCTTTCAAATGTTGCAAATTACTAATAGAACTCTTCCGGCATTGCATGTAGGCAATCTTTTGGTAGCTACCAATCTGTTCAACCATACACTTCAACCATACACTTACTTCTACCTTTGATGTCCTCGTCTCCATTAAAACCATTGTTTTTCTGATTCTTACCTTTGTCCTGTTATGGCCCTCATCTCAGATCCCTTAAATTTTAGGGATGCAGACTTGAATGGATAGGGAGAATGGGATTAGCGCGCCTATAGTGTTGGTGTAGACTCAATAGTTTGAAGGGCCTTTTCTGTGCTGCATGACTCTATGGGCCCGATTTTACCATTTAGAGACTAAGTGCCGGGTGCGGGCGTCAAATAGATCCGAGCCCGGAGGCCACGCTCCAGCGCGCCCATATGCTTCTTTCCAGCAGTGCAGTTCAGAAAAGATCTGACAGAACGCGCCCGGGCACGAAAAAAAAAGCAGAGAGTGGAGAGAGTCTCTCTGCCGTTCATCCTCTGGTCGGGGGGAGGGGTTCCGCTGCCTGTCTGCGGTCGATCCCTCCTGGCACCATCACTGGTACACTACCAGCCACAGATTACTCTTCCCTGCAGGTGCGAGAGTGTGAGAGAGATGGCTGTGGCTGGTAGTGTACCAGTGATAGTGCCAGGAGGGATCGACTGCAGCGGAACCCCCCCGACCAGAGGATGAGAGTCACACCCCCTCTCCCCCTCCCAGGGAATGATACATCACACCCCCTCCACACCCCCCACTACCCAGAGGATGAGACATCACACCCCCTCCCCTCCCACCCCCCACCACCCAGAGGATGAGACATCACACCCCCTCCCCTCCCATCCCCCACCACCCAGAGGATGAGACGTCACACACCCCCCTCCCCTTCCAGCCCCCCAGGGGATGATAAGTCACACCTCCTCCCCCCCCCCCCACCTCCAAGAGGACGATGTGGTCCCGTCCCCTCTCCTCATCCCACACCTCCCCCCCACCAGAATTCCAACTGGGCCCGCCCCCCCCCTCCTCCGGCAGACGCCAGCGGACCTGTGTGAAGCCCGGTCACTTCAGCCGTGGCTCGAAGTCAGTGTCCAGGAACGTGCTGCAGGCTGTCGAAGGACTGAAGGTGAGCGGGAAGGATGGTGGAGGGAGACCACGATCGAGGTAGATTAGGGGTGTGCTCTGCCGGGGGTGCCTGCCTCCCAGAGGGGTCCGATCCCGGGGGGGAGGGGCTGCCTCCCAGAGGGGTCCGATCCGGGGAGGGGGGGTCTGCCGGGGTGGTTAGAGGGGGTGTCCGCGAAGGGTGGGCCTCGGCGATTCCCCTGCCGAATAAAAGTATAAGTTGGAATTTTATTTATCAGTACGGTAAAGGCGCGGACGCGAATTGGGTCGAACGCTGGTAAAGGGGGAATTGATGGTAAAGTTGGGCGCGCGCTTCATTAAGTCGATTTAAATGCATGCAAATGCATTTAAATCGTCGTGCCAGCCGATTTGGGTGCGCACCGGAACGGTGCCCAAATTGGCCGTTGGTAAAGACGCGATCCGCTAGGAATCGGGTGCGGATCGCGGCATAGGCCCGACGCCCAACTTTACCGCCATTTCGGGCGCGAAGTTTTGGTAAAATCGGGCTCTATGACTATCACTAAGACCACTTACTTTCAACTCCATGACGGCTATGCTTTCAGCTGCTGAGGCCTTAAACTCTGGAATTCCCTTCCTAAACCCCTCTCCTTTTTCCTTTTAGACATAACCTAAAACCTATATCATTGACCAAGCTTTTGTTCATCTGCCCTAATATCTCCTGAGTGCTAATTTCATCTTCAGATGATACAAGATTGGAATTAAGCATCAAACTTATAGAAGCTTAGGAAGCAGGGTGGGCTGCAGAATATCAGTTTCTCTGCATCATAAAGTGAACAACCGCAATGCAAAACAGGTGCTAAAGTACCACCACTGACAATAAATAATTACAGTATGGCAAGTTTACATAGGAAGTTTTCATTATTTCACAAGTTTTCATTATTTCACTACAATCCCAGCGCTTTTAGCTCTAGTTGTCTGTGACATGCCAATATTAACTAACTACAGGGGGCATTTTACACTTGTGGCAATAGGCCACAGGCATTGTGGAATCAGATGACAGAAAGAAAGGGTTTTATGCAGCAATAATTCAATCCATGCTAGTCAGAATGTAAGTCTGGAAAACTAAAATTTCTGGTGTAAATAATGTACCTGAATCTATTTTAACCTTCCTGCTCTTGATGGACTTTGAGCAACAGCCTAATTAGAAGCATTGATGGACTGCCCCAGCACTGTTGTATTGTACTCAATAAAGTTTCCTGATAGACAAAAGCAGCAGCAGAAACTCAAACCTCAGGAAACAAGGGCAGAAAGGAAAAATAACTCATTTTAGTAACATATGGATTTAAAAAAGTGCAGCCATTCTGACGTAACATTTTCTGTTAGGTTACCATATGGTCAAGCGCTGGCCATCAATCAAAAAACGAAGTGGTTAACAGGAGTTTGAATATGCAGCAAGCAAATGGAAAGAGTGTGTGTGTCTGTGTATATCTGTATGTGAGCTGGCAGGTCACCTCCAAACAAGGGTGACTGCAAAGAAGTAGTAACAGATGTAAAAGATGGAGCTTCACACATGAGTAAATGAGAAAGTTCAAGAAAAGAAAACTTGCATGCTTACCCACAAGAAAAATAAAACTATATTGTGGCTAGCTTTCATGTCTGAATTGCTGATACTGATTTAAAAGAGGGTAATTAGTAAACAAGGCATGTCATTATTTTCCCATTCAATGTCAATATGAAAAAATACTCACCTTATTACAACATCATATTCATCAATTCTTGATCCAAGGGATTTGTTGGCCACTATTCCTCCATTGCCCATTATAATACATCGCTTGCAGCTTAAACTGAAAGAGACAAAGGTTTATGGACTGTTTACGAAGGTTTCCAAAGAAAGGCTACATTTCAATTTCAAACTTAAATTTGCAGAATAATTCTGATGTTCACCACACTATTACTAATAGAGGAATATTACAAAATTCCACTGACTTCATTGCAAGTGGTTACGCAGGCCCCCCCATTAGGGCCATGACTTTAAGGAGTGAACCGTTTGTTGTATATCAAAGGCAGGAAAAGAAACATACTCTGGGCAGGATTTTACGGCCTCACTTGACCTGAGACCGGAAAATCCCATCCAAGGTCAACGGACCTTCTCATTGTTCGCACCTCGCCCACTCCGATTCCCGTGGCAGGCAGGGAGGTAGAATTCCGGAGGTAAATTTGAATCCAATCTAAATGTACAATGGTAATGCAAATAGGGCTACAGCGGGGTGCATAATATTTCTCTAAATGGAAACAGTCCCAAATATACAGTAAGCCTCCATACTTGGTGCAATTTCACATATTAATCTAGAAAGAAAACATTTTGAAAGGTTGTACAGTGATGATTTTTAATGCAGAAGGAGAGTTCTCTGGCAGAAGGTTCTATCTACTCATTGGCAAAGGAGAAACAGGACACCCAATTATGACTCAGTTTTCCCTTACAGCACAGAACCATGACCTGGTAATTAGAAGAACATTAGTTTGACAGATAGAGTAGGAAAATAAAGTTTATTATACAGGAACTAAATCAAAAGCGCCAAGGGAGACCAAAGGAAATAAATATGAACCAACACTGAATTATAAGAAGCAGGTTGTTCCCAGTAGGTTTATTAAAATCTTTGAGGCTGTATCATGGTTGCTGGATAAAGGCAACTAAGTGGATGTCATGCAGCTTGACTTCAGAGAGCAGTTGATACAGTCTTACATGAAACTAATGGTCAAAGTGAAATCTCACGGGATCATGAAGGAAATTTGGAATTGGAATATTAACTTGCTAGATAATAGGAAACAGAGAGGAGTTATCAATGGCAATAATTCTAATTGAGCAGCTGTGACCAAAATCCCCTCGGGATATAACCTGGAATTCCTGCCATTCACAATATTTATTAAAGCTCTCAATGACGGATCTGTGGATATAAGATATGAGAAAAGAAATGATTTACATAAAATGAACTAATTCTCAATATTAGTTTTGTTTTCAAGAATGCCAACTTTTCAAGAATGTTTGTCACATATAATCAATTGTCCAACAATTCACAAGGCATATTAAATCTCTGAAATAATTTTAGGAGAATGTAAGCATGAGTGACGAACTGAGAACACAGAAGAGGACAAACATGTGTTAGGTTATCAGCTAACATCCCCTCTGAAGGTGGAGTTATAATTTTGGTATGAACTTGGCCTGACATGGAGAGATTAATAACGTTAATCAAATCATGTGGACTTTATTAAAAGACAGTATGCCGTTGACGATGTCCAACAAATGACGTCATTTTTTTAAATTAGAAGAACAGGTGGTCACAATGGCCTAACAATTTTCAAGATGCAAAAATGCATTTGAGAAAGTGGACAGACAATATTTATTGTGCTGTGGAGAAAGCTAGTTGTGGGCTAGACTATTTTGGGCGGATTCAAATACCTACTTTATTGCCCCATTTTATTCTACTAAAATTAATATTCTTTCAAAAATCATCACAATTTTCAGGAAGATGGCTCTCAAACACGGCACCATCAAACTCATTGTCATCGAGCATGTTCAATGAATACACCGAGTTGCAAGATCATACAGTGCCAATCAATAGTTACTGAATGTTACATATTTTGCTTACTGCCAAAGGATGCATCACAGTCAGCTTGATTTTCTCCACATAATGTTAATGGATCTCACGTGGCATTATTCAATACATCTAGTGTAAAGTGGCTCATATGAAGTACAAAATGGAAGTCTCACGTGACACTCAGTACTCAACTTGGGAAAACCTGCAAGTCAAAGCTGGTGGGTGTGGCAAGGTGCTTTGTGATCAGAGTGACTGATTGAAGAGATGGCCCTCGAGTGATAATATTAAAATCTAAGGAGTAACATCCCAAAATTTATCAATTTATAAGTTGAAAGTTAAAGTAGTAAAAATAGATTTCTATACTGTTATAAAAAATGTAGAAACACAAATTACTATGCTGCTCCTCATATACAGAAAGACATTCCAACCAGTTTCATAGTGAGGTAGGCAACAAGCATTCAAGGAGCAGGAGAGAGAAAGGGAAGAGATGGATGGAGAGGTAAAAGCACAGTTTAGGAAACGTTTGAAAGCACAGAGGGAAGGGAAGGGCAAAGATGCCAAGAAAAGAGGACGAGAGCGACAGAGTGAAGCAGTAGTTACTTATGATGGAACAGAAATGTATACTAAGGTAGGGTCCGATTTTACCATTGCGTCACGCCCGAAATGGTAAAGTCGGGTGTGAGGCCATTAATGCGATCTGCGCCCGTGTCCGCGCAGATCGCCACATTACCGAAACCCGGGAATGGCGGCGATCCGCTTCGTGCCCAAAACGGGCGCAACGGCGATTTAAATGCATTTAAATTGAATTAATGAACTGCCCGCCCAACTTTATCAGCATTTTCCCCTTTACCACCGTGTTTGCCAATCCGGAACCGCGCCATAATGGACCTGCTAAATAAAAGTCTGAATCGGGCGCTCCAGCTGCTGAAGAGCACGTTCAGAGCTTCCAACAGCTCACTGACTCAAAGCAGTGGTGGGGGAGAGGAGGGTCAGATCATTCTCTGGTTTGGTGGGGGGGGGGGGGGGGGGGGGTGAGGCCAAATCGTTGTCTGGTTGGGAGGGGAGGAGGAGATCAGATGTTCCTCTGTTTGGGGGGGGGGGGGGGGCAGGGGTGGAGGAATGAATGAGGCCAGATCGTTGTCTGGGGGGGGAGGCGGATAGGATGTATCTCTGGTGGGGGGGGGGGGGGGGTGGGCAATCACTCACTGGGGGAGGGGGGGGGGCAGATGGATCTCTGGTGGCGGGGTGGGTCAGATGGATCTCTGGTGGGGGCGTGGGGGGGCAGTGGGGGTCTGCTGCCACTCTGCGGGTGATCTGTGACGGAGCAGGGATGGCAATCGGTCTGGGTAGCGGGGGGGGTGGATAAGGGAGACAGTGATGTGTGTGGGTAGTGGGGGGGATGGATAAGAAGGATGGTGATGTGTGTGGGTAGTGGGGGGGATGGATAAAGGGGACAGTGATGTGTGTGGATAGTGGGGGGGTGGTTAAGGGGGACAGTGATGTGTGTGGGTAGTGGGGGGGGTGGATAAGGGGGACAGTGATGTGAGTGGGTAGTGGGGGGGGTGGATAAGGGGGACAGTGATGTGTGTGGGGGGGATGGATAAGGGGGACAGTGATGTGTGTGGATAGTGGGGGGGTGGATAAGGGGGATAGTGATGTGCGTGGATAGTGGGGGGGGGTGGATAAGGGGGACAGTGATGTGGGTGGGGGCCATCGCTCCCGCTTTTCGCTCCCGGGCCGTTTTCTCCGCTTTTTGCGGCCCGGGAGCGATCTGACACGGGTGTGCTTTTTCAAGTTTTTTTTCTAATTGCACATGCGCAGTTCAGAGCTCCGATCGTTTCAGCCGTGGGACTGGCAATTTTTTTTTCAGGCTGAGTGCGTATGGGGGCGCCTGAAAGCAGATTTCTCAGTCGGATCTGCATTACGCCCAGATTCAGCACTTAGAATGAAAATGGTAAAATCGGGCCCGTAGTCTTGGAGGAAAGAAGGGTGCATTCCAGAATATGATGTTAGAGGGGAGATTGCAGAGGTAGTGAGGAGTGACCTGCAGAGGAATCTAACCGGAAAGAATTACTATCTTAGAATCAATTCTTTCAATCAGAGAGTTATCAGTGCTTTGCAAGGATAGGGGTGCATGATGTAGTACAGGTGAAAATGCAGTGATTACATTCTTGAATGAGTCATTACTTTTGGAACAGGTTCAGCGATTTATTTGATGAGCACCAATACAAATTATACATTTCCTGATACACAATACTGGATAAAAGAATTACGCCACCAATGTCCCCGGAGCCATCCTTTAACCCTTCAATGTATCTAGTTACAATTGGTGGGACTTGTGATTTCCAGAACCCACAAAAAACTTTAATGACCAATCTCAAACTGATGGCAAGTTTCCCAATTCACGAAACAACTGCTGTCACATGAGAGAAGCTGGAAGAGAGAGAAACATTTTGTCATCCTCAGAACCCTAAACAACATCTAAAGGCGAAATACAACTATTCATTCCATATGATCAACCCTCAACATGATCGATCTTGGGCATACTTGCCAGCATTGGAAAAATTGCCACTTATCGAGATCAAACTAGCAGCATGCTTTAGACTGACACTGCAGCATCTAAGTTGTTTAAAATCAGTAATAATTTCATAGTACTCAACTGGAACCATCTTCTCTCCCCAAGAATTAACATTCGCCTCAAATTCAAAATTTCACTATTACTTCCTGGATCTTGTACATTGCACTGTACCTACCTGTCCAGGTATGAAGTCAAGGTGTAATGTTTAGTTATTCCTAGAATCTTCTGTATAACTGCTTCTGCAAAAAACAAAAAACTGTATTCAGCAAACAAGTAGCTCTTATTTTATATACTGTTCATCCCACTCTAAATAATACGATTTCTTTCTTCTTCATACTATATTTTATTCCAGTATTTTTAAAACAAAAAAAATCACAGAACTGGTGAATCATATTTCATGGTTTTTTTTCCTCAAGGCAAGAGAAATGTTCTAACTTTATTCATTAATGACAACATAATGCTGCAGCTTTTCTATTTACTATTGTGTTATACAAGTCAATACTGCTCACCAAATCTCAAATGATGAGAGCTGCATGAATTGGTGCTGTTGCCACAGATTCTGCATGGACTAGTTTCAAAAATTATCAAAATACTAGATACCTCCAGGCTAGAAAAAATTGGGAAGACAGTTATTTTCATCTTCAATTTTATATAGCAGAACATATCGACTTTTGAGGTTAACAGAGAACATTTGCTGGGTGAGAGTGCAGGAAGGCTGGTGACCCACTTCAAGGATTCCTCATTGTTTGGATGAAGGGCTTATCTTATTAAGAAAGGTTGAACAGGCAAAACCTATACCCATTGGAGTTTAGAAGAAAAAGAGGTGATCTTATCGAAACATATAAGATCTGTGGGGACTTGATAGGGTGGATAGCGAGAGAATGTTTCCTCTTGTGGGGGAGGAAGTCTCCCTTTTAAGATGGAGATGAGGAGAATTTGTTTTCTCTCAAGAGGCTCGTTAGTCTGTGGAATTTTCTTTCTCAAAAAGTAGTGGAGGCTGCATCACTGAATTTATTCAAGGCTGAGTTGGATAGATTTTTGATAGACAAGAGAGTCAAGGGTTATGGGATGGATCCAGGAAAGTGGTGTTGACATCACCATTAGATCAGCCATGATCTCACTGAATGGCAGAGAAGGCTTGAAGGACCAAATGGCCTACTCCAGCTCCAAAAACCTATGTTCCTATTATTTCAATAAGTACTTCTGCCTAGCTGCTATTTTGTTGATGAAACATATCAAAATTGTCACTTATTATTTCAATTTTAAGACTGGGTTAAACTTCGAGAGAAAACATCCCAAAACAGGGCGAACAAACTAGTTTTCAGAACCAGCGCTAAAACGGCCAGGACTTCTCAGCACAGCAGCCAAGCAATTGTACTTGTTGCTGACCTTGAATAAAGTTAACCATAATGAATGTGCTGTGGTATGTATTACATTTTTCCTGACATTAGTTTGAAATCTGACATCATGTCAAGGGGATCTCGAAGCATCCAGCAAACGTGCTGTCATTAAACAAGTGTAAGCAGCCAATTACATTAACGTATTCTCGCAGACAGTAAAACAGGAAGTAAAATGCACTGGCCATCCTTCACTTTTTATTATACGTCATAGAGAGCAAAACAAATGCTGGGACAACACAAAGTTCAAACAATAATTAGAAAGCTTTGCAATTATCAGAATAAACAAAATCAAGGATATAAGTTTAAGTTTTAAATTTGTTTATTAATGTCACAAACAGGCTTACAGACAACATAAATTGTGCATACAAGTTACAAGGGCAATAAATGCTGGCCTGGACAGCAACGCTCACAGATAGAATACATTTTTAAAAAGACGATTCTATTTTTCCAGCTCCAAAAATCATGTTTTGCATATACTCAGCATATAAATTTCAGCAACAATATGCTATGCTCAGTATTAGCATTCAGCGTCAAATTTGCACAAATGTATGCTTACTTACCTGTAGCATATAACAGGGTGCAAGGGATCAAGCAGGCAACATGGGCTGCTTTACAAAGATGCACAGGGGTTTAAGCCACACCCACTCTGTGAAATGCCAATCACATTTCAAAATGGCAACCATCCACACTGGGGGTTCATTTCTATTCTGAGGGTAAAAGTCAATCTTCGCTTTTGGAGAGATTTTTCAAGGCTTCAATGTTCGGCTTAAATGCCGACATCTGCAGTATTATAATACAAGTTTAATGGTTTCTAATGGATTGCAGCCTGCAGGGGCTTTACCAGCGCTTCCTAACAATCGTATAGAATCACGAACAGCAACTTTTGGGTTTCCACATTTAATTGCAGCAGAGTGAACTCAAAAAGCTGCAGTGAGTTTAAGATGTGTAAAGGCAGCAAATGCTGACAATTTCACTATCATTACAACTGCAGAAAGTATACCAATATTACAGTGAATTAAAATGATTACTGTAGGCGGTCCTGAACCAGGGCAGAAGTTGCTTTTATGTTTTATCAGACCTGTACTAGTGGCATCAAATTAAAACATTGTGAAGTTGACTTTTGGAACTTTAGCCTTTGATGTGCAATTAGCCATGCAAAACTAATGCAATCAGCATCATAAATATGGGGCTTTTGCAATGTTAATAGCTGCTGGACAGCGAGCTGAAATCCCATTTTAAAAAACGTCTTGCACAAAATGCACAAAATTCCTTGGAATGTCAACACTTTAAGGATAAAAAGAAATTCCTCACTTTATGAACTGAAATCAAGTTACAATGTAACAAACGCCCTGTCAAAGCATAAAGCTGAGTTTGGCAGATTAAGAAATGCTTCACTACGTTAAGCTTAAATACTATTTGGACATGCTCAAGTGGATTTAGGCAATTTACACTCAATAGGAAAAGAATCTGAAAATTGCCATCTGTAAAATCCATGAACGTTAAAGTCAAAAACAATACCAAAACCGGTTCTAACTTTTGAATTTCTATTCGGCCCATCGGGTTTGCAACAACTCTCCAAAAGGACATTCCAGGCCCTCCCCGCCGCCCTATACCCGTAACCCTGCACATGGCTGATCCACCTAACCTACACATAATTGGACACTAAGGGACAATTAAGCGTGGCCAATGCACCTAACCTGCATATCTGTGGACAGTGGGAGGAAATCGGAGCACCACGCAGACACAGGGAGAACGTACAAACTCCACAGTCACCCACCCAAGATGGGAATTGAACTCCAGGGGACTGGAGAATAGCAAGTGTTACACCCTTGTTGAAAAAAGTGTGTAAAAGTAAGCTCAGCAACTAAAGGTCAGTCGGTTTAACTTTGGTGGGGAAGTTTCTAGAAAGAACAATTTGGAACAAAATTAATAGTTGTGTGGACAAATGAAAGTTAATCAAGGAAAGCCAGCATGGATTTGTTCAGGGAATATCATGTTTAACTTGCTAGAATCATTTGAAGGAGTAACAGACAGGTTGATAAGAGAAATGCTGTTGATGTAGTGTACATGGAATTTCCAAAGGCATTTGATACAGTGTCGCAGAACAGACCTAAAAGCAAAGTTATATCTCATGGAATAAAAGGGATGGTAGAAACATTGATACGAATTTGGCCAAGTGACTGGAAATAGAGTGGTGGTTAATGAATGTCTTTCAGACTGGAGGAAGGTTTGTCGTGGAGTTCCCCAGGGGTCAGTGTTGGGAGCCCTGACATCTATTAGTAACCTAGATCTTAGTGAATGTGGCACAATTTCAAAATTTGTGACTGTTACGAAATTTGGAAACATAATGAACAGTGAGGAGGTGTGTAAAACCTCAAAAGGGCATAGGCAAGTTGGGAGATGGACAGACAAGTGGCAGGTGAAATTCAATGTGGAGAAATGAGAAGTGACTTATTTAGTAGGAAAAACATGGAGACAATATAAAATAAAGGGTACAACTCAAAAATGAGTTCAAGAGCAGAGGGGCTTAAGTGTACATATACATAAGTTATTGAAAGTAGCAGGACAGGTTGAGAGCACAGTTAATAAAACATAAGCATATAGTATCCTTAGTTTTATTAATGGGGTATAGCGTACAAAGCAAGGAAGTTATACTCATTTTGTTTGCTATACTAGCTCAGCCTCAGCTGGAGTATTGCGCCCAATAGTGATTGGTTGGCAAGTAGATTTTGACTGGTAGAGGTGTTGCAATGGAGAATGCACCAGTTAATGCTGACTGACAGTTAACAGCCAAGCATTGTTCGAAAATTGAAACCAGGCAGCTTGACTCTATTATTAAGGCATTGATCTGAGGAATGAGTCGGCGAATGGCTGACACTTTGTTCAGTTGAAACAGACACAATGGGCCCGATTTTACCATTTTCATTCTAAGCGCTGAATCTGGGCGCAATTCAGATCCGACTTGGAAATCAGCTTTCAGGCGCCCCCATTAGCACTTAGCTTGAAAAAAAAATCACGGGTCTGAATCACGCTGTGGGCGGGGCTTAGCGCACCCGAAACGATCAGAGCTCTGAACTGCACATGCGCAGTTAGAAAAAAATTTGAAAAAGCGTGCCCGTGTCAGATCGCTCCCGGGCCGCATTTTGCGGGAGCGATGGCCCCAAAGACATCACTGTCCCCCTTATCCACCCACCCCCCCCCGCTACCCAGACCGATCGTGACCACCTGCCCCCTTCCCCCCCACCGATCGCCCGCAGAGTGGCAGTGGACCTCCCTGACCCCCCCCCCCCATCAGAGATCCATCTGGCCCCCTCCCCTCCCCCCTCCACGAGAGAGAGAGCGATCGGGCCTCCCCCCCCCCACCCACCCACCAGAGATACATCCTTCCTCCTCCCCCCCACCAAACCAGAGAACGATCTGGCCTCACTTTCCTGCCCCCCGAGAACGATCTGTCCTCCCTCCTCTCCCCCTCTCACCAGAGGTTCATCTGAGCCGCCTCCTCCTCCCTCCCCACCCCCTCACCAGAGAATGATCGGGCCCGCCTCCCTCCCCCCACCCCAACCATACAGCGATCAGGCCCCCTTCCTCCCTCACCCCCCTCACCAGAGAATGATCTGGCCCGCATCTCCCCCAGCCCCAGACAACAATCTGGCCTCCCTCCCCACCCGCCCCCCCCCCACCCCCCCACACAGAGAGCGATCTGGCCTCCCTCCCCTCTCCCCCAGAGGTACATCTGACCCGCCTCCTCCTCCCTCCGCACCCCCTCACGAGGGAGTGATTGGGCCCGCCTCCCTCCCCCCACCCCAACCAGACAACGATCGGGCCTCCTTCCTCCCTCACCAGAGAATGATCTGGCCCGCCTCTCCCCCACCCCCAGACAACGATCTGGCCTCCCCTCCTCCTCCCCCACCCCCTTCCCCGAGAATGATCCGGCCTCCCTCCCTAGAGGTACATCTCAGCCGCCTCCTCCCCACGCCCCCCCCCCACCAGAGAATGATCTGGCCCGCCTCCCCCCAATCACCGATCTGAGTCAGAGAGCCATTGGAAGCTCTGAACTCACCTCTTCAGCAGCTGGAGCACCCGAAACAGACTTTTATTTAGTATGTCCATTTCGGCCCGATTCCGGATCGGCGAACCCGGTGGTAAAGGGGGAAATGCTGATAAAGTTGGGCAGGCAGTTCATTAATTCAATTGAATTGCATGCAAATGCATTTAAATCGCCGTTGTGCCCGTTTCGGGCGCGAATCGGATCGCGGCCATTCCTGGGCCTCGGTAAAGTGGCCATCTTCGTGGATACGGGCGCAGATCCCGTTAATGGCCTCACGCCCGACTTTACCACGTTTTTGCGCACGTTTGCAATGGTAAAATTGGGCCCAATGTGTGTACATGTTCTTTCTGTCTACAAAGAACAGGGTCCTGTCTATAAATATATGTAGCTTCCAGTACACACAACTACAAGCCCAACTAATAATTTATAATTGATTGTTGGTGTAATACTTTGTGCACTGAGGAATATTTCAAAAATATTGTCCAATCGCAGAATCACATCATGTTGGACACAGTGCTTTCAGTTTTACAAGCATGGGCTGCTTGGGTGTTGTCTGTACCTTGGCCATTGCAAACAATGGAAGGGACATGCTGCTTGATACGATTCGCCAGTCTTTGGGACATATGATCTTCACTTTTTTGCCCTGCACCACCAACCTTTGTAACTTAATATCTCCCATCTTCGATCATATCATCAACCTTCCCCTGAGTCCTTTATCCAATCTCCACCCTTTCACTTACAAAAACTATTACAATTTTAACTTCTCTGCAGTTCTGATCAAAGATCAGTGACCTGAACTGAAACATTAACTTTTTTTTTCTCCACAGAAATGCTACTAAGTATTTTCAACATTTTTGATTATTATTTATTATAAACATGCATTACGTGGGTCAACTATGAATGCATTCACTAAATCTTTGAAATCACGATCAGCAGGGGAAAAAGCCAAATTCCAACCCCTCATTGAAAAGATGAGGCCAGAACTTAAACCTTCTTCCAGAAAGCGGATTCTAAGAAATTTATAATATTGCCTGATGGATAACATAGTGTTTTTCAGATGCAAAGAACTATTGAGATTTATAAAAAAGGATCCTTTTGAGTTATTGCAGCACAGAATTGCATTTATATCTCCATATCCTACATGTACCTGGGTAAATGCAAAAGCCTGGCAATTCTTCACTTTCCAATGGTAATTGAAGCTAAGGAATCACTGCAAGGGGTGCTATTGTATACCTTCCACGATCCAGCTTCATTGTAGCATTAGCAGAACTCTTGATGGATTTAAACTAAGTGGCTGATCAAACATGCAGTATAAATGGAAGATAACAGAATGACCCTAAAACAAAAACAATTAATTTTATTAGCTGTTGGCAGGGAGACACCATATCTACAGTCACAAAACCTACAATATACTATGAATCCTTATTTGCTAAAGGCAGTGAACTATTTTATTTCAGAACATTTTTATTTCCCAACCTAGAACAGATCATTAATTTCAGTTAGCGACAAATAGTAATATGAAAATTCTGTATTTACTTTTACTTAGAGCTAGGCTTAGTCTCCATTCTCACAACAGTTTGTGACTCCAGACATTTCCTAGCGCTAATTGAAATAAATATAAACAAAATTCCGTGAAAGGCAGAAAAAATTAAATTAGACAGAATTTGTTTCAAATCTTACAATCCCGCGTGTTGACGTACAATCAAATGTATGAGAAACTCTCACCAACAGTACCTGCACTGTCATAACAATTGAAGCAACAGTGTTAGATTAGAAACCTTATAAGATGTTCATCTGTGGCTCAGTGGTAGCACATTCATTTTGGAGGCAGGAGTTTGTGCACTTTAATGCTGCGTTGAAGGAACACGATATTTTATCTGTCCTCTCTCATTGATATAAAAGCTATTAGACAACACTTGATAAAAATAATTGAGTTTTTTCAGTGTCCATATCAAAGCTGACATCACCAAGGTTTGTAAGAGTCTTACTCTGTGTTAATTGGCTGATCTGTATGCTTAAACCACGATAGTGACAACATTTCATCGGTACTTTAATGGCTGCAAAATTCTTTGGGACGTACTATTGTCATATAAGACACTGGAGAAATGCAACAGAAGATAGTTGTGATTTGATTTGATTTGAATTATTGTCACACGTATTAGTATACAGTGAAAAGTATTGTTTCTTGTGCACTATACAGACAAAGCATACCGTACATAGAGAAGGAAAGGAGAGAGTGCAGAATATAGTGTTACATTCATAACTAGGGTGTAGAGAAAGATCAACTTCATGTAAGGTAGGTCCATTCAAAAGTCTGACAGCAGCAGGGAAGAAGCTAGGAGAGTATGTCCGGGGTGAATGGGGTCCTTGATTATGTTGGCTGCTTTTCTGAGGCATCAGGAAGTCAATCACTGAGTCCCAGGACATCATTGAGGAGTTCCTCAGAGTAGTATCAAAGGCTGAACTACCTTCAGCTGGCTCATCAATGTCCTTTATGAGGATAGATGACTTTTTAAAATATTTTGGGAGTATGGTGGTATTTTGTAAGGAAGGCTGTATGTGTGTGTGTCCATGGTTAATTAAACTGAGAAGGCTTAATAGAGATAGATTGACTGGAAGAGCTGAGAGATAAAAGGATAAAGGTACTAGGTGCATGTAGTTGTAATGAGAGGCTATAGTGCAGTTGGGTCTCCAAGTAAATAGGTTGGCTTTTAAAATTTTGCATCAGGAGATAGGCAGGGACTTGGCTGTTCAGTTGTTAAGTTCAAAGGAGAGTTTAAGGGACTTTTACAACTTACAAATGTTTCATAAGTAAACAAGGGAAGGTTATTACATTTTATGTGACCTGAAAATTGAGACAATAGTAAGACATGAAATCATTTTTATATTTTGGAAAAGTTGAATTCAAAGAGGGACTGAGGACAATGGAATCTGAGATGAAATGGGAAAAGGATATTTAAGGAAAGATGTTGAGTTCAGTTGTGTGGCTGTGTGGGGGAGATGTCCTGCGACAAGCTCTGGGCTGGGAGAAGGTGTGAAATTTGAAGCAGTCATTCAGTTTTCAAGCCAGTAAAATCTTTATTTCAGAAAGCAGGTTGTTTTGGAACCTCCATGGATTTCCACGGCCAACAGGAAGTGTTTGAGGAGCCGTGTAGTATACCTTTATTAAAGTAACACAAGTTTTTGCCTTGGGTAATATTAATAGATTTTTAAAGTTAAAAAATCCATCAGGAAATTGTTGGCAAGAGAATAACACTTACATGTTCTGACCAAGTGAGTTTTTTGGGGGGCTGTTTTGTAAGACAGTTTTAACTATGTAACTTTAATCTTACATGCTTAAGTTTTTTTTTCTTCTTGTTAATAAATCTTGTTAATATTTAAAATCCCAAAAGTATTACTGGAATTCTATGATTCAGGGATCAGTAGCTTTTCCTCCTCCCTTCTCAGCCTTTTGGCGAACATCAAGCACTGGATCAAGCTCAAGATGGAATGCAATGCAGAAGGGCTAGTTCCTGTGCTGTACTGTTCTTTGTTCTTGGATCATGTTTGTCTATCTTGTAGGGACCATGAATTGGACTCAATTGGATTTGAATTTGTTTTTTGGAGCAAGCAAGGAGATGGATTCGGCTTTGCCAGGTCCACTCTGCGCATTGGCTTTGTAACTTTAAGAACAGAGTAAAAAATTTAAAATACAAAAAAAAATTATGATTAGCAAGTCAGATTTCCCTCAGGGGTTTGGCTTGCTCAATAAATAACATCTGCCGTGGACTTGACACCTTCCCTTCCATCTAAGCACAGAAGTGGGGATGTCTGTTGATGAATGCACAGTGTTCAGCCTAATTTGCAACATCTCAAATACTGAAGCAGTCCATGTCAATATGCAACAAGGCCTGAACAACATTTGGGTTTGGTTTGATAAGTAGCTAGTAACATTTGGGACACAGGAGTGTCAGACAATGAGTGATTCAATGACATCACCCATCACTGAATCCCACACTATTAATATCCTGGGTGGGGGTCACCATTGACAAGAAACTGAACTGGACCAATCAAATAAATACCGTGGCTACAAGAGCAGATTAAAGGCTGGAAATTATGCGGCAAGTAACTCACTTCTTGACTCCCCGAAGCATGGGCACCAAGGCACATGTCAAGAGTATGATGGAATAATCTCTACTTGCCTGGATGAGCGCAACATAAAATATTTGCTCAACATTTCAGCCATTTCTCCTCTCTTTGCCTCGAAGAGACAGAAGTTTACTTTAGCTACTCTCTGAGCCTTTGGAATGAATCAACCAGTTTCACTTCTGAGGAAATCAGACCTGGTGCAGAATAGCTGCCCAGCTCATTTTGACTGCCTGCCTGCTGCAGCAAGCATAACAACAGTTAAAAAAAGCTACTTTGCAATTTATTTTTCCAGACACACGCTCTTCTCCACTTGCAATGGAACTGAAGCACTGAAGCATCAGTGAAATGTACTAACCAGCCTCTGTCTGGCAGAGCCTGGCATTTACCGTACACAATCAATCCAAGTTAATTCAAGCATGGATAACATGATTAAACAGTTGCTATGGCACACTTAATTTCAGACTTCATTCACACAGCTCATCAAAAGTCACACCTGATTTCATAACTGGTCTAATAGCCAACAGAGTCACGTTCAATTTTCTTGTCAAGGAGGGCTCCGATTTACTGCATCAAACGTTTTAAGCCAAGTTTCAATAAAATGTCAGGATTCTGATGTGGCATAATCATCTCTGAAATAGGGCCTGGACTCCAGGGATGGTTGGTAGCAGATGAAAACATCAGTGATTATCTTTGAAAAGCATTTCTGTGGTTTGGGGGTATGCTGAAGACACGTAAGGAGCTATATAAATATAAAGGGGGGGGGGGCGATTCTCCCATCCCGCTGCGCTGCGGGCCAGGAGATTCTAGCGATATCCGATTTGCGCGATCCGTGCTGGGCATCCAGGCTTTCGCGCATCTCCCAGCGCCAAATTTCTGACGCTGTCAGCTCCGTGCCGGCAATCGGCACAGAACTGCCTAATCTGTGCAGCCTCTCATATAAATCTCTTTTGAATATCATTAGTGGGCCTGGGATGAGGGGTGATGGGGTGGGTGGGGGGAAGGGGCGGGGGGGGGGGGGGGGGGTCGAGGCTGGCCCAGACATATCTGGGAGATCAGAGGCCGTGGAGGGGGAGGGGGGAGGTCGTACAGCTGGCATTGCAGGATCATGGGGCTGGCCAGCAATTGAGCTGACCAGTGATCGGGAGGCCAGCAGACAGGGACCACTGCATATGTGCTGATCCTGACAGATCTGTGCATGTGCAGTGACCCACTCAGTGCTATGCTGCTGGCCTCTCCTGCGGGAATAGGCCCTTTCCACTGAATTTCAGAGTGATTCACGCTAGTGCACTCTGCAGTGCACAGTGCACTCTCGCTGAAAAAACCAGCGGGATTTACTCCAGTTTTTACGCAGAATATTTTTGGGAGAATCTCACCCAAGCTTTCTTTTTCTGATCAATGAGTACATAATATATTCTAAGTTCTGTTATTTACCACAGCATGATTTTTGATTCGTTGGGGATGGGGAGGAGGGCTAGCTGTTGAAACAAGACATTTGCAATACAGCTTGTTTTGTGTTGATTTAGAGGGAAAAAGCTGATTTAAAAATGAATGGAAAGAATGTTGCCATCCAGCTGGGTGATCTGATCCCAAAAGCTAAAATCCTCAAATCATTCATTCTATTGAAATGTTTATATAATTTCCCTCAAATTTTCTCCATACTACGCCTCCTTGAGCAGCCCGTTCACCAAATTCACCACTCTCTGCATAAAGCGGTTAAATTTGTCCTCTTTACATATCTTCCTTCTTTAAATATCTCAGATCTGGGGCTGACAGAAGAACTAATGATGTCATCACCTGAAGATCTGTACACTAAAATAAACTAGGTTGTTCGTTTGGCATCATTTTTGGATGCAAAATTCTACTGCGGATTAATGCCTACTGTCTTGGGTAGCTAGAATATTCTTTAAGCTGTTCAAACAAATGAAACAGAAAATGGTAAAAATACTCAGCAAGTTTGGCAGCATCTGTGGAGACAGACACAGCATTAATATTTTAGGTCAGTGGCCTCTGCTTCTCCCTACACAGGTGCTGGCAGACTTGTTGAGAATTTTCCTGCATTTTCTCTTTATTTTTGAGAGTTACAGCGCCTCTAGTTTTTTTTTGCTTGTGTGTTAATATTATGATTGTAGGAATGTCTCCTTTAACTTGAGGTGAAACAGAATGTTGTGGATAGCGGGAATGGTAATAGTAATAAAACTCTGTCCAGAGACAGGTACGTGTGATCTGGTTGCATTGGGAAAAGTGACAGTTTTCACACCTTGCCAGAGTAAAGAGACAGCTGCTCTTGCCGTGAAGAACAGGGAAAGGCTGTTTTTTTTTTGTTCGCAAAGAAGTAGGATGTTAAGGAGAGCTGATTCTCTGTTCAAAAAAAAAGGGGAAACAGAGAACTTTGAGAGATTTAAGGATCAAGGACTTGTTGAGGTGGGTCTTCCTAGTGGAAGTTAGTTCTGGAATACCTGGGATGAGTGGAAAGACACTGTAAATTGTAATCTGACATGGTACGGCAAAACGTTTGGCCTGCTGGAAAGCTGGGAGTAATTTGGGATTCAGTCTCGTAAGTGCGATGCACAGTGAAAGGAATTATAAGACTGATGTTTCTTGTATGAGTTAATGCAAAAGTACACTTTCTTTAGTCCAATGTTGCTGATTGAATAGTGTTTGATTTATGCTGACTTTAGTTTATTTGTTACGGTAAAAGTTTAAAATCATCAGCTTATTTCTGCTGGTCATTTTGGAAATTCATCTCTTTTTCAAGATTGTCATTCTCTATCGAGATCATAATATTGCTCAAAGTTCAATTACGTGTAATACAGTTTATCGGGAGGTTTTCCTCTTTCTTGTATTTATCTGTTTCATTACTTTTTTGGAAGTAGTTGTACTTAACGTCAAGAAAGTCCAGAAAATCTGAAATGAATGGAGTCAAAGCAGACACTTCCCAGTGGCCAAAGTCAGATCTTATACAGAGGAAGAAAGATGTATTACAAGACCCCCATGGTGTTGTTGCCAGAATTCCTCATTGCAATCTTCCTGTCCCAACCATCTTTAGTTACATTACAGTGACATCCCAAGTCATAAAATCAGGAGTGGGCTTGTCTTCTAATGATACAGTCACTTACAGCTCTGTTTTGAACTCTTCCAATGTAGCCCATATCAGGACATGGACAATATCTAAGCTTTGGCAAAAACTTGTCAGATAGTGTTTATACCCCCAAGTCCTAGCAATAATAATTCCAATGACAAGCTAGACACCTCTCCTGAGGTTCAGGAGCACTGCGATTGCTGAATCTCTTACAAACATGCAAAAGGAGGTCAACATTGCACAATGCTTAGTGGAGCAATCACAAAGCAAAATGAGGTACAGTTATGCTTTGACACAAATGGCAATTCAGGTGCAAATGGCGATCAAAATTGTGCTTGTTTTAAAACATAATTTCAAAAAGGTTTGTTTTAAAAGCATATTACTTTATATACAACCATTCCATGTTGAGCAGTACTCCTAACATGTTCTAAAATATGTCATGCTAAACAAAAATGAATTGAACGAAAATCACTTTTCTATAGGAAAACGTGTAATGAGGGTGGGTTAAGTTACTGACCTGTAATTTTTACATGAAAAATTCCACTGGCTGACTTGTACCGAACTGGCTCAAAAATCCTCTGTCTAACTCTTATCAACTTTAAAACTCTTACTACTTACCTCCTGCTTGTCATCCCTCCTGTCACCATGCCCCACCCCTCCCTCTTCACTCTCTTGAACATTGCTGTGAACAAGGGCTCGGGTGAGGGGTGGCAAGGGGGAAGAAGTGAGTAAAAGAGACTGTGAATGAGAGGACGGAGTGGGGTTGGTGGCAGGAAATGTGGTGAGTGGGAGAGCACCCGTGAATGGGAGAGTCAACAAGCAGGAAAGGCAGCAAGTGGGAGGGTCAGCGAGGGAGAGAGGCAACAAACAGGAGGTGGAAAAGAGAAGAGACAGCAGAGGGAGGTGAAGCAGCAGTCTGTTTTTATAAAAGATAGAGCATGCACAGTTACTGTGCTGAAACAAAAATGGAAGCAGCTCTATTTGGGGAGCGCCCCTAATTTACAAATTGCATTACAACAAAAATGCATTCTTAGAACACGTTTTAAATGGGGGATACCTATAGTTTGATTAATACAGGTGAAAATGGATCAATCACAAAACAATAAGCATTTATAATTACAGCATGAACATTCCACTTGAGAAAGCTCATTTCAAATCATTACAAATGACTTTTGAAAAATATACAGAATCATTTCCTCGTTATGTTAATATACAAAAGTTTCAGTAACTTTTTCTAAAATTTCATGTAAAACATTTTGAAATTCTGTCGATTAATTCTGCCACCCAAAAGAACCAGATTAGTATTGAGAGCAGCCACCTAGGCAACATAATTCACAGAAACTCTAAATGATAATTGATTCAGCTGGGGGGCTCAGCCTGGTTATGGGCATGGTGGGTTTTAGAGCAAAATTGCGAAAACTTTCCCTGTGTGCATAAATATACAGTGTATGCAAATGCAGATAAATATACACACAAGCTACAGCTTTTGTTGCATCATCTTATCTTCTCTTTGAGCATTTCCCATTGTGCACTGTCAATATTTTTTATCAATATTTTTTCTGGATTATGCAAGCTAGTACACATTTTGTTTACTTAACTCTTTTGACTTGCGCCTGCTCATCTTCTTCACTTTTTCAATGTTTATACTGGACCTCATTATCTATTTCATATCATTTCAAAATCATCTTCTGGAACTAGATTCAACATTATTTCTTTCTTTAACCAGAAACATACTGATCCAGGAAGAGCTCCTAGGCAGATTGTAGAAATCCTTGCCTTCTTTCTATTCATTGCATTGATCTCAGTCCTGCTCTTAATGAATACAAATGCTGTACCTGCATTTTTCTCCAATTTGTCGACATATGTCTTCCTTTCGTCTTTGCTGATTTCATGGTGCTATAAAACACCAACATTTCCTTCTTATTCCTTTACTTTAAACAAAGATATTCAGTTCTTGCATTTTCATCATCAGAATCCTATGTTCTTACTCTCTAGTGGAATCTTTGATCACCACCTCTTATTTGTTTTTTTCTTACTCTTTCCCCCCTGAATATTTTGTAACCAAGGATCTTAAGCCACAGCCACATCTTTATGTATGCAACTATCAAATCCTCACTGCAATTTGGGCTTTTGCTTCACAATGTTTTATTTATAATACTTTGTGCAGTTAATTATAGACTTTTGACAATCTTACTCATTACAGAGCCAGAGAGGGTGAGGCCGTCTTGGAATTTAAATACGAGGATCAGATTTTAAGTCAGCGGACCAGGTGTCAATATAGGTCAGTAAAGTCAAGGATTATACAATATGATAGAGAGAGCAGAATTTAAGATGAGCTTAAATTTAAAGAATGTGAAGGATGGAAGGTTTGACAGAAATACAGTAGCTGGGTCTGGCATGGATGAGTGCTTCAGGCATAGATGGACTGGGATAAGTTCTGTTACAGAGGGAGAAACGGGTGGTCTGTGAGTTGTAGAACATATGGGAAATGAAGCATTGTGCCAGTCAAGTTACACAGGTCCTGACAGGCTTCTACTTTTATATAACGGTCTCATGAGTCTCTGAAGCATGACATAATACACTGTATTATGTTTGTCCTGTCTGGAGACAATACACATTTCTTTAACCTGTGCCTAATGCTCCCTCCACTCACATTGTCTGTATCTTTAAGACTTGATTAGCTGTAAAGATTCGCGTTCTAATCAGTATTCTGTAACTTGATTTTGTTTCTCTGTGTGCCTTGTTTGTGAGCAGATTTCCACTCCATCTGACGAAGGAGCAGCGCTCCGAAAGCTAATGGCATTTGCTACCAAATAAACCTGTTGGACTTTAACCTAGTGTTGTTAAAACTCTTACTGTGTCCAACGCCAGCATCTCCATATTATGTTTGTAACAGAGACTCAGAGGTAAATGCTGGATTTCTCCACTAATAATGAAATTCCCTCTTTGAACACTATAAAAAGGATGAAGAATTCAGATCTAATACGCCATAAATAGACTCTAATAAGGAAGAATTTGCATTTGCATTGAGTCTTTCAGGGCCCTTTCGAAGTACTTTACTATCAATAAACACATTAGCACTCATCAATAGAGTCCAAAGTTAACAGATCAACAAATCAAATTTGACTGAAATCAACATAAGGGGCGATCTTAACCAAAACATTCTAAGTGCAGCACAAGCGCGAAAACGGGGCAATGTCGGATCCATTTTTTGGGCGAGTTTGAAAATGCAATCTTACGCCACTTTGTGTTAAAAATGCACAATCTGATTCCCGTCAGCAAGGAGAGGGGACAGGCCTAAGCTAGCCAGAAAGTCGGCTGCTCACACTAGAGAGTGCAATTGCCCATGTGCAGATCTCTCTCTGTTCTGTGCAACGAATCGCCCAACCCCGGCCCAATCAATAGCCGCGCGAAACCCCACCCCCAGCCCAATCAATCACCACACAAAGTCCCCACCCCGGCCCAGGCAATCGCCGCGTGAACACCCCATCTCTGGCCCCATCGATCGTGAGAGGCGAGAAATCATGTACGAACTCGATTTTCCGCCTCTCGCGCGTTCTTACCGGCTTGCCCTGCCCATCGACCGGCGGGACAGAAAGGTAAGATCACCCCTGTAATGGAAGTATCAAAGGGAGGGGTTTCTATAACCTGGCTGATATCTGGGCCTGGTAAGATCGTGAGAGGTGAGAAATTGGGCGCAAACGTGATTATTTGCCTCTTGCGAGATCGTGCCAGCTCGCCCGCCCATCGACTGGCGAGGGGAGAAAGCAAGATCACCCCCATAATGTAAGTATCCAAGAGAGGTATTTCCCCAACCTGTCCAAGGATGCCTGCTTTAAAGAGAATTGACATCCATGATGTCAGAGCTGTAAAATGCATTATAATAGTGTGACTCAGTTCCATCATGGGTTTTCTTAGTTTATTTACTGATTGACAGCCTCTCCGTGCCCGCCATGGCGATGATGTGGCAACGGTCGGCAGCCTATTGAGGTGGCGCATGCCATCAGGGATGCTGTCGGGTTGCCAGCATCCAGACTCATGGGGACACGGGTTGCTGAGAGGGAGTAACACGGGTTGCTGGGATGGATAACCTTACTGACCATCAGGAAGGGATATAACAGTTGCTCTTGAGAACCTCAGTCGACATTGGCGGTGAGTCTCACTCACTTGTAGGTAGGTGAATCGTTTGGTGCATTATAATGTCTTCTGTACGTCTGATGAGGCTCGAGGCTCCTCCTGATAATCGAGAACTGAGGTGCTACGCTGTTCCCATCCTGAGGACCTACAGCATCCTGGGCCTTCTTCTGATCCCTTAGTCTCATCCATCTCCTCCTCCTATTCCTCCTAATCCTCCTCTCCTCCTCACTGAAGGTTCTGTCTCCGAATGAGAGCACAATCCCATCTGTGTCTGAGAGTTGACACCACTCACCCCTGGTTTACAGACAGAAAATTAATTGAGATTTCAGAAATCCCCTCTCAATGAAGAGACACTATCCAAAATTCTGCAATGCCTAATGAAATGAACGCTCCATTCAATCAGAGATTTCCGAACTGCAAGGCTGAGACACTGATCTCAGCAGCAATTTAAAAATCCGATCTAACGAGTTTGCTCTTAAAAAAATGGGTTTCTCACTTGGCGTGAATCTGACCTTTTAAGGTGTTTTATAGCCTGTATTATGTCTGTATTATTGCAGTTTGAATGATCGCTCTCTCTGACACACACGCGCTTTCTCTCACATACTCTCACACA
This sequence comes from Mustelus asterias, assembly GCF_964213995.1. NCBI lineage: Eukaryota > Metazoa > Chordata > Chondrichthyes > Carcharhiniformes > Triakidae > Mustelus > Mustelus asterias. Next base: position 111,978,498 of record NC_135808.1, read on the forward strand.
CACTCCCTCTATGTTAATTGCCTCAATAAGCATTTAATATGATATTTGAATAAAATGAGTGGGTTCCTAAGTTTGTGACGCATCCATGCATGATATTATGTGAAACCGACCTGATAACATAGAGTCATAGAGGTTTACAGCATGGAAACAGGCCCTTCGGCCCAACATGTCCATGCCGCCCTTTTTTTTTAAAAACCCCTAAGCTAATCCCAATTGCCCGCATTTGGCCCATATCCCTCTATACCCATCGTACCCATGTAACTATCTAAATGCTTTTAAAAGACAAAATTGTACCCACCTCTACTACTACCTCTGGCAGCTCGTTCCAGACACTCACCGCCCTCTGTGTGAAAACATTGCCCCTCTGGACACTTTTGTATCTCTCCCCCTCACCTTAAACCTATGCCTTCTAGTTTTAGACTCCCCTACCTTTGGGAAAAGATAATGACTATCTATCTGATCTATGCCCCTCATTATTTTATAGACCTCTACAAGATCACCTCTCAGCCTCCTACACTCCAGAGAAAAAAGTCAGAGTCTATCCAACCTCTCTTTATAACTCAATCCATCAAGTCCTGGTAGCATCCTAGTAAATCTTTTCTGCGCTCTTTCTTGTTTAATAATATCCTTTCTATTATAGGGTGACCACATTTGCACACAGTATTCCAAGTGTGGCCTTACCAATGTCTTGTACAACTTCAACAAGACGTTCCAACTCCTGTATTCAATGTTTTGACCAATGAAACCAAGCATGCCGAATGCCTTCTTCACCACTCTGTCCACCTGTGACTCCACTTTCAAGGAGCTATGAACATGTACCCTTAGATCTCTTTGTTCTGTAACTCTCCCAATGCCCTACCATTAACTGAGTAAGTCCTGCCCTGGTTCAATCTACCAAAATGCATCACCTCGCATTTCTCTAAATTAAACTCCATCTGCCATTCGTCAGCCCACTGGCCCAATTGATGAAGATCCCGTTGCAATTGGAGATAACTTTCTTCACTGTCCACTAAGCCACCAAACTTAGTGTCATCTGCAAACTTACTAACCATGCTTCCTATATTCTCATCTAAATCATTAATATAAATGACAAATAACAGTGGGCCCACCACTGATCCCTGAGGCACACCGCAGGTCACAGGCCTCCAGTTTGAAAAACAAGTCTCTACAACCTCCTTCTGGCTTCTGTCGAGAAGCCAATTTTGTATACATTTAGATACCTCACCCTGGATCCCGTGAGATTTAACCTTATGCAACAACCTACCATGCGGTACCTTGACAAAGGCCTTGCTAAAGTCCATGTAGACAACATCAACTGCACTACCCTCATCTATCTTCTTGGTTACCCCTTCAAAAAACTCAATTAAATTTGTGAGAGATGATTTTCCACTCACAAAGCCATGCTGACTGGCCCTAATCAGTACTTGCGTCTCTAAATGCCTGTAGATCCTGTCTCTCAAAATACCTTCCAACAATTTACCCACCACAGATGTGAGGCTCACTGGCCTGTAGTTCCCAGGCTTTTCCCTGCAGCCCTTTTTAAACAAAGGCACAACATTTACCACTCTCCAATCTTCAGGCACCTCACCCGTGGCTATCGATGATTCAAATATCTGGGCTAGGGGACCCGCAATTTCCTCCCTAGCCTCCCACAGTGTCCTGGGATACACTTCATCAGGTCCCGGGGATTTATCTACCTTAATGCGCTTTAAGACTTCCAGCACCTCCTCCTCTGTAATATGTACACTCCTCAAGGCATCACTATTTATTTCCCTAAGTTCTCTAACATCCATGCTTTTCTCAACAGTAAATAAATACTGATGAGAAATATTCATTTAGGATCTCACCCATCTCTTGTGGATCTGCACATAAATGATCTTTTTGATCCTCAAGAGGCCCTACTCTCTCCCTTGTTACTCTTTTGCCCTTTATGCATTTGTAGAAGCTCTTTGGATTCTCCTTTGCCTTATCTGCCAAAACAATCTCGTGCCCCCTTTTTGCCCTCCTGATTTCTCTCTTAACTCTACTCCTACACCCCCTATACTCTTCAAGGGATTCACTTGATCCCAGCTGCCTATGCATGTCATGTGCCTCTTTCTTCTTGACCAGGGCCTCTATATCCCGAGTCATCCAGGGTTCCCGACTTCTGCCAGCCTTGCCCTTCACTCTAAGAGGAATGTGTTTACCCTGAACCCTGGATAACACACTTTTGAAAGCGTGCCACTTCTCAGACGTCCCTTTGCCTTCCCACAGACTCCCCCTATTAGTGTTTGAAAGTTCCTGCCTGATACCATCAAAATTGGCCTTGCCCCAATTTAGAATTTTAACTTTTGGGCCAGACCTATCATTCGCCATAGCTATCTTAAAACCAATAGAATTATGGTCACTGGTCCCAAAGTGATCCCTCACTAACACTTCTGTCATCTGCCCTTCCTTATTTCCCAAGAGGAGGTCAAGTTTTGCCCCCTCTCTAGTCGGGCCATCCACATACTGAATGAGAAATTCCTCCTGAATACATTCAACAAATTTCTCTCCATCCAACCCTCTAATACTATAGCTGTCCCAGTCAATGTTGGGAAAGTTAAAATCTCCGACTATTACCACCCTATTTTTCTTGGAACTATCTGTAATCTCCTTACATATTTGCTCCTCAATTTCCCGCCGACTATTTGGGGGCCTATAATACAACCCTATCAAAGTGATTTCCCCCTTCTTATTTCTCAGTTCTACCCATATAGACTCAGTGGCCGAACCCTCGGATATATCCCCTCGCAGTACGGCCGTGATGCTTTCCCTGATCAAAAGTGCAACTCCCCCGCCTCTGTTACCTCCTGTTCTATCACATCATCAGCGGGAAACACTCCCATTCACGGAGTGTCAAACGCAGCCCAAGAAGTCCACATATCAGCTGTGTGCAAAGCTGATTAAAACCCTGTACATATGATTAAAATTATTGGGTATTCCCAATGATGCCAGTGTCTCAGGAGGTCTCCAGGCTCTGAACTCCCATTTCATTGAGCACTTATTGGGAGGTCCTCTTTATTGCTTTCAAATTGAATGCTTTCAGAATTTTTTCCTCCACTATTCTGCATAGAATCTCCCTCCAGTTATTAATCACGCTTTCTGCAAAGCATAAACCTTTACACCAGATATGAATTTCTCTTTTACACTATTTTAAATGCCACTTATCCACCTGAATCCACCCTTCTCATATGTCTCTTTCTAAGCCTGAACAGTCAAAAGTTATTTTTGCACTTTTTCTCATAATTCTGTCCTCTACATCAGGGTAGTCTGTTTTAATTGTGCCCTCCTCCAACACTGAGGCACCATGACTGCAATTTCCATGATCTACACTGTGCACTGCAGAAAGTCACCAGACTTACTTCAACAACATCTCCTTCCTCTTTAACATCCTGCAATGAGGACAAAAACAGCAAATTCTTGGGAACACCAGCAACTTCAAGTCACACACCATGCTAACTGGACATATATACCCTGCATGGCTATTGAGTCATTCTTGGAATTTGTGTCTTAATCTATCATAGGATCAGCATTACCACAAGAACTGCGGTGATTCAAGACGGCGGTCTACCATTCCTTTTACAGAGCAACTAGAAATAAACAATAAATGCATCAATAAAAGTGCTGGTTACAGCCTAAGAACAATTATTTTCAAACGATTCCAACAACAGCAAGTGGCTGATTTCACCGATATTAATAGATGCAACTTATGGTTGCCAGATGCTCTGATCAGCTCACCTCAAGCTGCCATTGGCACCATCATGCTTCATAGCAGACCAGGAGGCATTATTTTCCAAAACTGTTACATGCACTGTGGCATGTCCCCTTAAAGTAAACTGGATTTGACTGACATTAACTTCAGGAAGTATTACCTTGAAGCAAGTTAAAAATATTTAAATCCAGTCACCTTGGAGCTAACTGCAGATGCAAAATGTGGAGAGAGAGAAAACTTAAATGAATAATATTTGTAACACAGTGATACAGTATCACCCCTGAAAATTTGGCTGTTGCTAGTATCTGAATTATTTGCACAGGGAAGGTAGATCCTGGCAATAAATTAAGTGCATATTTCTGCATCACCTGTACTGATTACTGATGCACAATTTATCACATAATAGTTTGTCTGTCATAAAAATGCAATACATTCCTAAATTATTCAGTGGGCAATTTGAAAATGTGCAAGGATAGCATTTTGTTTTAGAACCAAAATGTTTAAAAATACTTGTATGCTCTGCGATTCTGATGTTTATTCATAAGATGATCATCAAGTAATTGTCAAGTATACAACTATGAGAAAGCAAGTTCCAACATTTCACTGACATTCTAAATTTGTCAATTTCAGCTCACAATTCTTCAATTTGAGATCAACCACCGGTAAACTGCAATTGTAAGTCAAGAATCCTCATTCTAAGAGGCCAATCCCTCCAAATATATGTTGCTGTAAAAACTCTCAAAACATATTTGTGTAAATCGTCACAAAAACATGTCTACAATGAAGAGAACATTCCACTCTTAATGCACCATTTGCTGTTTTCTGTCTCTTCTATCAGTCAGGTACTGTTGGCACTCACTTCAGGGTCGACAAGGTTGGAAGTTTGAACTTCATCTTGCAGTCTGAGCATATAATTTTGACTGGCATTCTCATAAAATGACTGAAAGAGTGCTATTAGCCAATCCACAATTGAAGTACAACGTTAACTGAACTACCTCTGCCTTTGCCATTTAAACTGTTTCCAGCTTCCTGGCCATAACTGTGTTCTTTTAACTATGGGACTTCCAATCCATCTGCATCCCCCAATGCCAACAGGATAATTGGAGAATTCTCTGTTTCTTCGCTGAAGACAACCCAGTCCTCAACAATCAGCACACTCCTCTGCCTGGCTGAACTTTTTCTCAAATTGAGCAAATTATGCTTCGACTCCACTCACTTCCTCTAAATAAAAGTTGTTGCTATAAGAGGCTACATATCTGCCTGTTCATGAGATATGCGGTCATTTGTTGCCCCAATTCTACTCAAGTCCCCTCCTTCACATCTCTTTTCCGACATACTGATGATTATATTGATGCTGTCATTAAGAACTGGAACATTTCATCAACTTTGCTTCCAACTCCCACCCTTCCTCACCTTCACATGATTCAACTCTGGCTCTACCTTTCCTTGACTTTTCTGTTTCTCTTTCTGGGAATAGGCGATTGACAAATTTCCACTGTACTTCCTCCCACCCCACTTCTTGGAAGGACTCTATTCCAGTTGTTCCATCTCTGTCGCAATATATCTGACAATTCTAGTTTCCATACAAGTGTTTCAGACATATCTTCCCTTTTCTCCCACCAAGGATTTCCCTGCACCATGGTTGACGGGGATCATGTTCGTTTCATTTCTTGCATTCATGTTGTCACTCTTTTCCTGCAAACCCAGAATTATAACATGGGGCCTGATTTTACCATTTTCATTCTAAGTGCTGAATCTGGGCACAGTTCAGATCCGACTTGGAAATCTGTTCTCAGGCACTTAGCCTGGAAAAAAATTCGCAGGTCTGAATTGTGCTGTGGGCGGGGCTTATTGCGCTTGAAATGATCAGAGCTCTGAACTGCGCATGCGCAGTGAAATAAAAATATTTGAAAATCGCACCCCTGTCACATCACTCCCAGGCCACAAAAAGCAGATAAAGCGGCCCAGCAGCAAAAAGCGGGAGCGATAGCCCCCACAGACATCACCCCATCCCCACAACATGACTGTCCCCCTTATCCACCCACCCCCCCGCTACCCAGACCGATCGTGACCCCCTGCCCCCTTCCCCCCCTCCAGCGATCGCCCGCAGAGTGGCAGCAGTCCCCCCTGCCCCCCCCCCCCATCTCCCCCCCCACCAGAGAATGATCGGGCCTCCCCCCTCCCCTCCAGAGAATGATCTGGCCTCCCTCCTCCCCCCCCAGAGAATGATCTGGCCTCCCTCCTCCCCCCTGCCTGCCTGCCCCCCCCCCTTCCCCCACTGCCCACCAGACATCAATCTGGCCTCCCTCTGTCCCCCCCCCTCCCCCACCTGACAACAATCTAGCTTCCCTCTGCTCTCCTCCCCACCCTATCAGACAACAATCTGGCCTCCCTCTGCACCCCCCCCCCTCCATCAGACAACAATCTGGCCTCCCTCTGCCCCCCCCCCCCTCCACCAGACAACTATCTGACTTCCCTCTGCCCTCCTCCCCCACCAGACAACTATCTGACTTCCCTCTGCCCTCCCTCCCACCAGAGAGCAATCCGTCCTCCCTTCCCCCACCTAAGATGTATCTGCCCCCCCCCCCCCCCACCCCCCCCACCAGCCCTCTCCACCACCGATCTGAGTCAGAGAGCTGCTGGAAGCTCTGAACTTACCTCTTCAGAAGCTGGAGCGCCCTAAACAGACCTTTGCCAAGCATGTCTGTTTCATGCCAAATCTGGACGCACAAACGCGTAAAGGAGGAAACGCTGGTAAAGTTGGGCGGGCAGCCTATTAATTCAATTTAAATGCATACCAATGCATTTAAATCACCGCTGCGCCCGTTTCGGGCGTGATTTGGATCGTGGCCATTTTCGGGCCTTGGTAAAGTGGGCATCTGTGCGGCAGCGGGCGTGGATCGCGTTAATGGCCGCACGCCCAACTTTACCACGTTTTCGCGCCCGTTTACGCAATGGTAAAATCGGGCCCACGGTTTCCCTTATCCTCCCCCATTTCTTCCACTTCCAGTATTATTCGCCAGGACTTGAGGGTAAAAGGCAAATCTGATACTCTGTTGAATACAGATGGAATGCACTCTGACAGAGGTGTTGTCTTTGAAATGAGATGTCAATCTACCCTTTTAGGATGGATGTTAAAGATCCTTTGGCACTACTTTGAAAGGGAGTAGGTGAATTATTCCCAATGTCCTGGACAATACTCATCCCTCAATCAATATCATTTCTGATTATTATCACATTACGTTTTGCAAGAACTTGCAGTGCCCAAATTGGCTGCCACATTTTCTACATCACACGGCGGCACGGTGGCACAGTGGTTAGCACTGCTGCCTCACAGCACCAGGGACCCAGGTTCAATTCCAGCTGAGGGTCACTGTCTGTGTGGAGTTTGCACTTTCTCCCCGTGTCTGTGTGGGTTTCCTCCGGGTGCTCCGGTTTCCTTCCACAGTCCAAAGATGTGCGGGTTAGGTTGATTGACCATGCTAAATTGACCCAAGTGTCAGTAGGATGAGCAGGGTAAATGTGTGTGGTTAAGGGTGCCTGGATGGGATGTGGTCGGTACAGACTCAATGAGCCGAATGGCCTCCTTCTGTACTGTAGGGATTCTATGAATTACATTGGCTGCAAAGTGTTTTGGAATGTTCTGTGGTTGTGAAAGGCACCATATAAATGCAAGTCTTTCTTTTTCTCCCTTCCCTTTTCAGCATATCGCATTGAGATTCCTCTGAGACACTGTGGTCCATTCCCCAATCACTCTTTCCCTTCTCTACGCACAGACAAGAGACACAACATTTGCCCTTTTACATCCTCATCTAGTCTTTCTGGATGAACAGTGATTTACTGGCACTTCTTTCAATTTAGTATACTGCATTCATCATACAATGTAGTCTGCTCTTGGCTGCAAAGACTAAAAGCAGATTGGGTGTTCACATTGTGAAATATATACTCCCATTCAGTCATAACCATGAGCTTCCAAACGCCTGACATTTTAATTTGCTGCTCCAATCCCTCTCTGTCCTTCGTGTCCTACACTGCTCCAACAAAACTCAAGATAAAACTCAGGGAACAACACCTCACTTTTCGATTGGGCACTTTGCAGTATTTTTGATTCAATTCTGAGTTCAACAATTTCAGATCATAACCTCTGCCTCCATTTTCCAAACTTCAGCCGTTCATTATGATTCTGTTATTCCTACTTACACCTCACTTATACTCATCATTAGTTTCTTATTTGTTCAAATAAAGTTTATTTATTAGTCATGAGTAGGCTTACATTAACACTGCAATGAAATTACTGTGAAAATTCCCCAGTTGCCATACTCCGGTGCCTATTCGGGTACACCGAGGGAGAATTTAGCATGGCTAATGCACCTAACCAGCAGGTCTTTCGGACTGTGGGAAGAAACCGGAGCACCCGGAAGAAACCCATGCAGACACAGGGAGAACGTGCAGACTCCACACAGACAGTAACCCGAGCCGGGAATCGATCCCAGGACCCTGATGCTGTGAGACAGCAGTGCTAACCACTGTGCCACTGTGCCGCCCCATGCCATTGCCTTTTGCCTTTTGAAATGTAACCTCTCCTGCCTTCCAACCTATTATCAATATTAATTAAAATCTGTTACATCACCAGCATGTTTCAGTTCTGATAAGTCACTAACCTGAAACATTTAACTCTAGTTTCTCTCAGATGCTGCCTGTTGGTTGCATTTTTTTCCAATATTTTTTGTTTTCATTTCAGATTACCAGCATTCATGGCGTTTTGCATTTGTATATTTAAAATATTCTCCTTTGCACGAGATGTTAAAGCTTCCATGAAGCTTTTCAAACAGGGGCAATTTGTTCTCTCAGTTTTTGGAAACCATTCTTCCATCAATTGATACTAGCTAAAATAGCAAGAATGCTCATTTATAATATAGTTACTTGTGGGATGTTGCTAATGTGAAGGCCTCACCAGCAATGCTCACATGCTGTGAAAAAGTAAAAAAGAATCACTCTCTATTCTGGGATTTTCATGGAGAGAAATGACAGCCCACCTATTTTTTAAATGACAAACTCGCTCCTTCCCACTCTTCGATCCAGCCCTTCCAAACCTTATCTCCAACAATTGCAAGTAAGCTCTCAACGATGCCATAATCATCTTACCATAGGTTGGTGCTGCAGACGAAAGGAGGATATCATTGAACTAAAGAGGTGGGCAGAAAACTAATAAATGGATTTTAATACAGGGAAATGTGTGGTAATGCATTTGGGGAGGACAAGCTAGGCAAGAGAATATATAATAAATGGTAGGATTCCAAGAAGTGTGGAGGAATAAAGTATGTCCCCCAATCACTAAAGATAGCAAAGGTAGACAAGGCAGTGGAGACAACACACGGGATATTTTCCTTTTGGCCTGACCTAGAGTATAAGAGAAGGAAGGTGATGGTAGAATTCTATAAAGCGCGTGTTAGGCAGTTAGTTAAAGAAGTGCATATAGTTTTGGTTGCTGCATTATGTTAAGACCCAGGCCAGAAATTCCAAGGTGTTTTATGAAGATAGCCTAGACCCTAAGATTTTACATTTGAATTTGGCACGGGTGAGGCTAAGGTGTTTCACACCAGATATGATACAAGTGACCCACTAGGAAGCTTTTATCAAACAAAGTTTATTTAAGAACACAGTAGCACAGTATGGTAGCACAGTGGTTAGCACTGCTGCTTCACAGCACCAGGGTCCTGGGTTCGATCCCCAACTTGGGTCACTGTCTATGTTGAGTTTGCACGTTCTCCCCGTGTCTGCATGGGTTTCCTCCGGGTGCTCTGGTTTCCTCCCACATTCTGAATGACGTGCTGGTTAGGTGCATTGACCCGAACAGGCGCCGGACTGTGGTGACTAGGGGAATTTCACAGTAACTTAATTGCAGTGTTAATGTAAGCCTTACTTGTGACTAATGAATAAAATTAAGTTAAAATATAATAAAAAGTTTAGCATAACTTTTGCCAATTACAAGAATCAAACATGATATAGTATAACCTTAAAACCTATCTGTGATGTTCTATGTCAAATAACCCCACAAACAAACACCCCTTTCTAAACTTGGCAGAAAAAGCAAGTATGCTCACGCGATACTGGATTTTGAGGCTTTTTAACACCTGCTGTGAATTGGTCTTTTAAATGGCGGATTAAAACTCTGAGGCTTCCCAGTCCTGGAACTTCCCAAAAAACCTCTGGAGAGAGAGAGAGACAGAGACACTGCATGCCTTCACCAGCTTCGAATAGCAACTCACAGACAGCAGAATTTTCAACTCCAGAGAGAGGGGATAACAAGAGGCACTGCTTTCTGTCTCAAGTCCAAACAGCATCTGAGAAAAATGAAACTAAAATCTTGAACTTTTCTGTGGAAAAAAACTGTCCCCAGGCCTCACCTGACCTGTAAATCATGCTCCACTTGGCAATTCCAAAAGGACCATAAAACCCCGGACACTGCATTAGGCCAAATTAAAAATAAACATGATGTCCATGATATTGCTTCAGTAACAATTAGAGGACACCAGTTACAGACAAAACGGTGCTAATAAAATGCTGACCTGCTTGAAAACCTTCAGAGTAACATGATTAAAATATATTTCTTAAAGGCACAGTATTGTCACAATTAGAAAAAAGATGTAACTGCATGAGCAAAGGTACAGAGATTTACGAGGATGTTGCCAAGACTGCAGAATTTTAGCTACGAGGTAGGATTGGATTGGCTAATCTCTTTGGAGCTGAGGTAACTAAGAGGTAATTTTCTTTAGGTATATGAAATTACGGGCATCACGGTGGCACAGTGGTTAGCACTGCTGCCTCACAGCACCCGGGATCCGGGTTCAATTCCCGGCTTGGGTCACTGTGTGTGTGGAGTTTGCATGTTCTCCCCGTGTCTGCGTGGATTTCCTCCGGGTGCTCCGGTTTCCTCCCACAGTCCAAAGATGTGTGGGTTAGGTGGGTTGGCATGTTAAATTATCCCTTAGTGTCAGGAGGACTAGCTAGGGTAAATGCATGGGGTTCTGGGGATAGGGCCTGGGTGGGTTGTGATTGGTTCAGACTCGATGGAGCAAATGGCCTCCTTCTGCACTGTAGGATTCTATGATAATGATATATTTCCATTATTAGGGAGTTCAACAGCAAGAGAGAAAAGGTAATTGGAACATTGTAGGAAAGTTGAGGCGTCATATTGTCATTAAAGGGTAAAGAGGGTTCAGACTCACCACCTTAAAAGGATGAGAGGCAGAAACCCTTATAGCATTTAAAAACCATTCAGATATGCACTTGAAGTACTGTAACCTGCAGGCTACAAAACAAGAGTTGAAACGTGGGGTAGGGTTGGAAAGCACTTTTTCCAAGATTGGCATAGACATGATGGGCTGAATTGCTTCCTACTGTTTTGTAAATTTTTCACATTTCCAAGTTCCAAGGCAATCCTCTCATACTCTACCCTCCATAAGCATCAGCCCATCCAAACATCCAAAACTCTGGTGGCGGTACTCTTATCTGTTCAAATTCTTGTTCACCCATCAGTCCTGTACTTATTGAATTACATTGGCTTCAGTCCCCAGTGCCTCCTGTTAAAATGTGCATCATGTTCAAAACTCTTCATGGCTTTATCCCTTTCTTTCTCTGTAACTTATTCAAGTAGTACTGATCAGAACAGAAGGAGTAATAAAAATATTAAACCACTCTGACACTGGCCTTTTGTGCATCATTCCATTCCTTTGAATGCCTTCAGCCGTCTAGGCCCCAAGCTCTTGAATTTCTTCCTTAATCTCTCTGTCTCCTTTAGGACCCTCCTTAAGATCAATCTCCTTGACTCAGCTCTTTACCACAGTCTGCAATATTTCCTCCTCTTTGGCTTGCTGTGAAATTAAGATCTGGATGTCTTTCTAAAAGCTCTACATATATGCAAGGTGTTGCTGTACAGCTTCCTAACCTCTTCTCACCATAAAGATAACAACAGTAAAACAATCACTTATGAAAATCTAAAACAGGAAATTATTCTACATTGTAAATACAAAAACAGAACATTTTATTGCAAATTTTACCAAGGAAGAGTGATAAGAACAATCAGCAGTTGGAAAGCAGTCTGAAATAAATCAATTCAACAATAGCTGGGTATCTATCTTATGTTTGCAAAGATTGGGAGAGGAGAATGGTAAATTGAACAGGTAAATAAGACAAGGCCCACTTGTTGTGTTTATTCTTCTGTCAGTGAAGTGAGTGTTATCTAATCTATTCGGATATGACCACTCTTCACATGCCTTATATAAATATGTTTACAGTAAAGAGTAGTACTGATCAGAACAGAAGGAGTAATAAAAATATTAAACCACTCTGCTATGTTACAGGAAATGCAGTTTATCTTACTTTCATGCATAACACCCATGTAAATAAAAATAAGTATATAACATACTGAATTATGTGAATAAAACCAAACTGCAACTCATTACAGTATATGCTGCTCAGCAATTGGAAACCAATATGTATTCTGCCTCCTCCCCCCTTGCGCTTATAGTGCTGCGTGGCCTTTGGTGCTAAAAGTATCTTCGGAAAAAACCTTGAATGGAAATCCAGGGTTCACCATTGAAACTCACCTTGGGTGGGACTTTCTTGGATGGCACTGATGAAAAGTAATCACTGGCAGCAGAATTATTTGATCCCTGGTAACATTATCACTGGGTTCCCTATTTTGGGTCTGGCTACAGATGGCCAGACCTCTTAGCCGCTACTTTAACAAATTACTTATATTAAAGTACTATTGGTGGCCATACTCCATTTTCATTTTACATGACATACCATGCAAGGTAAATTCAAATTTGCTCAATTGGCTGGATGGCATGAGTGTGCTGCAAAATAACACCAACAGCATGGGTTCAATCACTGTACTGGTTGAGTTGTTCTGGGGGCTAATCTCCTTGCCCTGTTCCATAGTGTTACCATGGCATGATGATTAGCAACCTCAGACAACAAGGATGACACTTAGAGAAAGAGAAACCCAAATTAAAATAACTTTAGTTAGCTGTCTGACAGGAAAATCTGTGAAAGAATGCCGTTTTCTGTTGATTTCAAAAGAGATTGCGAGAGAGGACGAAATAACAAAGTAAGATATTAAATCAAATTCCTCCCCATTATGTACACAATATGCCACAGAATTCAAATTCAGGGTTCCAAACCTTTTGCTGCAACAGTACCTTGCCCTTTGATTCCAAAAGGAGGAACAAAGTCTTTGAGTTTCGACCATCTTTTATAGGTGCTATCGAGAAACATTGGTGCTGGTTTTGAGAATCTGAAACATAAAACAGAAGAAAAAAGTCAAAATTGCAACAATGATTAAATACTTTCTGACAAGTTATTTGCATTATTCTGGCACTGCTTATATCCTAACAAGATTTGTTATACTGCAGCTCTTTTTATGCACTCCAGTTTCACTTGACTCCACCACAGAAAGGTTAAAAAATAGAATGAAACAAATACATAATTGATATTAATGGCTGAATCAAACTCAAGAGTTCAAAAATTGTCTGCTGTATTTGCCAACTAAACATTGTAACATTTCATAAGTAATTAACCAATTGTGAAGAACTTAGGGATGTCCTGAGAACACAGGATACTATATAAATGCAACTGCTTTCCTAATAATTTCTGATGCAATTATATCCAATTAACTAAACTTTAATTTTGGAACACATTGGGAGAAACCAACTTCTTGTGCTAGCTAGGCCACATTTATCAGATCTCTGGAGGCTGACTATTTGGAACTGCAATAGAAGAGGTTAGTAGAAACAGAAAACTCACCTTGGGTGGGGCCTTCTTGGGTGCCATTGATGAAAAATAATCACTGGCAGCAAAATTATTTGATCTCTGGTAACATTATTTATCACTGGGTTTCCTATTTTGCGTCTGGCTACAGATGGCCAGACTTCTTAGCCTCTACTTTAACAAATTACTTATATTAAAGTACCATTGGTGGCCATACTCCATTTTCATTTTACATGACATACCATGCAAGGTAAATTCAAATTTGTTCAATTGGCTGGATGGCTTGAGTGTGCTGCAAAATAACGCCAACAGGACAGGTTCAATCACTGTACTGGCTAAGTAGTTCTGGGGGCTTGTCTCCTCGCCCTAAAAAATAAGAGGGCCCAGAGAAAACAGAAACCAACAAAATGTGCATTGTCTCAATCCGCTGCCTCCCTCTGCAGAAAATATAGCAGAGACTGCTATGCCTGAGTGGGGTCCCTGAGCCACATCAAGTTGACTGCAGCAGCAGAAACCATTGTCTTATGAGGCAGAAGGCTGCCAAAGTATTGGTGCATTTACAGGAGAATGCTCGGAGCATTCAAAGAGAGTGCAGAACGACTCACCTGGTTGAGAACACCAAACAGCAAGTCTACCAAGCCTGCATCCTAAGTCCTTCAGGATAGTGTCCTCGGCCCAATCATCTTCAACTGCTTCATCAATGACCTTCCCTCGATCACAAAGTCAGAAGTGGGGATGTTCGCCGATGATTGCACAATGTACAGCACCATTCACGACTCCTCGGATACTGAAGCAGTCCATGTTCAAATACAACAAGATCTGGACAATATCCTGGCTTGGGCTGACAAGTGGCAAGTAACATTCGCACCACAAATGCCAGGCAATGACTATCACTCATAAGACACACTCTAACCACCGCCCCTTGACATTCAATGGTGTTACCATCACTGAATCCCCCATTGTCAACATCTTTGGGGTTACCATCGAACAGAAACTCAACTGGACTACCCAAGTAAACACAGTGGCTATAAGAGCAGGTCGGAGGCTGGGAACACTGCGGTAACTCACCTCCTGACTCCCCAAAGCCAATCCACCATCTACATGGCACAAGTCAGGAGTGTGATGGAATACTCCCCACTTTCCTGGATGGGTGCACCTCCAGCAACACTCAAGAAACTTGACACCATCCAGGACAAAGCAGCCCATTTGATCGGCACCACATCTACAAACATCCACTCCCTCCACCACCGATGTTCAGTAGCAGCAGTGTGTACTATCTACAAGATGCACTGCAAATGTTCACCAAAGATCCTTAGACAGCACCTTTCAAAGCCATGACCACTTCTATCTATAAGGACAAGGGCAGCAGATACATAGGGACATCACCACCTGCAAATTCTCCTCCAAGTCACTCACCATCCTGGAAATCTATCGCTGTTCCTTCACAGTCGCTGGTTCAAAATCGTGGAATTCCCTCCCCAACAGCATTGTGGGTCAACCCACAGCACATGCACTACAGTGATTCAAGAAGGGGGCTCACCACCACCTTCTCAAGGGCAACCAGGGATGGGCAATAAACGCTGGCCAGCCAGCGACGTCCATATCCCATGAATGAATAAAAAAAACTTCTCTGTTTACCATATGGACAGCATATGGTAAACAGAAGAAAAGACTGAATCATTTCCATTTTCGCTGTCTCAGGCTTAGCCTCAGCATCTCTTGGCAGGACAGGTCACTAACTCAGAAGTCCTGAAACATTCCAATTCCATCAGCTTACACCCATGGCTAAGCCAACAAAGTCTGAGCTAATGTGGCCATGTTTACTGGATGGATCATCTCCCTACACCCAAAGACCTTCTGTACAGTGAATTGGCCAGTGGATCACAGCCTCTTGGGCATCCATACCTCTGTGGAAAAGACATCTGCATGCAAGATATGAACATGGCGAACGCTGACAACTGGGAGTCAGTCACTGACAGCCATGACCTCTAGGACTAGACAGGGTAAATGCAGAGAGGAAATGCAGAGAGAGATTAGCAGGTAAATATGTAGGGATATGGGGACTGGGCCTGGGTGGGATTGTGGTCGGTGCAGACTCGATGGGCCAAATGGCCTCTTTCTGCACTGTAGGGTTTCTATGATTTCTATGATTCTCGATGGTGGGGGAGTCCAGAACCAGGGGGTCACAGTCTGAGTATTCAGGGTAGACCATTTAGGACGGAAGTGAGGAGACTTTTCTTCACCCAAAGAGTGGTGAGCCTGTGGAATTCATTACTACAGGAAGTAGCTGATGCCAAAACATTGAATGTACTCAAGAGGCAGCTGGATATAGCACTTGGGTCGAATGGGATCAAAGGTCATGGGGAAAAAGCAGGATTAGGCTATTGAGTTGGCTGATCAGCCATGAACATAATGAATGGCAGAGCAGGCTCGAAGGGCCAAATGGCCTCCTCCTGCTCCTATCTTCTATGTTTCTATTATGAGGCAACAGTCCAACTTTGTTTCATTCCAGAGTCAGGTTGCAACCCAATCCATATAAAGTTTTAGGGTAGGTAAATCATTAAAGAGAAAGTATTTGACCAAAATGCTGTTCAAAAGTAGTCCCATTACAAATCAGATAAATCTACTTCGAAAAAAGGATGAGATATATCATTTTACAGCTTATCAGTTGGTTATCTAGACAACATTTGTGTTTTTTTGTTTTTAATGGGGGCTCTAAAAGTGTTGTGTTGCATTTCCACAATACTTTACTAGAAGACTAACTTAGTAGCAAAGGCAGCAGAGACTCTCTCTTCCGACCAGAGTTGTCCTTGCGGAACTGTCTGTTACTTGAGCATGCTTACCTTTGTTTACGGGCAGCAACCAGACACCTAGATTAGACACTGGCACCTGACAATAACAAAGGACCTGAAGTTAAAATTGCAGATATTAAAACAGCAGAATGCCACCCTCTGCTAATTTGGTGCTTAAAGCTAATGGCAAGAATTTTGCCAGCTTGCCTAAGACGGGTTAGAAGACAAGAGGGCTGGTAAAAACGTAGTGGAGGCCAACAGGAGAGAATGGCATACTCACAGAAGTATGAAAGGCAGCAGCATGGCCACCACCCACTGCAGGTGGGCAAACAATTAATGGACCAATTAACAGCCACATTCAACCCACAATATTATGACTATTCCATAGCCCATGGAGGCCCTCTGGTGGCAATGGTTGTCCCCACTGCTTCAATGTTGCTGCTGCTGAAAGATTCACTCTTTCAGTCTTCCAGATGCCGGGAGTTGCACGCTTGACTCTGGCACCATTTTCTTTTTAAATCTTACCTCCCTTCAAGGGTGCCTACTGCATGCAGCCTCAGCAGTGGCTACCTCACTGGGGTTACTAAGACTACTGAGATGTCAGCACTCTGATTAAGCAGGTAACCATCCTTAGTCCCGGCAGCAACCTCAACACTGGCTGATTTGCACAAGATTTAACAAGAGTGAAGTCAACAAGAATTGAGTATCATGAGGAACAAGTTCTAATTTGGGAAATCAGTGCAGAGGAGTAAGGAGATGCTGCTTTTTATACCATTCTTTAACCTCCAGTAGCTGGTAAGTGTTCAAATGGATTAATGAGGCGAGCAGGTGGTTAGTGAGTTTTTAAATTTTATCTCTCTAAACAGGGGCAGTAACTTAAATTGCGACTGGGGAGATCTAAGTATTACATTAAATTTATAGCTTCATTAATTAACCTGCTTAATATAACTGCAGATAAGAGTTGAGTGACATTTCTAAGTTTGAAATAAAATGAGTTAAATAAAATGCAATAAAAGATGGCAGTGCAGGTGATGTGTTACAGCCGTAAGACACTGTAGCTGCTGGACACCAATGTGAACCATGGCAACCACGTCTGCACCAAATTCTGCACATTGAGGAACTTTGGCTCCGGGTTCATGATATGGGTTCTGAGCTTCAGGCATCTCAATGCATCAGGAAATTGGAAAGTTACCTCCACACTTTATTCCACACCCCTTAGGTTAGGCCCATCTGATTTGGTACTTGGTCAGGCACAGGAGGATGTGACCCGCAAGTGAGGCAGGCATAGGGAACCAGAATGTAGCAATAGACCCCCTTCAATAGTCCAACTGGTTTGAGATTCGTGCAGCTGATGTAAACAAGCAGCCACTGCAATGTGGATGACCAGGGCACCATGGTGCATGGAGCCATTCAAGTGGGGGGCAGTAAAAAGGAATGCAGTTAAAGCAGACAACAGTATAGTTAGGGGAATAGATACTGTTTTCCACCATGAAGAGTGAGAGTCCCGAAGTCTGTGTTGCCAAGTGTCGGGTTAAGGGCATCTCCCCCAGGGTGAAGAGGAACTTGGAATAGGAGGAGAACAATCCAGCTGTTGTGGTACATGTGGGTACCAACAACACAAGTAGAACTAAGAAAAAGGTTCTGCTGAAAGAGAATAAGCAAATAGGAGCTAAATTTAACAGAGGTAACAATATCTGAATTAATATCTGAGCCATAAGAAAATTGTCATAGGGTAAATAAGATCAGAGTTGAATGTCAAGCTCAAAGGCTGATATGGGAGAAATTGGTTTCGATTCATGCAGCACCAGTACTGGGGAAACAAGGAGCTTCACTGCTGGGACAGTCTTCAGCTGAGTTATGCTGGCACCAGTATCCTGGTGCATTGTTAGACTGTAGACTGCTAAATTAAATATAGGGAGGTGAGTTCACATGAGGGAAGATTTAGAATGTTAAGGAGAAAGCACAAGGCAATAGTGCAGGGGAGTGATACAAGTAATGGTGCCAGGAAGGGATGTACTGTGCAAACATAATGGGCTCAGAGTAGGGAAAAATGGCTGTAAACTAACAGAGGGGAGGAGAAGGGTTCAGATTAGGGGAGATTTAGAAATCTCGGTGGCACGGTAGAACAGTGGTTAGCACTGCTGCTTCACAGCTCCAGGGACCTGGGTTCGATTCCCGACTTGGGTCACTGTCTGTGTGGAGTTTGCACATTCTGCTCGTGTCTGCGTGGGTTTCCTCCGGGGGCTCTGGTTTCCTCCCACAGTCCAAAGATGTGCGGGTTAGGTTGATTGGCCAGGTTAAAAATTGCCCCTTAGAGTCCTGAGTTGCGTAGGTTAGAGGGATTAGCGGGTAAATATCTGGGGGTAGGGCCTGGGTGGGATTGTGGTCGGTGCAGACTCGATGGGCCGAATGGCCTCCTTCTGCACTGTAGGGTTTCTATGATTTCTAAAGATGAAAACTGAGCCGACAGAACAATATATTCATGTGGGTAGACAAGCTGATTGTGACAGAAGGGGAAAGGGTTTGTGACAATACTGTGCCTTTAAGAAATGTATTTATCACGTTCAATCAGATCTCATGTTTTATGCCTAAGCAATTAAAATTCTTCTGGAACAATTAGTTTGTGCAAAAGCTATTTTTACAGCATCTTGCCATTTTTACATTCATTGTGCATCAGATATAGAGGCACAAAAGACTTTAAAGTTCCACTAGATTGCCCTTTTATTACTATTTTCTCATTTACAAGTTTCAGTTGTAGCCATATTTTGACATCAATCCTACCCCTGGTGTAATTTCTCTCCAACATGCATTTCTCACTGCTGGCAAGATCACTGATTCATTACTATCCAATTTCTGCAGTCACTTTCCCTTTTGTTCAAAAATGTTGTCCATTGTTGCATCATTTAGCTGCTGAGATATATACTTGGACGGCTTGAGAATCAATGAAGATAGTAGCAGTCCCATGTAACGTGAACTTGTAAATTTGTGCAGAAATACGTTCCAGTGCTGCAGCCTTGCTTGTCTTTACTGTGTTGATGGTTTCAATTCTGGCAATCATGTGCCAGAAATCCAATGTTATGTTTTTGTAGCTGTCTGACCCTGTTAAAGAGTCCGCCAATAATGATGGATAGTCTATTCAACAGCTTTATCATCATCTTCTTACTATTTCAGACTTGCAAGTGACAATAATGACACCATCTTCAGAGGTACAGCACTGATATACTTAAGATTGTATATCCCTACAACACATTGAAGGATCTTTATAATCATTCTTGTCCACATAAGATTGGATGTGATTAGTTTAGTTTTGTTCATCCAAAAGTCTTTAAGTTGTTGCAACCTTGTTCAAACTAAAGCAACATTTTTGTGGTTTATTTTCTTTGTAGCAGAATTGGAATCAGAGAATTCTGTGACCTTTATTTCCCTGAGTGTCAATGTTTGGCAAACTCAGTTGCAAAGGCAGCGGTCATGTTGTTTTATTTCACCACAAAAATACTCCCACGAGTACCTTTCAGTCACCTGTTTGAAAATATCACAACCGAGCCAGTCCTCCCTGAGGCCCAATGTGACTTCAAAGCAAATTACAGCACTAATGACATGGTTTCAATTACTTTGCAGTTTTATTTTTTTTAAATGTAAATATGGGCACTTGAGGGGAACAAATGAATTAGTTCACTTGCTATGTGCAAAGATAATATTTATTATCAAGGAGCCAATCAAAGAACGACAATCCATTGTTTTAAGTGATCTTTCAGTAACTTCTTTTCAAATCTTCTCAGTGGAAAGGCATATTCCTCCCCCAGCATTCCTTCCACTTTTGTAAAGCATAACTTCTGATTTATTGTAAGCAATGACAGGAAAAAAAAACACATCTTGTAATATCTTGTTAAAACATATTTTAAAATATTGGAATTTCAGTACTTGAACTAAATTGATTCTAAATGTGCCCCGGAATTTATTAAAATGGGACAAAATGCTAAACATTGGTTTGTGTTTAATTGGTGCTTCACTTCTTGCTTGCCATCCACACAGACTGGATCTTCATTCATTTGGTAAGATGATTCGTCTTAAATAAGTAGCACTGATTTTATAAAAATCACTCATTCAACAGCTCAAGGTGACACTGAAGGTTAGTATACAGAATAAAACTTCTGAAGTTCCAAATTCTGAACCTCAAAAGGTTGAATGTTTGGTAATAAATTGTGCCTGAAATCGCTACGAGATAGCGTGACTGAGCTGAATAAAGCAGCTGTATAAGCACTTTGTTAATACAGCTTAAAAGGCAAAGGTTCCACTTCAGTAAACAAGCCTATGCCACATAGAGTAAATACTTCTGACAGCACCAACATCAAAACAATTCAAATATTCCAGACAAAAAGACAGACAAAGATCCAAGTGTCAGAGTTTGAACTTTGCACACCTATTTTGGGGGATAATGACTTCAGAACAGATTTCTTAAGTACACGTTTCTATGAACCAAAACCAGTGAGTTAACTCTCCCCACTGCACTTACCAGCAGGGACCAAAACTAATTGAAAAAAATACGCCACCTTGTAGCAGCTAGACTGCTGACTTAACATGGCTCATTTGGTAGCACTCTTACCACCGAGTCAAAAGGTTCAAGTTCAGACTTTACACAAAAATATAGGAGGCCAACATTTCAGTACTTGAGGGAGTGCTACATTGTCAAGAGTTCTGTCTTTTGGGTGGGACATCAAGCCGGGGCCCTATCTGCCTTCTCATTTGGATGTAAAAGATCCCAAAACAGTATTTGAAACAGCAAAGGAGTTGTTCCCGGGATCCTTGCCAATATTTATCCCTTGATCCCAATTGTACAGGATGCCATTCACATGTACTGGACCTATGCACAATGTTCAATCTCAGTAATATTTCCTCCAGAAACGAAACAGTCTGTGCTCAGGTGCAGGGAAACCAGATCAACTTTCAAGTTTGGACTGATAAGTGGCAAGTAATATTTAGACACACAAGTATCAGGCAACGATCATCTCCAACAAGATAGAATCTAACCATCTCCCCATAACAGCCATCACCGGATCCACCACCATAAAATCCAGCTGAGGCTGCCATATGAAAATTGTGACTATAAAAGTAGTCAAAGGCTAGGAGTTCTGCAGCAAGTACTTCATTTCCTGACACCCCAAAGGCTGTCCACCATTTACAAGACACATGTCGGGGGTGTGATGGAATGCTCCCCACTTGCCTGGATGAGTGAAGCTCCAACAATATTCAAGAAGCTCAACACCATCCACATTTGATCAACCCGCTTGGTAAAAGTCCCATTCATCACCCCAAACATTCACTTTCTCTACCACTGCACTGTTACAGCAGTATGTACCATCTACAGGTACATTTCAGCAACTCAACAAAGCTCCTTTGACAGCAGTTTCCAAACTTGCAACCTCCATCACCTAGAAGGACAAGAGCAGCAGACGCAATGGAATAACAACATCTGCAATTTCCCCTGCAACTCACAAACCACCCTGACTTGGAAATATATCACTGTCACTGGATCAATATCCTGCAACTCCCACACCAATATCAGTTGTGGCTGTACCTACACAACATGGACTGCAGAATTGAAGAGGATCATCTTCGCTCAGGCAATAAAAGCTGGCCTTGCCAGTGATACCCACATCCAATGAACAAATAAAAAATAGTCCAGCTAATATGTGACCATAAGCAATTCACCATGCTCAGTGATCTAGCATCAATTATAGTGCCTTCATTCTACGGTAGTTTATTCTGCCAACTGCATTTCAGCCATCACAGCAAATTAGAAAGTGGGTACTGTACAGCTAAGGTTATTCACTGGTGACATATGACTCTGGTTGGCTACCCATGCATATGTACGCAACATGCATATAATAAGAGCCATGTTTCCACAACAAAAAATCTGACAGCACAGACCAAGGACCTATTGAAGCAACAATCTCATTACAGTACTTGGCTGAATATGTTTCAACATTTGTGGTGGAATGGGGCATGCAGCACAACCTTCTCCGCTATCAGGCGAGAAGTTGAGGAGCAAAAGGACCTCTAGTCACCCTCCTCAACACACCAGTACCTTCCATAGAGGCAGTCAGGCCTGCTGAGATTTTCCAGCACTTTCTGTTTTTGGTACACCAGCACCTTGTCCTGCTTCTTTCAGATTTTTGACCATGGCTTCTAGCCTCTGACTACACTCACGATTAAACAGACTTCTGATCCAGCCCACCCAAATTCCTTTATCTCGCATAGGAGTTGTCATTTTTTTTTAGAGCCCTTAAAGGGTTCATTCCATATAAGTGCTTGAGCCGTATTCCTGAGTTGCTTAAAATAAATCTTGTTTCCCAGCTGAGTTCTGAGCAGGAAGGTTCAGAGAGAATGGGCAAAGAGATGGGGATGGAGATTGAGGCACTGGGGAGGAGGGGAGATGTTTTATTAATCTGACCGCATTCCTAGAAAGGTGGAGCTACCGTTCTATGTTGATGCAGGGAGGTCACTGCTGTTCTATTGAGAAACAAAGCATATAGGGATTATTGGGTTGGAGGAGAAGATTGCAGCAGGCAAGAGTGGGAGTCATGTAAAAAGATGACAAAATGGACAATGGGTGAGGACATTAGTCCATCCAGGGGATGGTGGTGCTCAAACAAAAAGGATCAAGACAAAATAGCATGATGGAATTTAGGTTACTACTTACAGACAAAACAGGGCAGTGGTTATAGACTGGAAAGTTGCAATAGGTTGTATGAACTTGAAAAACAATCTATGAAGACCCCCTGTCCAGAATACAATATATGAGATGGACAGATGTCCAAAATTACGAACAGATGCAGAACAAACATAAAAACCACTATGGAGAAAGAAGCACTGACCCAAAGACAACAGAGACAGTGAAGGCTAACATTTCTGTGACTCACTGTGGACAGTGTCACTGAAGATTTTTTGCTACAAGAAACTACTGCTGCAGTTCCTATTAAGAGTCATGTTGGACTCAAGACGGTATCTGTTTCTCTCTCCACAGATGCTGCCAGATGCGCTGAGTGTTTCCAGCACTTGGTTTTTATTTCAGATTTGCAGTATTTTGCTTTACTTCAACATCGATATTTGGGTTGGACGGTGTGTTGGAAAATGCAGTGTTTCTTTTGAAGTGTTTTCTTTTAAAGAGTTTTCTTTACAATAACCCCTACACATGCAAGTCTCTCTTGTTAAAGATATGAGAGTGTTTGTGTGTGAGGGGCCATATATGGAAACATGATGGGGGGAGGGCATTCTCATGAATTGTGCGTATCCATTTCTGTCTATGATCGTAGAGAACTGATGGAGGAAGGAACATTATTCAGAAGAAATACCAAAGTGATGTTAACCATACAGCAGCAGTTTTGCATTATATCAGATTCATTTTTCAAATTTTTTGAAAAAATATATTACTTATATTGAACAAACCTATGCACTCTTTGCTAAAAGTTATTAATGAGCAAAATACTAAGTATTAATGAGCACATGAATGCAATTACATTACTGTTTGTAACATCTGTTGCTTGGCTGCTGTTGAATCAGTTTGGTAATATGTTGTTTTTAGAAACCTCAATTCAAAGGATTCACTTCCATTCCTCACCATGGTGGTAGTGCTTAGTTTCTTATCACGATCCCTGACCAGAGCACAAGTTTTTTTATGATCCGTTCAGGGACCAGTAACTTCTGTTGTAAAGGAGATGAAATTTTGAATCCCATCAACTTACTAAGAGAATAAATGCAAAGTTTCCACAGTTTTAAACAAACAAAAAAAACTATACAAGAGTCAACTAAGCAAACAATCAATACTTTCTATCTTATACTAACATAAGTATGAACTAATTGGCAAACTGTGAACACCCAACAAAATGCACATGAAATGGCAGTAACAACCAAGACAGATCCCACAAATTTGCTCAACAACTCACCCAGATGTCAATGATTACCATGAGTCACAAAAATCCTGTAAACTCAGTCTTCCTTATGAGGGACTTCAGCTACTCTCCTTTATGGGAATAGCCTCCGATTTGCCTGAACAGTTGCTCCAACTCAGCCTGGAAGTCCTCCGGCTTCTGCTACCTAAAATGAGTTATCAGACTGAATTGGCCAGGTTGCACCCTAGCATCTAACCACTTGTGCAATCCAAGCTACATAGAAGTACCGAGCAACCACTATGACCCCTAGTTCTGAACTCCTCCACCATCCGGAATATTCTTTCTGAATCTACCCTGTTTTTTATCCTGTTAGAATTTTATAAGTTTCTAAGAGATCCCCCTCACTTTTCTAAACTCCAATGAATATAATCCTAACCGACTTAATCCCTAGTCATACGACAAATCTGCCATCCCAGGAATCACCCTGACAAACCTTTGCTGCACTCCCTCCATAGCAAGGACATCCTTTCTCAGATAAGGAGACCAAAACTGCACACAATATTTCAGGTGTGGTCTCACCAATGCCTCTCCAATTGTAGTAAAATATCCTTATTCCTATACTCAAATACTTTTGCTATGAAGGCCAACATACTATTTGCCTTCTTTACTTCTTGCTGTAGCTGCACGCTTACTTTCAGCGACTGATTCAGGAGGACACCTAGGACTCGCTGAATATCTATCTCTCTTAATTTACACTCATTCAAATAATAATGTTGTTGGTACAACTGGTTATTAAAACAATATTTGTGTCCTGATGGCACTGACTCTTTGCCTCTGGTCTCAAATATTGCATCTGTTATAAGAGCATTCAGTAATGTAAAGAAGTTCCACTGGTCGCCACTACAACATAATGAGGGTAAGAGAGGTGGTTTTCTGACTTTAATTATTTTATTTTTTTTTCAGTTAATTTTGGGTTTAAAATCGGAGGTTTTTTTCAAAACCGGAAGTCGGGCCAGGAGAGGCCTGGGGAAATTTTTGGAGGGTTTAAAAGCGCACCAAAGTATACAGCGGGCAGCATCGTAGCGGGCAGCAGAGTGAGTGGGAAGTTGAGTGAGCTGTCAGGGCTTTGGCTCACAGGGCTTGGACGAGCAGGGGTGAGTTTTTGTTTTTGTTTCCTTACATTCTTATTAACTTTTCACTGTCTTACTTGACATAAAGTGTCCAGTATGAGTGTGAAACCAGTGTGTTGTTCCCAGTGTAGGATGTGGGAGGTCCTGGAGGCATCTGGCCTCCCGGACATCCACATCTGTGAGGGGTGTGTCGAGCTGCGGTTCCTGAGGGACCGTGTTAGGGAGCTGGAACTGCAGCTCGAGGATCTTAGGCTGATGAGGGAGAATGAGGAGGTGATAGACAAGAGCTATCATCAGGTGGTCAAACCAGGGCCACGGGAGGAGGCCAAGTGGGTGACGGCCAGGAAGGGTAAGGCTAGGGTGGTTGAGAGCACCCCAGTGGATTTGCCCCTGCACAACAAGTACTCCTGCTTGAGTACTGCTGGGGGGGACAGCCCACCTGGGGGAAGCAGCAGTGGCCGTGTCTCCGCAGTGGAGTCCAGCCCTGTAACTCAGAGGGCTAAGGAAAAGAGGAGGAAGGCGGTATTAATCGGGGACTCGATGGTGAAGGGGACAGACAGGCGTTTCTGCGGAGGTAGGCGGGAGTCTCGCATGGCGGTCTGCCTCCCTGGGGCCGGGATCCAGGATGTCGCTAGTCGCGTCCCGGAAATCCTGAGGTGGGAGGGAGAGGAGCCTGAGGTAGCGGTACATATTGGTACCGCTGATGTGGGTAGGAAGGGAGAAGGGGTCATGAAAAGGGAGTACAGGGAATTAGGGAGACAGCTGAGAAAGAGGAAAGCAAAGGTAGTAATCTCAGGATTACTGCCTGTGCCACGGGAAGGTGAGGGCAGGAATGGAGTGAGGTGGAAGATGAATGTGTGGCTGAGGGACTGGTGCAGGGGGCAGGGATTCAAGTTCCTGGACCATTGGGACCTCTTTAGGGGCAGGGGTGATCTGTATACAAAAAACGGGTGGAACTTGAATCACGGGGGACCAATATCCTGGCCGGTAGGTTGGCTAAGGCTACTGGGGAGAATTTAAACTAGATAGGTTGGGGGGAGGGGAGCTAGAAGAGTTGACTAGGATCAAGGAACTAATTGATGGGGGGGAGGATGCAGGGGTAAGGGGAATTACAAAATTAATGGTAGAGGAGAGGGTGCAAGTGAATGAAGGCGGTAATTTAGATAAGGGAGTAGAGGGAGAGGGTGTTCGCGACTCATCAAAGCGGGTCCAGATAAAAGCTGGAATAAGGACACTTTGCCTGAATGCACGAAGCATTCGGAACAAGGTAAATGAGTTGATGGTGCAAATCAGCACAAGTGGGTACGATCTAGTGGCCATTACAGAAACGTGGCTGAAAGGTGACCAGGACTGGGAGATGAATATCCAGGGGTATCAGGCGTTTAGGAAGAATAGACAGGAAGGAAAAGGTGGTGGGGTCGCGCTATTAATAAGAGATAATATCAGGGTAGTACTGAGGGATGACATAGGCTCTGAGGAACAAAACGTGGAATCATTATGGGTAGAGATGAGGAATAGCAGAGGGAGAAAGACACTAGTAGGTGTGGTATATAGGCCCCCAAATAATAATGTTGAGGTAGGGAGGGCTATAAACAAGCAGATAAGGGATGCGTGTAAAAACGGAACGGCAATAATCATGGGGGACTTCAACATGCACATTGACTGGCAGACTCAAGTCGGTAAGGGTGGAATGGAGGAAGAGTTCTTAGAATGCTGTCGGGATAGTTTCCTTGAACAGCATGTTACGGAACCGACGAGGGAACGAGCTATTTTGGATCTGGTATTGTGTAACGAGGTAGGTAGAATTAAGGATCTTATTGTGAAGGACCCTCTTGGGTCTAGTGACCACAATATGGTCAAATTTCTGATTCAGGTGGAAGAGGAGAAAGTTTGGTCCCAAACCAGTGTCCTCTGTTTGAACAGAGGGAAATATGATAGGGAATTAGGGAGACAGGCTGGCAGGTAGGATAGCTGAGGAACAGTGGAGGATTTTTAAGGAGATCCTTTTCAGTTCTCAGCAAAAATATATTCCAGCAAAAAACAAGGATTGTAAGAAAAGGGAGAACCAGCCATGGATAACGAAGGAAATAAAGGAGAGTATTAAAATAAAAACAGCTGCGTACAGAGTGGCCAAAAATAGTGGAGAAACAAGTGATTGGGAAAAATTTAAGAAACAACAAAGAGAGACTAAGAAAGCGATAAAGAAAGGAAGGATAGACTATGAAGCTAGGCTAGCAATTAATATAAAAAATGATAGTAAAAGTTTTTATAAATATATAAAAAGGAATAGAGTGGCTAGAGTGAATGTTGGACCCTTGGAGGACGAGAGGGGGGAGTTAATAGTGGGAAATGAGGATATGGCTGAGTCTTTAAATAAGTTTTTTGTGTCGGTCTTCACGGTGGAGGACACAAATAGTTTGCCAAATATTAACGATAGAGGGTTGGCAGCAGGAGAAATACTTAATACAATTAATGTTACCAGAGAGGCAGTGCTGGGTAGACTAATGGGACTGAAGGTGGACAAGTCCCCGGGTCTGGATGGAATGCATCCCAGGGTATTGAAAGAAATGTCAGAGATAATAGTGGATGCGTTAGTGATTATTTATCAAAACTCGTTGCATTCTGGGGTAGTGCCGGTTGATTGGAAAACGGCTAATGTTACGCCGCTGTTTAAAAAAGGAAGGAGACAAAAGGCGGGTAACTATAGGCCGGTCAGCTTAACGTCTGTAGTAGGGAAAATGCTGGAATCCATTATTAAAGAGGAGATAGCAGGGCATCTGGATAGAAATGGTTCGATCAATCAGACGCAGCATGGATTCATGAGGGGAAAGTCGTGCTTGACGAACATGTTGGATTTTTATGAAGATGTGACTAGGGCGGTTGATGGAGGAGAACCGGTGGATGCGGTGTTTTTGGATTTCCAAAAGGCGTTTGATAAGGTGCCCCATAAAAGGCTGCTGAAGAAGATTAGGGCACACGGAGTTGGGGGTAGTGTGATAAAGTGGATTGGGGACTGGCTATCCGACAGGAAGCAAAAGAGTCGGAATAAATGGGTGTTTTTCCGGTTGGAGGAAGGTAACTAGTGGTGTGCCGCAGGGATCGGTACTCGGGCCGCAGCTATTTACCATTTATATAGATGATCTGGAGGAGGGGACGGAGTGTAGGGTAACGAAGTTTGCAGACGACACAAAGATAAGTGGAAAAGTGAATCGTGTGGAGGACGGAGAAGATCTGCAGAGAGATTTGGACAGGCTGAGTGAGTGGGCGAGGATATGGCAAATGGAGTATAACGTTGAGAAATGCGAGGTTATACACTTTGGAGGAAATAATAACAAATGGGATTACTATCTCAATGGAAACAAATTAAAACATGCTACCGTGCAAAGGGACCTGGGGGTCCTTGTGCATGAGACGCAAAAGCCCAGTCTGCAGGTACAACAGGTGATCAAGAAGGCAAATGGGATGTTGGCCTATATCGCGAGGGGGATAGAATATAAAAGCAGGGATGTCTTGATGCACCTGTACAGGGCATTGGTGAGGCCGCAGCTGGAATACTGTGTGCAGTATTGGTCCCCTTATATGAGGAAGGATATATTGGCATTGGAGGGAGTGCAGAGAAGGTTCACCAGGTTGATACCGGAGATGAGGGGTTTGGATTATGAGGAGAGGCTGAGGAGATTGGGTTTGTACTCGTTGGAGTTTAGAAGGATGAGGGGGGATCTTATGGAGACTTATAAGATAATGCGGGGGCTGGATAGGGTGGAGGCGGAGAGATTCTTTCCACTTAGTAAGGAAGTTAAAACTAGAGGACACAGCCTCAAAATAAAGGGGGGTCGGTTTAAGACAGAGTTGAGGAGGAACTCCTTCTCCCAGAGGGTGGTGAATCTCTGGAGTTCTCTGCCCACTGAGGTGGTGGAGGCTACCTCGCTGAATATGTTTAAAGCGCGGATGGATGGATTCCTGATCGGTAAGGGAATTAAGGGTTATGGGGATCAGGCGGGTAAGTGGTACTGATCCACGTCAGATCAGCCATGATCTTATTGAATGGCGGGGCAGGCTCGAGGGGCTAGATGGCCTACTCCTGCTCCTATTTCTTATGTTCTTATGAATGGAACAAGGAACTGGAAAATCCCTCAAATTAGCTGTGAGAAGTGTTACTGGGTGTAGTTAAATATTTTGGCGGGTTTTTTCTCCTTGACCCAGACACGGCACAGAGGTTGCCTGAACTGTTCTGCACTCATTTTTAGGAAGAGTGATTGATTGCTCTTCTCCTTTTAAGTGACCAGAAGGTATCCTCATCTTCAGAAACCAATTAGCCTCTTCAGGTCCAAACACTGTCACAGTACGCACCTGGAGTGAATTATGCATTCACTGTCTCAATTAGGCAAAGGTAATGTTCCCCCACACTCCTTCCCAAAAATAATGTTCCGTAAGTATCTGTTCATGGAATTCCATTCCTTGAGCAGCCAAATTAGCTGCATGGCAGATCAAGAAGATTATAGCTTTGATCACTTCTGAATTGTTAGTTATCTCTGTTAATGCATTGGATGTACTCCAATTGATCTCAGCATTCACACATTAAAATATTTTCCACTCAAAGGAGCACTGGCAAAGTAGTGGAATAGATCACCTTCTCAGTTGTAGTTGCTGCACTGCAGGAGAAAAAATGAAGGGGAAAAAAGCCCCAAAATACAACAAATCATGACATAAATAGTAACACTGAGCGCTGTGGTACACAAATAGCTTCTCCAAATGGTACATTTTCAACAGTACTAGAACTTTCTTGGCCTGTATTCAAGTACCCAAAAGATTAACTTTCTGAGCCACCAGACAGTTACAATTACAGAAGCCTAAAACCTGCACCAACTGATCCACAAGTCTAATTAATCTATTATTTTGATAATCATCTCACCAAAATACAATGGTCTGTTAATAACATGCATTTACAAAGACGGCTTTCAGCAAATATTTTCCTAGTAGTTTGTGAAGCATGCTTCGTCTGTGAATAACTATCGGATGTCATTGGCTCAGCCATACCTTTTATTCATTCCTTGATTTTTCTCTTTAATGATATTCAAATTAGAAACTGAATTTATTGAAATTTTCCCAGGTTTTGGGGGGTTTCTTATGGTCCGGATTATCTCCCAAGCTTTAGTGCTAAAAGTAGAATCCAAAAAAACTCAGCAACAAATGTTGAATATAACCACTCTGTAATCTGAGCTGGGGCCCTTCCTGCTGAATTTGTCCCATTTATATTGTGAGGCAGATACAGCAACACCGGAACAACTGCACATGCACAAAGTCCCAAAGTGACTGTAAAGCATCCACACATATACAGAATTGGTATGACTGCAGATGTTCCCCAAATGTGAGGAGAGGTTCTAGCAGTCAGCAATGACAAAAGCACATTGCTGGCGACTTCAGGCTGCCAGTTTACACAAAGTCAGAATTTAAAAATAAGCTGACAACAACTTTCTTCATTCACTTGCGTTGCCAACGCCATTTTCACAGCAAAAGCTGGAAGCTAAACCTTCCCTCAGATAACTGGGATAATCGTAGATACAATCAGGTTAATCTTTGATGTCAAACCAGGAAAGCAGGATGGATAATTTCATCTCTGCTGTCAGTGCCCTGATCATGCCCAAAGAAAAAAAATCCACAGTCGAAGATTAAAAGATTTTAAATTTGTCATTTAAAAAAATGAAATCAACTCCCACCCTTATAAAGCAGATGACTTTAAAACTAAGTTTACAGTGAAACTAAGCAGAAGTTAATCTGATAATGAGAAACCAAGCCTTGGTCACTGTCCTTTTAGTTAAATATAACAGCAGTGTTCTGCTGTGTTGCAGAAAAACATCAGCCTATCACAATAAATTATTCCCAAACTAACAAGATACCATATTTTCTCTTCATCAAATCTGGTGGCATTTCGCTAGAATGGCATCACTGGGGGCAAATTTACATTCTCTGGTCATGCTGCTTACAAAGAGTTCTGCAAACCAATTTTTAAAAATCTACCCATTATTTGAGAGTTATAATCTGGGTGCAACATTGCGACAGAAAAGAAGCAAAGAACTTGCTTTATAAAGCTCTTTTTTTGCAACCTTAGAGCGTGCAATGAAGTTAAGTCATTCTTGTAATATGGGGAAAAGCGGCAGCCAATTTTTGCACACAGTAACATCTCACAAACACAATGAAATAAATGACCAAGTAATCTGGTTTGTTGTTGATCCAGAGATAAATGTTGGCCCGGAGACGAGGAGAACTTCCCTGCTCTTGTTTAAATAGTGCACTGGTATCTTTTACGTCCACTTCAGGGGGCAAACGGGACCTGATGTCATGTTATCTAAAAGGCAGCTTAAATTATTTGCTCAAGTCTCTGAAGGGGGTTGAATTCACAAAATACTGCCTTAGAGGCAAGTGCATTACCATTGAGCCAAGGTTGAGCACAGCTGAAGCAACATAATTACAGTTACAGGGTATTTACCATAGTTTTCTTTCCCCCATACAAATGTAGCCAAAGAAATTATCCTTTTAAACCTGATGACACATCAAATGTTGATGTGAAATTATCACAAAGACATTGTGACTAGACTAATGACATAGAATATATAATCTTTTACATATATTTATATACACCGACAATGCTAACCTAAATTAGCCTGAAAAATACAATAAATTTCATGCAAAATAGGGAAGCATGGAAAATGATCAACTCAATCAATAGCAATTCAAGGTGGTCAATCTGATGTCACAAAGCTTGTTAGGCATTAAGTATACTGATGTCATCAGGTTTCATTGGAAATACTATCCTAGATAACACTTATTATGGCACCAGGTTTGTCCATTTTTAAAAAACCATTCTATGAATTTCATTACATCGGCATGTTTGCATTTTCAGGAATTTTATCAGTAGCAGCTGGTGGTCTTTTTAATTGGTGAGGCACAACTATCGATATACATATAACCAAACCAGCTTGATACCATGACAATAGGCTATTTGTACATATGCATGCATTTTATTTTTGTTGACTTTCTATCTCTTATTATATAAAAAGCAAGGTCAATGAAAAGAATAAGAGGGGAATCAGCAAACAGATGGAAATACAGGAAGGCAGTCAATTGGGTAATAAAGTCAGCTCAATTTCTGAATTAATTATTTTCAATTTGTATGCATTAGTCTCCCTCTGCTTCTCCAAACACTTCCCACGCTTCCACTCAGTCTTCTTATGGAATATAACGTCAAGTATGACCCCACTTGGTTCCAACCTGCTTGCCTGGGATTTGAGTTATTACGGAATGTGTCAATGGCACCCAATTCAGGTGTCTGTACACAAAATTCTGGATAAACAAGGTCTCACTTGTTTCACTTAATGATCTACCTCTGAATGTTATACTTTCACACTTTGCAAATTATTATCATCATCAGACTACTGGCAGCATGCAGAAAAATAATCCTCACATGCTACAATATTGAAAGAAATGAACAATAAAGTAATAAAACTACGCAAATGCAAAAGTAGTCATAATGCTGCAACATTAACACAATAAGAACATAAGAACATAAGAAATAGGAGCAGGAGTAGGCCATCTAGCCCCTCGAGCCTGCCCCGCCATTCAATAAGATCATGGCTGATCTGACGTGGATCAGTACCACTTACCCGCCTGATCCCCATAACCCTTAATTCCCTTACCGATCAGGAATCCATCCATCCGCGCTTTAAACATATTCAGCGAGGTAGCCTCCACCACCTCAGTGGGCAGAGAATTCCAGAGATTCACCACCCTCTGGGAGAAGAAGTTCCTCCTCAACTCTGTCTTAAACCGACCCCCCTTTATTTTGAGGCTGTGTCCTCTAGTTTTAACTTCCTTACTAAGTGGAAAGATTCTCTCCGCCTCCACCCTATCCAGCCCCCGCATTATCTTATAAGTCTCCATAAGATCCCCCCTCATCCTTCTAAACTCCAACGAGTACAAACCCAATCTCCTCAGCCTCTCCTCATAATCCAAACCCCTCATCTCAGGTATCAACCTGGTGAACCTTCTCTGCACTCCCTCCAATGCCAATATATCCTTCCTCATATAAGGGGACCAATACTGCACACAGTATTCCAGCTGCGGCCTCACCAATGCCCTGTACAGGTGCATCAAGACATCCCTGCTTTTATATTCTATCCCCTTCGCGATATAGGCCAACATCCCATTTGCCTTCTTGATCACCTGTTGTACCTGCAGACTGGGCTTTTGCGTCTCATGCACAAGGACCCCCAGGTCCCTTTGCACGGTAGCATGTTTTAATTTGTTTCCATTGAGATAGTAATCCCATTTGTTATTATTTCCTCCAAAGTGTATAACCTCGCATTTCTCAACGTTATACTCCATTTGCCATATCCTCGCCCACTCACTCAGCCTGTCCAAATCTCTCTGCAGATCTTCTCCGTCCTCCACACGATTCACTTTTCCACTTATCTTTGTGTCGTCTGCAAACTTCGTTACCCTACACTCCGTCCCCTCCTCCAGATCATCTATATAAATGGTAAATAGTTGCGGCCCGAGTACCGATCCCTGCGGCACGCCACTAGTTACCTTCCTCCAACCGGAAAAACACCCATTTATTCCGACTCTTTGCTTCCTGTCGGATAGCCAGTCCCCAATCCACTTTAACACACTACCCCCAACTCCGTGTGCCCTAATCTTCTTCAGCAGCCTTTTATGGGGCACCTTATCAAACGCCTTTTGGAAATCCAAAAACACCGCATCCACCGGTTCTCCTCCATCAACCGCCCTAGTCACATCTTCATAAAAATCCAACATGTTCGTCAAGCACGACTTTCCCCTCATGAATCCATGCTGCGTCTGATTGATCGAACCATTTCTATCCAGATGCCCTGCTATCTCCTCTTTAATAATGGATTCCAGCATTTTCCCTACTACAGACGTTAAGCTGACCGGCCTATAGTTACCCGCCTTTTGTCTCCTTCCTTTTTTAAACAGCGGCGTAACATTAGCCGTTTTCCAATCAACCGGCACTACCCCAGAATGCAACGAGTTTTGATAAATAATCACTAACGCATCCACTATTACCTCTGACATTTCTTTCAATACCCTGGGATGCATTCCATCCGGACCCGGGGACTTATCCACCTTCAGTCCCATTAGTCTACCCAGCACTGCCTCTCTGGTAACATTAATTGTATTAAGTATTTCTCCTGCTGCCAACCCTCTATCGTTAATATTTGGCAAACTATTTGTGTCCTCCACTGTGAAGACCGACACAAAAAACTTATTTAAAGACTCAGCCATATCCTCATTTCCCACTATTAACTCCCCCCTCTCGTCCTCCAAGGGTCCAACATTCACTCTAGCCACTCTATTCCTTTTTATATATTTATAAAAACTTTTACTATCATTTTTTATATTAATTGCTAGCCTAGCTTCATAGTCTATCCTTCCTTTCTTTATCGCTTTCTTAGTCTCTCTTTGTTGTTTCTTAAATTTTTCCCAATCACTTGTTTCTCCACTATTTTTGGCCACTCTGTACGCAGCTGTTTTTATTTTAATACTCTCTTTTATTTCCTTCGTTATCCACGGCTGGTTCTCCCTTTTCTTACAATCCTTGTTTTTTGCTGGAATATATTTTTGCTGAGAACTGAAAAGGATCTCCTTAAAAATCCTCCACTGTTCCTCAGCTATCCTACCTGCCAGCCTGCTCTCCCAGTCTACCTTAGCCAATTCATCCCTCATCCTATCATATTTCCCTCTGTTCAAACAGAGGACACTGGTTTGGGACCAAACTTTCTCCTCTTCCACCTGAATCAGAAATTCGACCATATTGTGGTCACTAGACCCAAGAGGGTCCTTCACAATAAGATCCTTAATTCTACCTACCTCGTTACACAATACCAGATCCAAAATAGCTCGTTCCCTCGTCAGTTCCGTAACATGCTGTTCAAGGAAACTATCCCGACAGCATTCTAAG
The DNA here is from genome assembly GCF_964213995.1 of Mustelus asterias. NCBI lineage: Eukaryota > Metazoa > Chordata > Chondrichthyes > Carcharhiniformes > Triakidae > Mustelus > Mustelus asterias. The sequence continues at coordinate 112,013,795 of NC_135808.1, forward strand.
AACTCTTCCTCCATTCCACCCTTACCGACTTGAGTCTGCCAGTCAATGTGCATGTTGAAGTCCCCCATGATTATTGCCGTTCCGTTTTTACACGCATCCCTTATCTGCTTGTTTATAGCCCTCCCTACCTCAACATTATTATTTGGGGGCCTATATACCACACCTACTAGTGTCTTTCTCCCTCTGCTATTCCTCATCTCTACCCATAATGATTCCACGTTTTGTTCCTCAGAGCCTATGTCATCCCTCAGTACTACCCTGATATTATCTCTTATTAATAGCGCGACCCCACCACCTTTTCCTTCCTGTCTATTCTTCCTAAACGCCTGATACCCCTGGATATTCATCTCCCAGTCCTGGTCACCTTTCAGCCACGTTTCTGTAATGGCCACTAGATCGTACCCACTTGTGCTGATTTGCACCATCAACTCATTTACCTTGTTCCGAATGCTTCGTGCATTCAGGCAAAGTGTCCTTATTCCAGCTTTTATCTGGACCCGCTTTGATGAGTCGCGAACACCCTCTCCTTCTACTCCCTTATCTAAATTACCGCCTTCATTCACTTGCACCCTCTCCTCTACCATTAATTTTGTAATTCCCCTTACCCCTGCATCCTCCACCCCATCAATTAGTTCCTTGATCCTAGTCAACTCTTCTAGCTCCCCTCCCCCCAACCTATCTAGTTTAAATTCTCCCCAGTAACCTTAGCCAACCTACCGGCCAGGATATTGGTCCCCGTGAGATTCAAGTTCCACCCGTTTTTTGTATACAGATCACCCCTGCCCCTAAAGAGGTCCCAATGGTCCAGGAACCTGAATCCCTGCCCCCTGCACCAGTCCCTCAGCCACACATTCATCTTCCACCTCACTCCATTCCTGCCCTCACCTTCCCGTGGCACAGGTAGTAATCCTGAGATTACTACCTTTGCTTTCCTCTTTCTCAGCTGTCTCCCTAATTCCCTGTACTCCCTTTTCATGACCCCTTCTCCCTTCCTACCCACATCAGCGGTACCAATATGTACCGCTACCTCAGGCTCCTCTCCCTCCCACCTCAGGATTTCCGGGACGCGACTAGCGACATCCTGGATCCCGGCCCCAGGGAGGCAGACCACCATGCGAGAATCCCGCCTACCTCCGCAGAAACGCCTGTCTGTCCCCTTCACCATCGAGTCCCCGATTAATACCGCCTTCCTCCTCTTTTCCTTAGCCCTCTGAGTTACAGGGCTGGACTCCACTGCGGAGACACGGCCACTGCTGCTTCCCCCAGGTGGGCTGTCCCCCCCAGCAGTACTCAAGCAGGAGTACTTGTTGTGCAGGGGCAAATCCACTGGGGTGCTCTCAACCACCCTAGCCTTACCCTTCCTGGCCGTCACCCACTTGGCCTCCTCCCGTGGCCCTGGTTTGACCACCTGATGATAGCTCTTGTCTATCACCTCCTCATTCTCCCTCATCAGCCTAAGATCCTCGAGCTGCTGTTCCAGCTCCCTAACACGGGCCCTCAGGAACCCCTGCTCGACACACCCCTCACAGATGTGGATGTCCGGGAGGCCAGATGCCTCCAGGACCTCCCACATCCTACACTGGGAACAACACACTGGTTTCACACTCATACTGGACACTTTATGTCAAGTAAGACAGTGAAAAGTTAATAAGAGTGTAAGGAAACAAAAACTCACCCCTGCTCGTCCAAGCCCTGTGAGCCAAAGCCCTGACAGCTCACTCAACTTCCCACTCACTCTGCTGCCCGCTACGATGCTGCCCGCTGTATACTTTGGTGCGCTTTTAAACCCTCCAAAAACTTCCCCAGGCCTCCCCTGGCCCGACTTCCGGTTTTGAAAAAAACCTCCGATTTTAAACCCAAAATTAACTGAAAAAATAAATAATTAATTAAAGTCGGAAAACCCACTCTCTTACCCTCAGCCTGCTCCTGGGAACAAATCCCTGATATTAACAACTGATATTAAACCCAAACAACTGAGATTAAACCCAAACAACTGAGATTAAACCCAAACAACTGATATTAAACCCAGAACAACTGAGATTAAACCCAGAACAACTGATATTAAACCCAAACAACTGAGATTAAACCCAAAACAACTGAGATTAAACCTAAACAACTGATATTAAACCCAAACAACTGAGATTAAACCCAGAACAACTGATATTAAACCCAAACAACTGATATTAAACCCAAACAACTGAGATTAAATCCAAACAACTGAGATTAAACCCAAACAACTGAGATTAAACCCAAACAACTGATATTAAATCCAAACAACTGAGATTAAACCCAAACAACTGAGATTAAATCCAAACAACTGAGATTAAATCCAAACAACTGATATTAAACCCAAACCACTGAGATTAAACCCAAATAACGGAGAGTAAATCCAAACAACTGAGATTAAACCCACAACAACTGAGATTAAACCCACAACAACTGAGATTAAATCCAAACAACTGATATTAAACCCAAACCACTGAGATTAAACCCAAATAACGGAGAGTAAACCCAAACAACTGAGATTAAATCCAAACAACTGAGATTAAACCCACAACATTGTTCATTCGTGTTTGAATATATCTATTCTGTGGATTGTGAAATATTAAACTTATTTCAGTTTAGAATATTAGACTCAGATCCTCCCTTAATATTAACTATATACAGAACAATTAAACAAAGTCACATATCAATTTCATTCCTTTTTGACAAACTAAAACCTGAAACAAACTAAAACCTGAACTGTCATTTCATTTAACCAATTTATTTAACCTGCTGAGGGAAGTGAATAACAAAAAGAATAAAGTCAAATTTATATTTAAGCTTTTGAAGATAACCATGAAAATCTCCAGAATATCAGTCTAATACAAGTTTCATTAGAACAAAGAACAAAGAACAGTACAGCACAGGAAACAGGGCCTTCGGCCCTCCAAGCCTGTGCCGCTCATTGGTCCAACTAGACCATTTGTTTGTATCCCTCCATTCCCAGACTCCTCATGTGACTATCCAGGTAAGTCTTAAACAATCCCAGCGTCTTAATATACCAGGTATTAATATACCTATAATCCCAACAGTGAAGAAAGTTATCTCCGATTGCAACGGGATCTTGATCAATTGGGCCAGTGGGCTGACGAATGGCAGATGGAGTTTAATTTAGATAAATGACAGGTGATGCATTTTGGTAGATTGAATCAGGGCAGGACTTACTCAGTTAATGGTAAGGCGTTGGGGAGAGTTACAGAACAAAGAGTTCTTGGGGTACATGTGCATAGCTCTTTGAAAGTGCAGTCACAGGTGGACAGAGTGGTGAAGAAGGCAATCGGCATGCTTGGTTTCATTGGTTAGAACATTGAATACAGGAGTTGGGACGTCTTGTTGAAGTTGTACAAGACATTGGTAAGGCCACACTTGGAATACTGTGTGCAGTTTTGGTCACCCTATTATAGAAAGGATATTATTAAATTAGAAAGATTGCAGAAAAGATTTACTAGGATGCTACCGAGACTTGATGGTTTGGGTTATAAGGAGAGGCTGGATAGACTAGGATTTCTTTCTCTGGAGCGTAGAAGGCTGAGGGATGATCTTATAGAGGTTTATAAAATAATGAGGCGCACAGATCAGCTAGATAGTTAATATCTTTTCCCAAAAGTAGGGAAGTCTAAAACGAGACGGCATAGGTTTAAGGTGAGAAGGGAGAGATACAAAAGTGTCCAGAGGAGCAATTTCTTCACACAGAGGGTGGCGAGTGTCTGGAACAAGCTGCCAGAAGTAGTAGTAGAGGCGGGTACAATGTTGCCTTTTAAAAAGCATTTAGATAGTTACATGGATAGGATGGGTATGGAGGGATATGGGCCAAATGCGGGCAATTGGGATTAGCTCAGGGGTTTAAAAAAAAAGGCGGCATGGACAAGTTGGGTCGAAGGGCCTGTTTCCATGCTGTAAACCTCTATGACTCTATAACATGGTTGGAATCAAGTTTTCTGTCAAATATCTTATCTATTTTCTACATCTGCATTGATCCCAACTATTTTCAGGTAAGCATAAAGTCTGGAGGAAGGAGTCATTTTACTTTCTTGATTGAAAATCCATGTATGATTAATCTAACTTGGAATTTTGTCACCTAGCTTGTCAACCCTCAAGTCGTCCTTTTAACATCCCAAAAACTCTCAATTCTCCCTCTCAAACAATATCAAGGTTAATCACGTCCAAGGTTTCTCAAGAGGGATATCTCTTCCAGGACTCAGTGCGTGACTGAAGGTCTGAGCACTGAGAAACACTGGCCAACACCCCTGCCTTTTTTCCAGACACTCCAGTTGCAGGATTTCCACCTGAGGTCCTTGATCCCTGGAGCATGGCCACCCAAGTGTCTGACTGACACTTAATGCGGTTGGTCTTCTCCACAGGAGGTGATTCAAAGCTCCTCTCACCTGGATTAAATTTCACCTTATATTTCTATTCTTGCAATAAAATACTGTATTTTGTCCACTTCTCTGCCTTGCTTTATTGTATATTTAGGATTAAAACCAGGTTTACTTATAGGATAATCCTGCTCGGTTGATACACAACCACTCAAGAACAGGGACATGGAATTTGTTCAGATCAAGAATGGCAATAAAATGCTAATGGCCTGGATTTTGTGCCTGGGTTGTGAAACAACGCTTGCTGCCGACTATGAAGAAAGCTGCCCCCAAAGATCTCGCAATTTCAGTGGTATGGAGACCTGACATTAGTTGGAATCTGCCGCCAGGTCAATTCGGTCATCAAGTATCTAGCAATAAGCCATCAAGCAGGGGAAGCAGCCAATATGCTGAGATCCAGCTGAAATATTCTCACAGACGGCAAGCCAGGAGATAAAGGGCATCAATTAGCCTTCAATTTACAGACAGCAAAATAAAGGACTGATGTATACACTTGGTTTTGATTGAAGCTGAAATATTAGAAACCAACCTATTAAAAAAAGATAACAATGTACAATTTATTATAATGGAAAGGTGTGACATTCCAAAAAGAAAGTATCTTTAGTGAGCATAAGGTTGTACAGCAGAGGGAGGTTACGTAACTCTCAGCTTACTTTTCACTGACTCAAGTGTAGAAAAATCAGTCTCATCTATTAACCCTTATGGAGTAAATTGAAATAAAAGGAGCAATCAAAACACTACAGCATTGGTATGTCATCTTGGGAAATTTGGATTTCCACAGCTTATTGGGGCCTCTAGTGATAAAAACGCAGTACTGCAGCACTGTAATTAATACAAGACCAAGCCGTGCAAAAAGGTGATGTGTGCAAGATTGATATTCATCACCCCTTGGTGCTTAATTTATCCTTTGATCCTATGCACTTTGGAAAGCTGCAGAACGAAGGTTAAAATCACTAAGGATGAGAAGTCTGTTGGTGCACAGCCTGAGGGAGGCAACCATTGAAGATAGTTCAGTAAAAAAAAATGAAAGCACTTGGGTGACTGGTAGAGAGGGAGGACTTTAAAGGAGATGTGAGATGAGGTGGAACAAGGTAAGATATTCAAAGAAAGAGAAAATGCCAGAGGAGTAATGAAACAGAGCGACTGAACAGATACTCTGGAGGGAGATATGTCGAGGACATGGCGACAGGTGATCTGCTGGTCAGGTTTGGTCAGGAAGATTAGCCCCCAGCAGATGTCCTGGATGGGAAGGTTGGTGTGAGTGTAGGATGGAACAGTTGTGTTTGCTGCAAATAATGAGATAGGCTACTCAATAGGCTCTTCAAGGGATCAAGTGAGGCACACAAGAAAGCTGTAACTTATGAGGAAGCCAAGCCTGGGACAGTGGCAGGAAGATCAGGGTTGCATTTGGGATTTGGGAGGGGGGAGAAGCTAAAATAAGAGAAATGAATGGATACCTGATGGCAGCAGAGAGGGGCTTAGGGGGACTAAAAGAAGAAAACAAAAAGTGAAAATAGAAGTGGTGGGCTCGGATCCAGTGTGGCAGTCAAAGCGTGCAGCCAATGGTACACAAAGAAAAGTCAAGTTTCACAGGCCTGGCTACATAGCAGTTATTAGAATACATAAAATGGTAATAATATTTACACTCTTTAAAAGCTTTTTGAAGGTTTACATAATCATGTCACATGATTGATAGAGTCAATGCTTTTGTGTCAACAGCACAAGCAGTTAGAGTTGAGTGGCTGACTGGACACTTGATTTTACTTTAATCTTTTGTGAAGCAAGTATATTTGGTTCTGGTGGGCTCAAACTGATAATCCCAGGTGGATGTCTCAGAATTTTGTTTTGTGCTAGAAAAATAGATACGTTAAACACTTGGCACAGTTTTCAGTGATGCTAAAAATGCTCGTGCATGAAATCAAATACATAGGTGATGGTAAAAACTTAACGTTCAAGTGGAAAGAATGTGATGTGACGGCATCTCAAATCCAATCTGTATAATAATAAACGTACCAAAATCCATTGTAGCAAAACTCACTTTGCAAGACTGAGAATGTGAAAAGCAATAAAAAACAATGTTTTTCTTTTTATGACTCCAAGCCTATTTCAGAAAACTAAGCAATTTTAAACTTTTACTGTGCTTTACACCACTTTTCACTCCATTTTTCCTCAGATTCTAAATGCATGGAATATAGTGCATCTAAAATTGAAGTCATCCATATTAGGATCTAATACTTATTTCCTCCCTCTTCTAAACTATAACCACCCCCATCCTTATTCCGCACTATTTCAGATCTTTTCCCAGCCTTCACCAAACTTATCCATGAAGTCCACCACCGGTTTCCTCAATACCTTCCCTCTTAGCCCATGATTTTTTGATTTTGATTGATTTATTATTCTCACATGTATTAGCATACAGTGAAAAATATTGTTTCTTGCGTGCTATACAGACAAAGCATACTGTTCATAGAGAAGAAAACGAGAGAGTGCAGAATGTAGTGTCACAGTCATAGCTTGGGTGTAGAGAAAGATCAACTTAATGCAAGGTAGGTCCATTCAAAAGTCTGACAGCAGCAGAGAAGGAGCTGTTCTTGAGTCGGTTGGTACGTGACCTCAGACTTTTGTATCTTTTACCCGACGGAAGAAGGTGAAAGAGAGAATGTCCAGTGTGCGTGGGGTCCTTAATTATGCTGGCTACTTTGCCAAGGCAGCGGGAAGTGTAGACAGAGTCAATGGATGGGAGGCTAGTTTGCGTGATGGATTGGGCTACATTCACAACCTTTTCTAGTTCTTTGCGGTCTTGGGCAGAGCAGGAGCCATACCAAGCTGTGATACAACCAGAAAGAATGCTTTCTATGGTGCATCTGTAAAACTTGGTGAGAGTCGTAGCTGACATGCCAAATTTCCTTAGTCTTCTGAGAAAGTAGAGGCGTTGGTGGGCTTTCTTAACTATAGTGTCGGCATGGGGGGACCAGGACATGTTGTTGGTGACCTAAAAACTTGAAGCTCTCGACCCTTTCTACTTCATCCCCGTTGATGTAGACAGGGCCTGTTCTCCTTCACGCTTTCTGAAGTCATTTTGCTGACATTGCGGCAACAATAATCTTCCCCTCACCAGTTCACCAGATTCTCTATCTCATTCCTGTACTCTGTCTCGTCATTGTTTGAGATCCAACCCACTACGGTGGTGTCATCAGCAAACTTGAAAATCAAGTTGATGGGGAATTTGGCCACACAGTCATAGGTGTATAAGGAGTATAGTAGGGAGCTGAGAACACAGCCTTGTGGGGCACTGGTATTGAGGATGATCGTGGAGGAGGTGTTGTTGCCTATCCTTACTGATTGTGATCTGTGAGTTAGGAAGTTCAGGATCCAGTCGCAGAGGGAGGTGCCGAAGCCCAGGCCACAGAGTTTGGAGATGAGTTTCGTGGGAATAATGATGTTGAAGGCTGAGCTGTAGTCAATAAATAGGAGTCTGACATAGGTATCCTTGTTATCTAGGTGTTCCAGGTTGAGTGCAGGGCCAGGGAGATGGCGTGTGCTGTGAACCTGTTGCGGTGGTAGGCAAACTGTAGTGGATCCAGATAGTCCGGGAGGCTGGCATTGATTCGTGCCATGACTAGCCTTTCGAAGCACTTCATAATGATGGATGTCAGAGCCATCAGCCGGTAGTCATTAAGGCACGCTGCTTGGTTTTTCTTAGGCACCGGGATAATGGTCGTCTTCTTAGAGCAGATAGGGACCTCAGATTGTTGTAAAGAGAGGTTGGAAAATGTCTGCGAATACCCCCGCCAGCTTATCCTTGCAGGATCTGAGTGCTCGTCCAGGTACCCTATCTGGCCCAGTCGCTTTCCGTGGGTTGACCTTCGAGAAAGCTGCTCTGACATCTGCAGTGGTGACCTCAGATACAGGTTCATCCAGGGCTTCCAGAGTGGAGGGCATGCTTTCGCTGACCTCTTGCTCAAAACGGGCGTAGAATGCATTGAGCTCATCAGGGAGAGGTGCGTTGGAGCCGGCAATTTTACATGCCTTCATTTGTAGCCTGTTACGTCTTGCTGACCTTGCCATAGTTGGCGGGGGTCAGTGTGGCTAGCCTGGGACTCTAGCTTGGTCCGGTAGTGTATTTTGGCATCTTTGATGGATCTCCTTAGATCGTATCTGGCTTTCTTGTATAGATCAGTGTCGCCTGACTTGAACGCCTCGGACCTGGACTTCAGCAAGCACGGATTTGCTTCTTTGGCACACAGTCTTCTACACACTTACTAATGAAGTCAGTTACTGTAGTTCAGGCTGGTCGCAGGATTTTTAAATACTGAACAGTCCACTGACTCCAAGCAGCCTCATAGGCGATCATCCGATTTCTCAGACCAACATTGCACGACTTTCTTTAATGGATTCTCCCGCTTCAGTTTTTGCTTGTAAGCCTTGTCGTCTGATTTGCCAAAATGTGGGCAGCGATAGAGCGGTAGGCATGTTTGATACTTGTGTAGCAGTGGTCTAGGATGTTTGGGCCTCTGGTGGAACAAGAAACATGTAGGTAACCTGGTAGTACACTCTTGAGCTTGGCCTGATTGAAGTCCCCGGCCATGATGAACAAAGCCTTGGGATGTTTCGTCTCAAGGCTATTCGTAGTGATGTATATTTCATCCAGTGTGATCTTCACGTCCACATGGGGTAGGATGTAAACTGCCATCAGGATAACGGAGGTGAACTCCCGCGGAAGGTAGTAGAGGCGGCATTTTAGCATCAGGTATTCTAGGGCTGTGGAGCAGAAAGTTGCCAGTGTTGCTACATCTAGGCACCACAAGGTATTGATTAGGAAGCAGACCCCACCTCCCCTAGCCTTGCCTGAGGCTGCTGTACGGTCCATTCGATGGATTGAGAAGCCCTCTAGTTGTAGGGCACTGTCCTTATTGGTTTTTTGCTTGCTAACATTATTAACTCATCACTATCCTTCTGAATTGTCCCTGTATCGTTCAAGGTAATTGTCATTACATCCCTACTCAAATAAAACTAAATCTCTGCACTCTCTCCAATTACCAGCCCATCTCAAATCATGTATCTACAGCTTCATGTCTTTGTTTGAAACCCCTCAATTTGATTGTCATCCTGTCCAAAGCCGCTCTAGTCAAAGTCAGAAGGAACACCTCATCCTCCTGTGATTGTAACTACACTTAACTGTTACTCCTCATCCTTTACCTCTCTGTTGCCTTTGGCATTATAGATCTTCCTACCATTCTCAGTCTACTTTTATGATATTGCCCTCCCCCAGGTCTATTCCTGGTGTTGAAGCTACATAGCTGCCAGCATTTTCTACTTATTCCCCAAACACCAAACAGATGTGAAAAACTTTCTGGGTGCAGCTTTTTTCCAACAGCACTTGAAATCGATGTAACTCAAAGGTTAGCAATGTTCACCCACAGACAATTTTCACAAACAAGTCAACAACAGATAATGGCTAAAGCAATTAATTGGGATTATAATCCAGTCCAGGAAGAAAGTTGTGGTGGACCTTTATAAAGCACACCAGTTCAGCTTCAACTGGAGTCCAATTCGAGCAGTAAAGTGATGGAAGGTTCATCAACCATGCTTTCAAGCGGCACTTGCTTAGCAATAACCTGCTTACTGATGCTCAGTTTAGGTTCCACCAGGGTCACTCAGCTCTTGACCTCATTACAGCCTTGGTTCAAACATGGACAAAATAGCAACATTCCAGAGGTGAGATGAGACTGACGGCCCTTGACATCAAGGCAGCATTTGACTGAATGTGGCGTCAAGGAGCCGAGCAAAATTGAACTCACAGGGATGGATTGAAATTGAAGGGCAATCATGTAGTTATACCACATCATGTGAAAGAATAGTCAATTTCAGAAGTGATTTAAGCTACATCATCATCTAAAGTTGTCTCTGGAGATCTGAAAGAGCAATTTACTGGCTTGTCATAAAGAAGGATTTGTAGGTATACATATGAATTATGTCTTGATATGCAAGCATTACATATACAAGCATTTCAAGCTAAACAGCAAATACTGGAAACAGTCTGTGTAAAAAATATGCAATCAGTTTCTTCCTTTTGCTTTGAAAATTCATTGACATTTACTTTGATTCTTTGAAATAGAGAATGATAAAAAGAGAAAGAAGTCACAGCTACAATGGGAGTTCATCTTGCACATCACAGTGTTCGAAATGAGGCTAACATCAGAAAATAGCTAACATTTAACTTGAAGAGATTCCAACAGTTTGCAAAACAATGCGAGTTTAATCAAATGAAGAATTCACTGAGGTCTCTACCGTTAAACGGCAAGGAAGAAGACAATTAATTGGCAAGGAGGAAAATGCTGTTAAAATCATAAACATATCTCTACCAAAAGTATTGGCATTCGTCCTGGAACTCGACCTCATTTTTAAAAATTAGTACAACGCACAAATCTGGACAGATCATTAACTCAAAGATGATTTGGTTAACAAACCAAGACACTTTTCTCCACAGCAGGATGACTTACAAACAAAGAACAAAGAACAATACAGCACAGGAACAGGCCCTTCGGCCCTCCAAGCCCGCGCCGCTCCCTGGTCCAAACTAGACCATTCTTTTGTATCCCTCCATTCCCATTCCGTTCATGTGGCTATCTAGATAAGTCTTAAACGTTCCCAGTGTGTCCGCCTCCACCACCTTGCCCGGCAGCGCATTCCAGGCCCCCACCACCCTCTGCGTAAAATACGTCCTTCTGATATCCGTGTTAAACCTCCCCCAGCTCACCTTGAACCTATGACCCCTCGTGAACGTCACCACCGACCTGGGAAAAAGCTTCCCACCGTTCATCCTATCTATGCCTTTCATAATTTTATACACCTCTATTAGGTCACCTCCGTCTTTCCAGTGAGAACAACCCCAGTTTACCCAATCTCTCCTCATAACTAAGCCCTTCCATACCAGGCAACATCCTGGTAAACCTCCTCTGTACTCTCTCTAAAGCCTCCACGTCCTTCCGGTAGTGTGGCGACCAGAACTGGGCGCAGTATTCCAAATGCGGCCGAACCAACGTTCTATACATCAGACCCCAATTTTTATACTCTATGCCCCGTCCTATAAAGGCAAGCATGCCATATGCCTTATTCACTACCTTCTCCACCTGTGACGTCACCTTCAAGGATCTGAGGACTTGCAAACCCTCTGCGTATCTACACCCTTTATGGTTCTGCCATTGATCGTATAGCTCCCCCGTACGTTAGTTCTACCAAAATGCATCACTTCGCATTTATCTGGATTGAACTCCATCTGCCATTTCTTTGCCCAAATTTCCAGCCGATCTATATCCTTCTGTAGCCTCTGACAATGTTCCTCACTATCTGCAAGTCCAGCCATTTTCATGTCGTCCGCAAACTTACTGATCACCCCAGTTAAACCTTCTTCCAGATCGTTTATATAAATCACAAACAGCAGAGGTCCCAATACAGAGCCGTGCGGAACACCACTAGTCACAGGCATCCAGCCAGAAAAAGACCCTTCCACTACCATCCTCTGTCTTCTGTGACCAAGCCAGTTCTCCACCCATCTAGCCACCTCCCCCTTTATCCCATGAGATCCAACCTTTTGCACCAACCTACCATGAGGGACTTTGTCAAACGCCTTACTAAAGTCCATATAGACGACATCCACGGCCCTTCCCTCGTCAACTATTCTAGTCACTTCTTCAAAAAACTCCACCAGGTTAGTGAGGCATGACCTCCCTCTCACAAAACCATGCTGACTATCGTTAATGAGTTTATTCCTTTCTAAATGCGCATACATTCTATCTCTAAGAATCCTCTCCAACAACTTCCCTACCACGGACGTCAAGCTCACCGGCCTATAATTTCCCGGGTTATCCTTCCTACCCTTCTTAAATAACGGGACCACATTAGCTATCCTCCAATCCTCTGGGGCCTCACCTGTGTCCAGTGACGAGACAAAGATTTGCATCAGAGGCCCAGCGATTTCATCTCTCGTCTCCCTGAGCAGCCTTGGATAGATTCCATCAGGCCCTGGGGATTTGTCAGTCTTTATATTCCCTAAAAAACCTAACACTTCCTCCCTTGTAATGGAGATTTTCTCTAACAGGTCAACACTCCCCTCCGAGACACTCCCAGTCAACACATCCCCCTCCTTTGTGAATACCGACGCAAAGTATTCATTTAGGATCTCCCCTACTTCTTTGGGCTCTAAGCATAATTCCCCACTTTTGTCCCTGAGAGGTCTGATTTTTTCCCTGACAACCCTTTTGTTCCTAACGTATGAATAAAATGCCTTGGGATTCTCCTTAATCCTGTCTGCTAAGGACATTTCGTGACCCCTTTTTGCTCTTCTAATTCCTTGTTTGAGTTCTTTCCTACTTTCTTTGTATTCCTCCAGAGCTCCCTCCATTTTTAGCTGCCTGGACCTAACATACGCCTCTCTTTTCTTTTTGACCAATCCCTCAATTTCCCTGGTTATCCACGGTTCTCGAATCCTACCCTTCCTATCCTTCTTTTTTACAGGCACATGCCTATCCTGCAGCCCTAACAACTGTTCCTTAAAAGACTCCCACATGCCAGATGTGGATTTACCCTCAAACAGCCTCTCTCAATCAACAGGGCAGTGGAGTGAGTGGGAAGCAGAGTGAGAGTTGTAAGGACTTTGGCTCACAGGGCTTCGGGGGAAAGGGCGAAGGTTTTTTTTTCTTTTCCATTCCTATAAAGGAAAAGGGTAGCTATGAGTGATAGGCCAGTTTGTTGCTTTCGGTGTGGGATGTGGGAGTTCCTGGAAACACCTAGCCGCCCGGAGGTTCACATTTGTGCCAGGTGCGTGGAACTGCAGCTCCTCAGGGACCGCGTCAGGGATCTGGAGCAGCGGCTTGATGACCTTAGTCTAGTCAGGGAGAATGAGAGACAAATAGACATGAGTTATAGGCAAGTGGTTACACCGGGGCCTCAGGGGGAAGACACATGGGTCACAGTTAGGAGGAGTAAAGGTCATAAGGGTAACGTACCAGAGAGTATTCCAGTGGCTGTCTCTCATAATAGGAAGGGCTCGGCGACAGGTGTGAGAGGGGAGGGGAGTGAGCAATTAGTGGTGGGGTCACCTGTGGCTGTCCCCCTCCAAAACAAGTATATTGTTTTGGATAGTGTGGAGGAGGATGACTCTCCAGGGGTAAGCCACAGTGACCAGGTCACTGGCACACAGTCAGGCTCTGTGGCCCGGAAAGGAAAGAGAGGGGTTAGGAGAGCAATAGTGGTGGGGGACGCGTCGGTTAGAGGCACGGACAGGCGATTCTGTGGGTGCGAACGGGACTCCAGGATGGTAGTCTGCCTACCTGGTGCTGGGGTACTGGATGTCTCCGAGCGGATAGGAGGCATATTAAAAGGGGAGGATAAAGAAACGGATGTCATTGTACACATTGGTGCAAATGACGTAGATAGGAAGAGCAGGGGGATCCTACGAGAGCAATTCAGGGAGTTGGGAAATTGGCTAAAAAGTAGGGCCTCCAGGGTGGCAATCTCTGGGCTGCTCCCAATACCTAGGGCCAGTGAGGCTAGGAATAGGGAGATAGTACAATTGAACGCTTGGCTAAAAGACTGGTCCAGGAGGGAGGGCTTCATATTCCTGGATCACTGGGAAGTTTTCAAGAGAGGAGGGCACCTGTACAAGAAGGACGGGTCACAACTAAATTGGAAGGGCACGAATATCCTGGCTGGGAGTTTTGCTAGTGCAGTTCGGGTGGGTTTAAACTAATATGGCAGGGGGGTGGGGATCAAAAAATTATGTCTACAAGTGTAGAGGCTGGGGACGAGCTTGGGGCCAGGACAAGGCTGGCAAAGAAGAAGAGCACTCTGGGGGAGGATGACCTCACTGGGCCTGGAGGTCTGGAGTGCGTCTACTTCAATGCAAGGAGCGTAGCAGGTAAGACAGACGAACTTAGGGCCTTAATGCTTACGAGGAATTTGGATGTGGTTGCGGTGACAGAGACTTGGTTGAAAGAGGGACAGGACTGGCAACTGAATATTCCGGGGTACAAGTGTTTTAGGCGAGACAGAGGAGGGGCCAAAAAAGGTGGGGGAGTAGCAGTATTAGTGAGAGAGCATATTACAGCGGTGCAGAGGGAGGACAATTCAGAGGGGTCGAGTAACGAGTCACAGTGGGTGGAGCTCAGAAACAGGAAGGGCGCAGTCACTACGTTGGGTGTATACTACAGGCCCCCCAAGAACCCAAGGGAAGTGGAAGAACGGATATGCCAGGAGATAATGGATAGGTGCAGGAAAAATAGGGTTGTTGTAGTGGGAGACTTCAATTTCCCTGGTATAGACTGGAAATCGCGTAGGGCTGGGAGTCTGAATGGGGAGGCATTTGTAAAATGCGTACAGGATGGTTCTTTGGAACAATATGTAGGTAGCCCGACTAGAGAGGGGGCTATACTGGACCTAGTACTGGGGAATGAGCCCGGTCAGGTCTTCAAAGTTTCGGTAGGGGAATGTGTGGCGAATAGTGACCACAATTCTGTTAGTTTTAGGATAGTGATGGAAAAGGATGAGTGGTGTCCCAAGGGTAAGGTGTTGGATTGGGGGAAGGCTAACTTTAGTGGGATTAGGCAGAAATTGGCAGCTGTTGATTGGGAGAGGCTGTTCTTCTGAAACTGTTTTCCCTCACAAAGGTCAAACAGGTATTGATTTGTGATATAACAGTACTGGAGAACCTGGAGAAGTTACAGAAAGTGACTCATTAAAATTCTGATAATAGGAGAAGGGAAATGGATAATTACAAAGCAAGAGATTGTCTAATCCTAAATGACAGATAAAAGATATTTAGAAAGGACCAGATATGCATGCAAAATACACAGTATCACAGTGTTATCAGCCAGAAAAATAACAAAGCAGCAGAGATAAAAAGACTGATCGATAATCAGTTGAACCAACAAGCAAATAAGAGCCAATACAGCAAGTTGAACCTCTGATGGAAAATACTCCCATTAACAACTTGAACTTATACAATATCTAATATGGTAAAACAATTCTGTGGGAGGCGAGGGAGGAGATTGCGGAGCCTTTGGCGATGATCTTTGCATCGTCGATGGAGACGGGAGAGGTTCCAGAGGATTGGAGGATTGCAGATGTGGTCCCTATATTCAAGAAAGGGAACAGGGACAGCCCAGGAAATTACCGACCGGTGAGTCTAACCTCAGTGGTTGGTAGGTTGATGGAGAGGATCCTGAGAGACAGGATTTATGATCATCTAGAGAAGTTTAGTATGATCAAAAGTAGTCAGCACGGCTTTGTCAAGGGCAGGTCGTGCCTTACGAGCCTGGTTGAGTTCTTTGAAAATGTGACCAAACACATTGACGAAGGAAGAGCGGTGGATGTGGTCTATATGGACTTCAGCAAGGCGTTCGATAAGGTCCCCCATGCAAGACTTCTTGAGAAAGTGAGAGGGCATGGGATCCAAGGGGCTGTTGCCTTGTGGATCCAGAACTGGCTTGCCTGCAGAAGGCAGAGAGTGGCTGTGGAGGGGTCTTTCTCTGCGTGGAGGTCAGTGACCAGTGGAGTGCCCCATGGATCTGTTCTGGGACCCTTGCTGTTTGTCATTTTCATAAATGACCTGGATGAGGAAGTGGAGGGATGGGTTGGTAAGTTTGCTGACGACACCAAGGTAGGTGGTGTTGTGGATAGTTTGGAGGGATGTCAGAAGTTGCAGCGAGACATAGATAGAATGCAAGACTGGGCGGAGAAGTGGCAGATGGACTTCAACCCGGATAAGTGTGTGGTGATCCATTTTGGCAGATCCAATGGGATGAAGCAGCAGTATAATATGAAGGGTACCATTCTTAGCAGTGTAGAGGATCAGAAGGACCTTGGGGTCCGGGTCCATAGGACTCTTAAATCGGCCTCGCAGGTGGAGGATGCGGTCAAGAAGGCGTACGGCGTACTGGCCTTCATTAATCGAGGGATTGAGTTTAGGAGTCGGGAGATAATGCTGCAGCTTTATAGGACCCTGGTTAGACCCCACTTGGAGTACTGCGCGCAGTTCTGGTCACCTCATTACAGGAAAGATGTTGAAGCCATTGAAAGGGTGCAGAGGAGATTTACAAGGATGTTGCCTGGATTGGGGGGCATGCCTTATGAGGATAGGTTGAGGGAGCTTGGTCTCTTCTCCCTGGAGAGACGAAGGATGAGAGGTGACCTGATAGAGGTTTACAAGATGTTGAGAGGTCTGGATAGGGTAGACTCTCAGAGGCTATTTCCAAGGGCTGAAATGGTTGCTACGAGAGGACACAGGTTTAAGGTGCTGGGGGGTAGGTACAGAGGAGATGTCAGGGGTAAGTTTTTCACTCAGAGGGTGGTGGGTGAGTGGAATCGGCTGACGTCGGTGGTGGTGGAGGCAAACTCGTTGGGGTCTTTTAAGAGACTTCTGGATGAGTACATGGGATTTAATGGGATTGAGGGCTATAGATAGGCCTAGAGGTGGGGATGTGATCGGCGCAACTTGTGGGCCGAAGGGCCTGTTTGTGCTGTGGCTTTCTATGTTCTAATTCAATGCTCTTCATAATCAGACAAAAGTAGATACCAAGCTAAAAACAGAAACATTGGCCTGCCTGCTACTGGGATCAGGGCGGCCGAGGGGCGAGCCACGGAAAGGTCTGTTGACTTTGGGCGGGATTTTACGGCCCGTTACGTAAGGTGGAGGTAACTTTTAAATAGCATTACAAAGAGGTGGAACACTATGAATAGTAAGCCTGCTAGCTTAACAACAAGGACTGGTAAAATAGTACAACAATAATTTGGATCATCATTATTGAGTTTCATATGGTGTTCTTATCCACAAGTTCAATTGTTTTTGAAAAGAGACCTATTGATATTGTAACTTTGTAGTTTAAATCAAGTACAGAAAAGTTCCCTTTTACTTCTGTAACTGTGTAATTTGTATCCAGCTGCATGTGGCGAGTTGAAAATAGTTGATCAGATAAAGCGCATGTTTAAGTTTATTTCCAATTTAGTACCAACTGAGCATAACAACAAACGCAACTATCACTCGTGCAAAGCATGCATGTTTCAACTAAATGGAAGACACCACTTGGAATAATATGTAAACCACTACCAACAATTACATAATATTATATATGTATTCTAAATACTATGAATACAAGTATTTAAAAACTTCCAAAGCTTCTAAAATTGCTTAAGATATATATTTATACCGGAAGATCTTTGCTACTATTTTCATTTTTTGGCTCGGCCTCCCTGAAGCCCTGTGGTATGTTTTACTTTGTTGAAGACACTCTATAAATTCAAGTTGTTCCTGGAGGTGATGGAAGCCTTTTCCATCAAATATTCAACTTGCTGACCTGGTCCACTGCTGCTTCTCGTTAATTAGTCACTGTTTTCCATCTTTTGTGCTCTGTTGTGATTTTTGTTTTTTTTACACTGTAATTCTGTGCATATAATGGAGAGTGAATCAACTAGTGTTGCACATTTCCTACTAGCTCGCTCCATGAGTGAACCGCTCATCATAAATTGCCAAATGATTTTGTCATTCAGGAAATGGTCTGTAGCATAATAAAAACTCAGAAGGGAAGTAATAGCTTTGTCTCAAAGCCACATTCAAGGTACAGCAAGGGTGTCTGCTGCTCCATTAACTAGCAAACAGCTTAAATCAGTTGGATGTTACAAAGCTGTTATGTGAGTCTACAAGGCAGCCACAATGATAATAATTACAAAGCCAGAGTTGAAATACTCATGTGTGACGAGTTTCCCTGCTTTTGATTAGATTGTCTGAGGAAACAAGGAATAGCAGTGTGAACAGTTTCTTATCTAAGGAAAGATATACTGGTATTGGAGGGAGTCCAGAGAAGGTTCACTAGATTGAGCCCAGGTATGGAGAGATTTTCTTATGAGGAGAAGTTGAGTAGGTTGGGCTTGTACTCATTGGAGTTCAGAAGAATAAGAGGTGATCTTATTGAGACATATAGGATTCTTAGGGGGCTTGACAGGGTAGATGCTGAGAGGTTGTTTCCCCTTGCGGGAGAGTCTAGGACCAGAGGGCATAATCTCAAAGTAAGAGGTCGCCCATTTAGGACAGGGAT
Organism: Mustelus asterias; assembly: GCF_964213995.1. Classification (NCBI taxonomy): domain Eukaryota; kingdom Metazoa; phylum Chordata; class Chondrichthyes; order Carcharhiniformes; family Triakidae; genus Mustelus; species Mustelus asterias. The sequence goes on from NC_135808.1 coordinate 112,032,303, forward strand.
GAGGAGGATTTTTTTCTCTCAGAAGGTAGCAAATCTGTGAAATTCTTTATGCAGAGGGCTGTAGAGGCTGGGTCATTAAGTATGTTCAAGGCTAAGGTAGACAGATTTTTAATCAGTAAGGGAATCAAGGGTTATGGGGATAAGGAAGGAAAATGGAATTGGGAAAGTGGAGTTGAAGATTATATCATATCAGGCATGATCTCACTGAATGAAAAAGCAGACTCGATGGGCCAAATTGCCTACTGCTGCTTCTACATCTTATGGTCTTCTGGTAACAGTGGGCAGGACAAACCTTCGTTAAAAAAATACTTCAGCTTCTGACACAAAATTACAGTGGTATACATGTAGAAGTCATCAATGTAGAATATATAACCCACACCCACCATCCAACCACCCCCTCCCAAGACAATGAATAACGTGATGCAGTAAGAATTTAAAAATCACTGAATAATTCTGTTCAAGCAGGATGCAAACATATAAGTACTACAATGAGAAGACCACAGTAAAACATCAATTTAATATCAGTTAGTGGAATATATAATTCTCAAGATCTTTAAAGCAAATGACAGGCTTTGAGAAAGCACAAACATGCCCTGACCTAATTTATGATTTGTCGAGATGAAAAATAGTGAACATTTTCTGGTGCAGTAACATGCATACTCAAACTTTCCCAGAACAAATGAATTGAGTCAACATTAAAACCTTCAGTGGTCTTATCCACCAACATTCACATGAAAACACAGCTCTGGATATTTTTTCAAGTGATAGATCCCCATGTCATTACTCATGGGTAGTCTATGACAAGAGTACAGTTTCTGGTGCTTACCACAGTTCTACTGTAACCTAAACACAGCATAAACCTGTCCATCACTAATACAGAATTTATTTTTATTCTTTCAGGGAACATGGGCATTGCTGGCTGGGCCAACATTTTTTGCCTATCCCTAACTACTCTTGATCAGGTGGTGGTGAGCTGCCTTCTTGAACCACTGTGGTCCATGTGATGTAGGTACCCCACAGTGCCATTATGAGGGCATTCCTGCATTTTGAACAGTGACAGTAAAGTCAAGGATGGTGTGTGGCTTGGAGGGGATCCTGCAGATGGTGGTGTTCCCAGGCAGCTGCTGCCCTTGTCCTTCAAGATGGGAGCAGCTGCCGGTTTGGAAGGTGCTGTCTTCGAAAGAGTCTTGATAGGTTGCTGGAGTGCATCTTGTAGATGATGCACTCTGCTGCCACTGTGCATAAGTGGTGGAACAGTGAATGTTGAAGGTGGTAGGTAGAGTGCCAATCAAGCAGATTGCATTGTCCTGGATGGTATCAAGCTTCTTGAATGCTGTTGGAGCTGCACTCATCAAGGAAAGTGGACAGTATGCTACCACATTCCTGACTTCTGCCTAGTATGCGGTGGACTGACTTTGGGGAATCAAGAGGTGAGTTACTCTCCGCAAAACTTCAAGCCTCTGACCTGTTCTTGTACCCACAATATTTATTTGGCTGGTCCAGTTCAGTTTCTGGTCAATGGTACCCTCAGGATATTGATAGTGGGGGATTCAGTGATGGTAATGCCATTGAATGTCAAGGAGAGATGGTGGATTCTCGTTTTAGAGATGGTCATTGCCTGACAATGGTGGGGCACGAATGTTACTTGTCACTTATCAACATAGTCCTGAATGTTATCCAGCTCTTCCTGCATATAGACACAAACTGCTTCAGTATCTGAGGTGTCATGAAAGGTGCTGAACATTGTGCAATCATCAGTGAACATCCTCATTTCTGATCTTATGATGGAGGGAAGGATATTAACGAAGCAGCCAAGATGACTTAAGATAGTCCAGGACACTACCCCGAACAACCCCTGCATTAATGTCCTGGGATTGAGATGACTGATCTCCAAACACGACAACCATCTTCTCTTGTGCTAGGTAGGACTTCAACCAGTGGTGAGTTTCCCTCACTATTCCCATTGACTCCAGTTTCTCTACGGCTCCGTGATATCATACTTGGTCAAAGGCTGCACTGATCTCGAGGGCAGCAACTCTCACCTCATCTTTTCAGTTCAGCTCTTTTGTCCACACTTGGACCAAGGTTGTAATGAGGTTAGGAGCTGAGTACCCCTGGCGGAACCCAAACTGAGAGTCAGTGTAGGTATTGCTGAGTAAATGCCACTTGATAGCAATCAAGAGAACACCTTCCATCACTTTGCTGACGGCAGCAAATTGATTGAAATAACTCATAGTACCGCCGACACAAAGCAAAAATAGAACATAGCTTAGCAACAGTGAAAAATATCTCACAGACAGACAAAATATTTGCAGTAATATTTATCTACTTCACAAAAACTGTGCAAGTTGTTCCTCCTGAAGCTGTTCTTAATTTTTCACTTTTTTTTGCTGCCATATTTCCCATTTGTAATATTTGCTTAAAGTGAACACAGTTGACTTACTTTTATCAAATGCTTCCGAAATTAGTCCACCTTCTGTTATTTCCAACTGTTTTTCCCCTTCCCCTTACTATTCCCACAGAAATTTGATCTTGGATGGGACCAGGTCTATCCAACTGAATAAATGGGACTTTCATGGTCTCCAGATCAGGATCAATGCCTGGAAAGCTTAGAAATGCTCAATGTACGTGTTAGGTAAAAAGAAACAACTTTCTTATCAATGAGACCAATTAGCTGCAGTCCTATATTTTTTAAGCCAGGTCCACTAGGGGCATCCATTTGTAGTGCCACATCTTTCTCTCCCCGCCTACTCTTACAAGCACTCATCACCATGACTTCACTGGAATCCCAAGGAAGCAGGTTTCACCCAAACTTCCAGGTTTCCTATCCACCCCACCTGCTTTTACGTCATACCAGCAATGAAAGAGAAGACAATCACAAACAAAAGACTAATCAGCTCCTTATGTCTTAAAAAACAGAAATACATCTCATTTCTGGAAGTTTTCATATTGCATACAACAAGAACTTACATTTATATAACAATTGTAATGTAAAAATAGACTTTCAGATTATATAGCGCTCTTCATGACCATCAGTCAATGGATGGGAGGCTGGTTTGCGTGATGGACTGGGTTTCGTTCACAACCTTTTGTAGTTTCATGCGGTCTTGGTCAGAGCAGGAGCCATACCAAACTGTGATACATCCGGAAAGGATGCTTTCTATGGTGCAGCTGTAAAAATTGGTTGAGAGTCTTAACGGACATATCGAATTTCCATAACATAATGAGAAAGTAGAGGCATTGGTGGACTTTCTTAACTATTGTGTCAGCATGGGGTGACCAGAACAGGTTGTTGGTGATCTGGACACCTAAAAACTTGAAGCTCTCGACCATTTCCACTTAATCAATGTTGATGAAGGTAGGAGCATGTCCTCCACTACGTTTGCTGAAGTCGATGACTAGCTCCTTCATTTTACTGACATTGAGGGAGAGATTAAAATCCCTATTTTTTCCAGTTCTGATGAAAGGTTATCAATCTAAAACAGTGACTCTATTTTTCTCTCCACAGTTACAGCTTCTCCCTTTCTCATCTTCTTCGGTGACCTAATGGATATCACCAAAGGTTGCACTGCCCATTTGCTTATCATGCTTCATAAAGTGGTTACCTTCTTCACCGAAAGGAAGACAATAACTGAATCACCACAGAAAAATAAAGACAGAACTGGAAGGTGGTCATACAACATGCCTGTTATCGAGTGCTGAAAATAGCAAGTCTAGACATCTGTCTAGAAAAAACAATGTGATATTATGTACTCTTCCCTATTCTAAACTTCATGAAAAGCTCATATGTAAGATTACAGTAGACACTAAGACTTCCAGGACATAAAGGATGTTATCCGATCAACATTCAGCTAATGTATCGTAACCCCTACATCTCGAAACTAAACTGGGTTTCTATCTTTTTTTCAGGTGCAAATGAGGTCCAAATTATTTAGCCTTTCAATGGCCATATATACCCAGATATTATATATATTTATTTCTTATTATACTACTAATCTATTCTTACATTTGACTTAAAAATTGAAGTACTAATTACATTTGCGATATATTTCTTTCCCTAGGCACTTGGCTTACAATATACCCGCATCTAGTTTTAACTGTGCTAAAGAAGTTGCTATAATGCAGCATCTTCAACCCAACTATCTTCAGCTGTTTAATCAATCATCCATCATCAGGTCAAGAGTGCAGCTGTTTGCTGACCACTCCAATGTTCTGCTCCGTTCATAACTCCTTTGACATTGAAACAGTATTTGGCCAATATCCAGCATTCAGCTGATAAGCAGCAGGAAATATTCACACCAAGGGCAGGATTTTACGGCCGTGCTCGCCCCAAAACCAGAAAATCTCTCCCAAGGTCAACGGGCCTTTGCATGGTCTGCCCCCCGCCCGCTACGATTCCCGTGGCAGTCGGGACGGGAAAATTCCCCCTCAAGTGTCACATAATAACCAGAAATAAAAGCAAAACACTGTGAATGCTGGAAATCTAAAAGAAAAACAGAAAATGCTGGAAAAACTCAAAAAGGTCTGGCAGCATCTGTGGGAGGAGAAACAGAATTAACATTTCAAGTCCATATGACTCGAGTCATGTGGACTCAGAACTCTAACCGTTTCTCCCTCCACAGATGCTGTCAGACCTGCTAAGTTTTACCAACATTTTCTGCTGTTATTTCATACAATAACCATCTCCAAGAAGAAAGAGTTCAATCACCTCCTGTTATATACAAAAGCATCTCAATTGAAAGCAGTTAAAAAGGCAGATTGAATCTTGGGCTTTATAAATAGAGGCACAGAGTACAGAGGCAAGAAAGTTATGATGAACCTTCATTAAACAGTAGTTTGGCCCCAACTGAAGTATTGTGTCCAATGCTGGGAACCACATTTTAGAAAGGATATGAAGGCTTTAGAATCGGTGCAGAAAGGATTTACATCAATGGTGTGTGAGGGTCTTAAATAACATGAAAAGGATGGGGTTGTTTTCCATCGTGAAGAGGACATTGAGAGCAGATTTGACAGAGGTATTCAAAATCACAAGGGGTCCAGGCAGAGTAGATAGAGGGAAACTATTCCCACTGGGTTTAAAATCAGAGGATCATTGATTGAAGGATAGAATTTATTGTTCTCAAATGCAGGTTGCATTCCCCGCAGACTCTTTGAATGGCGAAGGGGAAACCCTGCCATCCGAAAAATCCTGCCCAAGGTGAATAACAAAGAACCAATAGCGACACAAGGAAAAACAAGTAGTTAGGATCTGTAATGTACTGCCCAAGTCTGAAACAAAAAGATTTGCAGGGCTACAGGGAAAGGGCAGGGCAGTGGGATTAGATGAGCTGCAGAGAGATGGCATGGAGAAGACAGGCCAAATGACCTCCTTCAGTGCTATAACCATTCTATGATTCCAATTCTTTCTGAAATCATAAATAGTACAAAGTAGCGGCTTCATGTGAAGGAAATAATTATCTGATAAGTGAATCCAACCAGATAGCACAATTGCTGACTTGTGCTGGTTAACTATCATATTCATTAAATATCAGATATATGTTTTGATTGCAATTATTTGTAATTTTGTAGTTACAGAGATAAAAATAGAAACAAAATTCAAATTATGTATAAAAATAGAATGGCAAACAAACCTTAAAGATGTTTTATGTCTATGTTCGTTAGTGATGGCACATTCATCCTGGAGACAGAAACACCTCACTAAAGATTTAAATACATAATCTAGGCTTTCACTTCAATGATAACTGCAGAGGTGCTGTCTTTCAGTTGAAACCTTAAACCAAGATGCCACCAATTCTCTCAGCCAATATTCAAACAAGGGGGGAGTCAACCTGGCTAACATTAATCCTTCAATCAACACCAATACACACTAATCATTCATCCCTTCACTGTTTGTGAGATTATACTATGTGCAAATTGTCTGCAACCCTTTCCTACATTACAAAAGGGTTGTGAAGTGCATTGGAAATTCCTGAAAAGCATTATGTAAATACAGGTCAATTCTTCTCTTTCCTTACTACTCTCAGAGGTAAAGGATAGTTGACTTGTCTGTTATTGTTATGCTTTTACTGAGAGGGAGTGATTTCACTGGTACTTTCTGGCAACTTTGTTTTTCACTTGATCTGCAAGTGATTTATATAATCTACAGCACCCAATTCTAATTAATTATAAGAGAAGAAAGGTGGTCAGAAAAAGATTGTCCTGTGGGCTAAAATAATGAATGTAAAGACTCCTCCAAATTCTCCAGACATCATGCATCTCCATAAATCAGTCTACATGATGAGAGTGAATAATCTAAAGTTGTTATCTAAATTCTAAAATACTGTATGCAGTTGCTTGCTATGCCATGATGATTTATTAGCATATATTTTTGCTCTGGGTAATGAGAATATTTTTCATTCCCACAGAAACTTTTACAGCAATTCAACTCAGTTTTAAAAATGGCAACCTCTGTAGGATATCGCAGGATGACTGAAAAAACTTAATTAAACAAAACTGAATGGAGTTCTTTTTGTTCAATATCCCCATATTTCATCTTCAAGAATCAAACTAGTCACAATAACTACAGTTGTTGAGTCCATTAGTTAAACAAGAAATACTTTGCTCCTGTGTGAGAGATTGAGAGCCAATTTGACCGAGACCTGACCGGCTATACTACTGGGACCAAGAATTCAAGACACAAACAAAGCTAAACTTTATTATTAGGGAGTCTTATATCTTCAAATTTCCCTATTGGGATGCAGTTCCTTAGGGAATATCGTGACAGGGGTAGAAATCATTTTAAAAAGGGTACTTAATCTGGGGCAGGTTCTGAAAAATGATCTCCCTTGCGTTCTGTAGATGAAATTGAATGGTCAGGGCTTCAATAAAGATATTGTTACAGAAACTGTGTTTTGTCTTTGAAAAGTACAATGTGAAGAAGTTACCAACAGGTACATATATTATTTAAACTCTACCTTTATTCCTTGGAGAAAAGAAAAAAGTTAAAGCTTATTTATTAGTTACAAGTAAGGCTTGTATTAACACTGCAATTAAGTTACTGTGAAATTCCCCTTGTTGCCACACTCCGGCATCTGTTCGGGTCAATGCACCTAACTAGCATGTCTTTCAGACTGTGGGAGGAAACCAGAGCACCTGGAGGAAACCCACGCAGACACGGGGAGAACGTGCAAACTCCATACAGACAGTGACCCAAGCCAGGAACTGAACCCGGGTCCCTGGCGCTGTGAGGCAGCAGTGCTAACCACTGTGCAAACGTGCAGAGATTGTGTTCATAAAAGATTTCTGGACCTTGTCAATATTACTTTGCTCAGTCCACCCTCTTCCTTTCCTCCCACATTCTGGGTGAAGCATCTTACTGATCAACTTACCAACTTACCAGCCTATTTAAGACATGGAAATTGCAAGTGATGGCAAGAAACATGCTCTGTGCAGCAATATAGTAACTGTATAAACATAGAACATAGAACAGTACAGCACAGAACACGCCCTTCGGCCCACGATGTTGTGCCGAGCACACAATAAAGAGTGCTTTATTATTTTATTTTAAATGCACTGGAAGTAAAATCCTGACCAGTTTGGTTTGCAGAACACAAGTAAGATTGTATTTGAAAAGTCTGTATTGAACCTTGAAGTAAAATTATTTTTACAACATTAGGGTTGTTTAAACCTGCTGCAACATATTTAAATGATTAATAGTGTAGATTGAGTGTGTCTTTGTCAGGAAGCCAGAACAGATCTCTCAGTTTGTGTTTCTCCAGATCAGAAGGATGTTTGAATCATTGCGTATGACAGTTTTGGATACTACAATTTTCTTTTTAGAAAGCACTTCACAATTTAGTAATCAGTACATCATTGCAGAACGTATCAGTTCTAGTTCATTCCTGTAACTGCTTTTCATTTCACAATGGAAATAATAGAATATATTGTAGACATGAATATTTCTGTAATTTTCTCACACAACACAAAATTCTAAATAATCTCTTTGAGATCCTGCATTGTATGGCAATTCGAAGGAAACGGAAAACGATCACGTTATACAAAGCAACTGTCATCAATAAAAATATTATACATTTTATATACTCCAAAATTCACTGTCCAGTAACTTAAATGTTACCGATACTCAATACCTGCCAGAGTACTTTAAACAGAAATTTGATCTCAGGGATTGGATAACAGATGTAAAATAAATGTGATCTAGGACAAAGGGTATCACTGATACTTTCATCTTCAAGCTGCAACACCATGGAGCTGACATGCTCCAATATAATAGCAAAAAAATCAATTGAAGAAAGAAAACTAACCATCTTGATTATATAGTAATAGATACACAAAGTTAAAGTATTTAATCCACTCTCTGGGTTCAGGTTACATTCCCAATTTATTCAAACTTCACACTTGGCCAGATTGTAGAGTTATCCTCATCCTCTATGCAAAGCTCCGACTGCACACTATTTCAGATGGAAAGATAATTCAGTTTTGCCAAACAATATATGCATCAATCCAAAAATAAGTTACTTAGCTGATATACACGGCGAGGAAAACTTAAAATAAAAGTTTAGCCCTTTTGGTTGCCCTCTCTGCTTTACATCAACTTGCATTACACAACACATAGGATTTCTCAGCTGAACAGATAGGTAACTGACCTGTTCTCACATTTTGCTTTCTCCACTTTAAAAATGTAATTTAGTGGGTTCAGATTGGTGGCAAATTTAAGAATGAATTCAAAATTGTTGACCCATCTGGCAAACTCTCCCTATAAATGTAGTGAAAATATAACTGAAAGGGTCAAGTGTCCAGGCCAAGAATCCAGACATGCCACACAGTTCCCAAGACATGACTCTCTACACATCCCAAAACAAGGTTTTAGGAGGGGCAAGGAACTGCAAATATCAAAGCTCCCAAGACCCAAGCTCTCAGTGGTTGGCACACCATGTCAAAAGAGATGCACTGGCTTCTTCATGTCAGTGTGTCCAGGCCTGCACTGTGGTCAAGAACTTCAAAGTATTTTTTTAAAAACGTTTACAGATTGAAGGTATTTGGCAAAAAAAAAAGCTATGGTGACATGAGAAAACTCATGAGTGGTTGGGATTTGGAACGCACAGCCAGACAGTGTGGTGGAGTTAGGGTCAACTCAGTCTTTCAAAAGGGAATTTAATCATTATCTGAAAATGAAAAAAATTCAAGGCCACAGGAAAAAGAAATGGGAGTGGACTTGATGAATAGCTCCTTCAGAGAGCCAACATTGATACAACATACCAAATGTCCTTAGAATAGAATCCCTACAGTGCAGAAGGAGGCCATTCAGCCCATCGACCCTGCACTGACAAAAATCCCACCCAGGCCAAATCCCTGTCACCCCACGTATTTACCCTGCTAATCTCCCTGACACTAAGGGGCAATTTAGCATGGTCAATCCACCTAATTAGCAGATCTTTGGACTGTGGGAGGAAATCAGAGCACCCGGAGGAAACCCATACAGACACAGGGAGAACATGCAAACTCCATAAACTTCACCCAAATGATGGTGGCATAGTTGCCACTGTGAGGCGCTGATGCCTCACAGCACCAGGGACCTGGATTCAATTTCACCCTTTTCTGAAACTCTGAAGACTCACGGTCAATGCTTTGTTAGCACATAAGCTTTTGCCATTGTCTCCAAGTATAAACACCTTGCACTTTCTTCCCTGTAATACAATCTTGCAATCTGGTGACTTCAGGACAGGTCACAAGAACCTCTCATTTTACTCTAATGTTAAAGACACAATCCAAAAACATAATATGCTTCATAATTGCCCTCAGTCACTGGGGCAGCAAAAGTAAATAAAGATAAAAATTCATAAACGAGTAAGCTTGAGAGCACCCACAAGGGGTGGAATTTTACTGGCTCGCCCCGCCCATCGATGGGCAGAGCGAGCCGGTAAAATCACCTGAGAACCGTGAAATCAGGACCATGCCCGATTTCTTGACTCTGCGACTTTATGAGAGCCGGATTTCCGGCGAGGTCAGTTTCTCACCGGAAATGGATGAGAGGCTGAATAATTTATTTAAATTTGAATTTCCATGTGTTTAGTGAACGGTGCTCAATCATCGCATCGGACTAGCTTGCATTTATGGCCTCACTGGGAGAAATTCTCTCCAACGAGGAAAACACCTGCTTTCTACAAACAGGGAACAGCCATGTTGGCCTCACCAGTGGAACCGGAGGTCACTAAGGCCCCCTGGGGAGGCCGAGGGCAAAGAGGGGTTGCCCTTTGGGCAATGCCAGACTGGTGGTGTCAGGCTGGCACCTTGGCATTGCCCACCGGGCAGTGCCAAGGGGTAGGGCCTATGGGGGTGTAAGGGGGGCCAGCTGTGAACTCTGCAATGGGATTGAATCGATGGGGAGGGGGCTCGGCTGCACACACTGCAGTTGCTATCAGATCGGGGGAGGGGAGGCCTGACTGGTCTGAGCAGCGGGAGGAGGGGGGACATGGCGGGGGCTGCATGCCCATGCATTGTGGGCTGCGGGCCCCTGTGATTGCGGTGGTGGGGCTGTGTTGAGGCTGCCTACAGTAGCAGGGACCTGACAGCTCGCTCTCTGTCTGTCAGACCCCTGCACTTGCTATTGAGCATGTGCAGAATCAGATGTCTGCACATGCACAGTAGCTCCCTCTTCAGGTTGGCTGGCGAATTAAGCCCAGCTCAGTATCTGCAGCAGCTAGAAACAGTCTGGATTATTTTTTCAATGACTAAGTGCATGAGATTGTGCATGAAAACTCACCCAGAAAACAGATCAGGAACTCTCCATTTTCACGCTGGCTGGACACTTAGAGTGGAATTCTACAAGATTTTCTCTAAGTGTCCAGCTAGTTGGAAAATGGGAGAGTTCCAGATCCGTTTTTTGGGCGAGTTTTCAAGCCCAATCTTATGCACTCTGTCTCTGTAATTTTGGACGAGTGGCTGTGGGCGGGGCTTAACTTGCCAGACACCCTGCAGAGGGAGATATTGCGCGTGTGCTGAACTCTGATGCTGCACATGTGCATTATCAGTAGCAGGGGTCTGACAGACAAAGAGAGGGCTGTCAGGACCCTGCTACTGCAGGCAGCCTCAAGTAGCTCCCCCTGCAGAACCCCCCCTGTTGCCCAGTCCGATCTTGGGCCCTCCTTCCTCCCGACCGGTCACAGATCCCCTCTCTCCCCCCACCGATTGCATGCAGAGTGGCAGCGGGCCCGCCTCCCCACACCCACAGACCCACCCTCATTGGCCCCACCCCTGGCATTACGCCCCACAGGTCTCAACCCTCCATTGGCCTCACGCCTTGGCTCTGCCCAGTGGGCATTGCCCAGGTGCCAGGGTGGCACTGCCAGTCTGGCACTGCCCAAGGGCACACCCGCCTTGCACTCTGCCTCCCCAGTGGCTCTGAGTGGCATGCCTCAGGGATTTATATTCAGACAAATAGTATTTATATATTACCTAAATTATCTAGATTTGGGAATCAATGTTGAGTGGTCAGTTTCGCAGATGCTACCAAGCCAGAACGTTCTTTGGAGTGAGGGAAGCAACTCAGAAATAACAGAAACAATTCAACCCCAAGGGACCACCAAGGCAGTCAAAGAACAAAGAAAATTACAGCACAGGAACAGGCCCTTCGGCCCTCCAAGCCTGCACCGACCATGCTGCCCGACTGAACTAAAACTCCCTATCCTTTCGGGGACCATATCCCTCTATTCCCATCCTATCCTATAGTGGGCGGCACGGTAGCACAGTGGTTAGCACTGCTGCTTCACAGCTCCAGGGACCTGAGTTCGATTCCCGGCTTGGGTCACTGTGTGGAGTTTGCACATTCTCCTCGTGTCTGCATGGGTTTCCTCTGGGTGCTCCGGTTTCCTCCCACAGTCCAAAGATGTGCGGGTTAGGTTGATTGGCCATGCTAAAATTGCCCGAGATGCATAGGTTAGAGGGATTAGTGGGTAAAATATGTAGGGATATGGGGGTAGGGCCTGGGTGGGATTGTAGTCGGTGCAGACTCAATGGGCCGAATGGCCTCTTTCTGTACTGTAGGGTTTCTATGATTTCTATGATTTCTATCCATGTATTTGTCCAGATGCCACTTAAAACTCACGATCGTATCTGCTTCCACTACCTCCCCTGGCAGCAAGTTCCAGGCACCCATCACCCTCTGTGTAAAAAAACTTGCCTCGTACATCTCCTTTAAACCTTGCCCCTCACACCTTAAACCTATGCCCCCTAGTAATTGACGCTTCCACCCTGGGAAAAAGCTTCTGACTGTCCATTCTGTCCATGCTCCTCATAATCTTGTAGACTTCTATCAGGTCGCCCCTCAATCAGTGAGAACAAACCAAGTTTCTCCAACCTCTCCTCATAGCTAATGCCCTCCATACCAGGCAACATCTTGGTAAATCTTTTCTGTATCCTCCCCAAAGCCTCCACATCCTTCTGGTAGTGTGGCGACCAGAATTGAACGCTACATTCTAAGGTTCTATAAAGCTGTAACATGACTTGCCAATTTTTAAACTCAATGCCCTGGCCGATGAAGGCAAGCATGCTCTATGTCTTCTTGGCTGCCTTCTCCACTTGCGTTGCCACTTTCAGTGACCTGTGCACCTGTACTCCTAGATCCCTCTGCCTATCAATACTCTTAAGGGTTCTGCCATTTATAGAATATTTCCTATCTTTATTAGACCTTCCAAAATATATTAGCTCACATTTGTCCGGATTAAACTCTATCTGCCATCTCTCCGCCCAAGCCTCCACCTGATCTATATCTTGCTGTATCCTCTGATGGTCCTCATCGCTATCCGCAAATCCACCAACCTTGGTGTCATCAGCAAACTTACGAATCAAACCAGTTACATTTTCTTCCAAATCATTTATATATATTACGAACAGCAAAGGTCCCAGCACTGATCCCTGAGAAATGTCACTTGTCACAGCCCTCCATTCAGAAACACACCCTTCCACTGTTACCTTCTGTCTTCTATGACCAAGCCAGTTCTGTATCCACCTTGCTAGCTCACCTCTGATCCCATGCGACTTCACCTTCTGCATCAGTCAGCCATGAGGGACCTTGTCAAAGGCCTTACTGAACTCCATGTAGACAACATCCACTGCCCTACCCTCATCAATCATCTTCGTCACTTCCTCAAAAAACTCGATCAAGTTCATGAGACATGACCTCCCCTTCACAAAACCATGTTGCCTCTCGCTAATACGTCCACTTATTTCCAAGTGGGAGTAAATTCTGTCTCGAAGAATCCTCCCCAATAATTTCCCTACCACTGACGTAAGGCTCACCGGCCTGTAATTACCTGGATTATTCTTGCTACCTTTCTTAAACAAAGGAACAACATTGGCTATTCTCCAATCCTCTGGGACTTCCCCTGTAGTGTGGAGATGCCGGGTGAATATCACCAGGCAAGACTGTTCTCTTCCTGTGGAGGAGCACTTCAGCAGTCACGGGCATTCAGCCTTGGATCTTCAGGTAAGCGTTCTCCAAGGCGGCCTTCACGACACACGACAGCGCAGAGTCGCTGAGCAGAAACTGATAGCCAAGTTGCGCACACATGAGGACGACCTAAACCGGGATGTTGGATTTATGTCACATTATCAGTAACCCCCACAGCTTCCTCCTGGACTTGCAGAATCTCACTAGCTGTCTGGAGCTCACTAGTTCTGTCTGGAGACAATACACATCTCTTTAACCTGTGTTTAATGTTCCCTCCACCCACATTGTCTGTACCTTTAAGACCTGGCTGGTTGTAGGGATTCGCATTCTAATCAGTATTCTGTAACTTGATTTTGTGTGTTTGAGAGCACATTTCCACTCCATCTGACGAAGGAGCAGCGCTCCGAAAGCTTATGGTAGTTGCTACCAAATAAACCTGTTGGACTTTAACCTGGTGTTGTGAGACTTCTTACTGTGACCTCCCCTGTAGCCAGTGAGGATACAAAGATTTCTCTCAAGGCCCCAGCAATTTCCTCCCTTGCCTCTCTCAGTATTTTGGGGTATATCCCATCAGGCCCTGGGGACTTGTCTACCTTAATGTTTCTCAAGAGCCCCAATATCTCCTCCTTTTTGATCTCAACACGACTCAAACTATCTACATGCCCGTTTCCAGATTCATCATCCACCAAGTTCTTCTCTTTGGTGAATACTGACGCAAAGTACTCATTTAATACCTCACCCATTTTCTCTGGCTCCACGCATAGATTCCCTCCCTTGTCCTTGAGTGGGCCGACCCTCTCCCTGGCTACCCTCTTGCTCTTTATATATGTATAAAAAGCCTTGGGATTTTCCTTAATTCTGCTGGCCAATGATTTTTCATGACCCTTTTTAGCCCTCCTTACTCCTTGCTTAAGTTTCTTTCTATTTTCCTTGTATTCCACACTTGCTTTGTGTGTTCCCAGCCTCCTAGCCTTGACAAATGCTTCATTTTCTCTTTGACTAGGCTCACAATATCTCTCGTTATCCAAGAGCTGCCTTGTCATTGAAGAAACAAATCACCCAGAAGTCACATCTGATCTAGACATATATTCCTCTTCCTAGCTCATTGCTGGCCATTATCGTCACACCAATGTGAGAGTACCATCACTTCAAGGATGACAAGTGTTTAAAAAGACCAACCATTATCATCTCAGAGCATCAAGGAGGGGCAATAAATACAGCCTTGCCATCATCATGCATATCCCCACAACAAATGTTAGAAAATATGTATCTGGGCAAACTAATTGTGGATGCAACTTAATGCAGACATAATAAAGAAGGAAAGCCAGATGACACATGGATGCTATGAATGATGTTGTAAAAACAAAGAATGAAGCTAAAAGAATCCTAGAAGTCTTAATTAAACATGAATAGAGATGTTTTACTGCAATTGTACAGGGTGTTGTTGAGGCCACACCTGGAGTATCATGTGTAGTTTTAGTGTCCTTATCTGAGGAAGGATGTCCTTGCTTTACAGAGACCGCAGCAAAGGTTTACCAAGCTGATTCCTGGGATGGCAGGTTTGTCATATGAGGAGAGACTAAGTTGGTTAGGATTGTATTTATTGGAGTTTAAAAAAGTGAGAGGGGATCTCATAGAAAGTTATAAAATTTTAACAGGGTTAGAGAGGGTAGATTCAGAAAGAATGTTCCCAATGGTGGGGGAGTTCAGAACTAAGAGTCATAGTTTGAGGGTAAGGGGTAAACCTATGACTGAGGTGAGGAGAAATTTCTTCATCCAGAGAGTGGTAAATGTGTGGAATTCACTACCACAGAAAGTAGTTCATGCCCAAATGTTGCATGATTGCAAGAAGAAATTAGAAATAGCGTTTGGGGCTAAAGGGATCAAGGAATATGGGGGAGAAGTGGGGAATCAGGATATTGAATTTGATGATTAGTCATGATCAAAATGAACGCTGGAGCAGACTCAAAAGGTTCGAATGGCCTACTCCTCCTTCTAGTTTCTATGTTTCTACGTCTGACCAATGCAGAACAGCAAAAAATGATGAAAACTCTTCAAAGCAGTGGATTCCAATTCATTTTAAAGTGCTTTGGTCAGACCGTACCAATTCTGGCTGTCAGCACACAAAAGAAACATAAGTACATGAGGCATTGCAGACAAGATTAGTTATTAAGTGATTGCCTATTGAGGAAAATAAATAAATAAACTCTTGAATATCACTAAGTAAATTTGCACTTGTACAAGAGAAACCCAGGTTCAAACTAATAAAAGATAAAAGCAATGACATTAGAAAATTGGCAAAGGAAACGTTTGATTAGCAACAGGAAATGTACCAAAGGGAGATAAAAAGAGCCCATGAGATAAACAAAATATGTTGAAGGCTGGAAAATTCATGAATGAATAGGACAATTACTTAGGACTTATTAAGCATCTAATATAAAATATAGGAAATGAAAGATTTGAAAGATTAAGTGAGAGCATAAGAGAAAATCTGCAACAACATGAATATTAATAAAATGACATTGTTGTTTCAGTAACAGGATAGTAAGATAGGTGTAGGACTACTAAGAAATGAAAGCAAGCCTATGCTGGAATGTAGAAAAAATGTCAGAAGTAAAAATATTCATAGAATCCCTATTTATTTTTTATTTATTTATTAGTCACAAGTAGGCTTACATTCACACTGTAATGAAGTTTCTGTGAAACTCCCCTAGTCGCCACACTCTGGTGCCTGTTCAGGTACACTGAGGGAGAATTTAGCATGGCCAATGCACCTAACCTGCACACCTTTGGACTGTGGGAGGAAACCGGAGCACCCAGAGGAAACCCACGCAGACACAGGGAGAATGTACAAACTCCAGACGGACAATGACCCAAGCCAGGAAGCAAACCCAGGTCCCTGGCGCTGTGAGGCAACTGTGCTAACCACTGTGCCGCCCCACTACCGTGCAGAAGGAGGCCATTAGGCCCATCGTGCCTGTACCGACAACAATCCTACCAGGTCCTATCGCTGCAACCTGTGTATCCCCCTGACACTAAGGGGAATTTTAGCATTGCCAATCAACCTAACCCACACATCTTTGGACTGTGGGAGGAAACGAGCACCTGGAGGAAACCCACGCAGACACGGGGAGAACGTGAAAACTCCACACGGACAGTCATCCGAGGTTGGAATTGAACCCAGGTCCCTGGTGCTGTGAGGCGGCAGTGCTAACCATTGTGTCACCGTACCACCAATGCAGAACAGTTAATTTTACTTCAGAAATATAAAAGCAAAACACTGTGGATGTTGGAAGTCTGAAATAAAAGCAGAAAATGCTGGAAAGGCTCAGCAAATCTGGCAGCATCTGTGGAGAGAGAAACAGAGTTAACATTTCCAGTCCTTAGGACTCTTCTTCAGAGTTCAATCCTAATTCCAATGTTGTTAAAGTACTGGGGTCTAATATGCCCTTGCCTCGTATTGCACATGCACCAATTCATGGGAACATAAAGTGGGAACAGCAGGAAAACTTATAACATCTGGCTACACCTCTGTTTGAACATGGTGCACATTTTATGGTGTATCCCTCACAGACACCAGGTCAACAGGTCACTCAAGCAAATAGGGAATGCAGCGCTGTCACTGTACATCAGAGGACCTGTAAATGGATAACTAACAAATTTGTTCCAAAATGCTGTTTCAGGTGCAAGCAGGGCTGCGTTATGTGAATGCATCATTTAGCTATTTCTGACAGCAACCGACATAGAGATGTAAGAAAGTGAACAGAATTCGATGGTGCACATAAGAAATGATTTGATTTGCTAAACCACTGAGCTGCTTCTGTGCCATAACATTCTCTGATTCATCAATATATCTTCTCTTTAACAACGTTGCCAGGTCTACTAGGTATTTCCATTTTTAAAAATTTCAGGATTCTAAGCTGTGCCCCATCCTCACCACCATCTCACTTTTAAGTTCTTATGTATAATATTTTGCAACCAAAAAGTTCCCTCTCATTATAATTCATAAGTTCATGGTTTAGTATGTCTACAGAAAAGAGCTACATTCAAGTATTCACTGGTGGCCCTCTGGTTTCAGGTGATGTCAATACTCATTGGTAATTTTTTTGCCCACTTGAACTTCTTGAGAGGTAATACTGCTCGCACTGCGATATATACCCAGCATGTCATAGGGCGGGGGAGAGGGGCTGGGTAAGATACTCTGTCAGAGAGTTGGTGCAGACACAATGGGCCAAATGGCCTCCTTATTCACTGTAGGGATTCTATGATGATAGGTGGATCAGCCATGGTAAATGTGCGGGGTTATGGGCGGGGGTACCTGGATAAGATGCTCTTCGGAGAATCAGTGCAGACTTGATGAGCCGAACGGCCTCCTTCTATACTGTAGGGATTCTACAGAAGTGGTAAAAATAACAGAGTCTACAGAGGAATATAGACAGGTTAAGTGAGTGAGCACAAGTTTAGCAGATGGAATATAATGTCAGAAAATGTGCAGTTATGCACTTTGGAAGGAAAAATAAAGAAGCTGAATATTTTTTAAATGGAGAAAGCTGCAGCAAAGAGGGATTTGGGGGTCCGTGTGCAAAATGCAGGTAATAGGGAAAGTAAATGGAATGTCAGCCTTTATTTCAAGGGAAATACAAAAATAGGGAAGTCTTGCGAAACTGTACAAGGCACTAGTTAGACCACACCTGGAATACAGTCAAAAGTGTTGGTTCCTTATCTAAGGAAAGATATGCTGGTAATGGAGGCAATCCAGAGAAGGTTCACTAGGTTGATCTCGGGTATGGAGGAATTTTCTTATGAGGAAAGGTTGGATAGGTTAAGCCTGTACTCATTGAGAGATAGAATGAGAGGCGACCTTATTGAGACAGGATTTTCAGGGGGCTTCACAGGGTAGATGCGGAGAGGTTGTTTACCCTTGTGAAACAGTCTAGGACCAGAGGACATAATCTCAGAATAAGTATTGAAAAATAAGATGAGGAGGAATTAATTTCTTCTCTGAGGGTAATGAATCTGTAGAATTATTTACCGCAGAGGGCTGTGGAGGCTGGGTCATTAAGTATGTTCAAAGCTGAGATAGACAGATTTTTATTATTGGTAAGAGAATCAAGGGTTATGGGGATAAGTGGAGTTGGGAATTATCATATCAGATCAATTACAATCTCATTGAATGATCGTGCAGACTAGATGGACCGAGTGGCCCACTTCTGCTCCTGAGTGTTATGGTCTTGTGCTACCTGCAACATTGTTTAGGCTACTACAACATAGAAACTTTACCACAACAATTTCATGTTTTTACAAGTTAGATTCTCCACGCTCATTTTTTTGTCACCACAGGTCACATATCATTTAAAAACAAAGATACCGACAGGTACTACAGATGGAGATGAGACTTTAATTTAAATCACAGGCACTCCTTGACTTTACAACATTCGAGTTACGTTGAACGGCACTTAGAACATTGATAAATTGACACCCCATTTTGACTTTACAACATTGGTTTCAACTTTACAATGCCATGTCAGCACATTCATATGTGCGCACTGATGTTGTGTGTCACCATTTATATGACTGGGCAGGTTGAACTATCTTTATTAGGTTGGAAACGAGTGTTTTATTCTGTTAAATCTTTTTTGGCGCAACCATTGTGACTTTTCAGGATCGATTCCTGGCTTGGATCACTGTCTACGCAGAGTGTGCATGTTCTCCCCATGTCTGCATGGGTTTCCTCTGGGTACTCCGGTTTCCTCCCATAGTCCAAAAAACGTGCTGGTCAGGTGCATTGGCCATGCTAAATTCTCCCTCAGTGTACCCGAACAGGCGCCGGAGTGTGGCGACTAGGGGATTTTCACATTAACTTCATTGCAGCGTTAATATAAGCCTACTTGTGACACTAATAAATATACTTTAAAAACTTTAATATATTTATAAACTTATATTTAACATGTGCTCAGACTTGCAGAAGTTCAAGGTTAAACAGGCAAATGACAGTGATCGAATGGTTTCATTATATCTCCCACACAAACAGCGGAACATGTACTAAGGCGTGATGCCATCGACAGTGACCTCAGCGACTTGATAGGACAAGAGTTGAGAGCATTTTACACTGCTGGGCGCGCCATGAGTGATTTCCAACCTTGGTTCAGGAACCAATTCTCCCATTTTTACCATTGTTCCTATGAGAAAATCGCTTCCAACTTATGATGTTTCAACTTACAACATGGATTTCAGGAACCAATTGGGTCATTAAGTTCAAGGACTGCCCGTAACTGTTTTTGGAACTCTTCCTGAAATCCAATTTCTGCTTGAATTCTCTCTCCAACCTGGGAACCTGATAGGGAATTCAGATAGGAGAGAAGCAAAGCTGATGATAAGAAGAAAAGTAGTAAGCCAAATTGAAAGGCAGTGGAAAGGGAAACAAAGGTCATCAAAAGTCAAAACTGCAGAAAAATGTTAAAAAGAAGAAATTAAAGGCACTCTATCTGAAAGCATTCAACATTCGCATCAAGGTAGATGATTTGGTGGCACAAATAGAAGTTGGTATGATCTAATTATCATTACAGAGACTTGGCTGCAGCAGACCAAGGTTGAGAACTGAATATTCAAAGACATTCTACATTTAGTAAGATAAAAGGAAAAGGAGGTGGAGTGGCACTGTTAATGAAGGATGAGATCAGTGTATTAGCGAAAAGAGGGTTTTAAATAAGATGAAAATCAGGCTGGAATTCTCCAACTTTGCCTGTGGCTGGAATTCTCCAGCCCCGCCGCAGTGAATGGAGATTTGGCTGAGTGTCAATTTCTCTGTTCTCGTTGGCAGAAGTAGCAGAGCATGCGAGACCGGAGAAGCCTTGGAGTGAAGCTAAGAAATAGCAAGGGGCAGCAAACATTAGTGGGAGTTATATGTAGCCATGATGTGGAGATGCTGGTGTTGGACTGGGGTAAGCACAGTAAGAAGTCTCACAACACCAGGTTAAAGTCCAACAGGTTTATTTGGCAGCACTAGCTTTCAGAGTCTCAGGCTCCTTCATCAGATGAGTGAAGACTTGTGTTCACAAGCAGGTCATATACAGACACAAACTCAATTTACAAGATAATGGTTGGAATGCGAGCCTTTACAGGTAATCAAGTCTTAAAGGTAGAAACAATGTGAGTGGAGAGAGGGCCAAGCACAGGTTAAAGAGGTGTGTACTGTCTCCAGCCAGGACAGTTAGTGAGATTTTCGGGTAAGCGTTCTCCAAGGCGGCCTTCACGACAGACGACAACGCAGAATCGCTGAGCAGAGACTGATAGCCAAGTTCCGCCAAGGTTGAGCCAAGGACAGCCTCAACCGGGATCTTGGGTTCATGTCACACTATCTGTAACCCCCACAACTTGCCTGGGCTTGCAAAATCTCACTAACTGTCCTGGCTGGAGACAATTCACATCTCTTTAACCTGTGCTTAACCGTCTCTCCACTCACATTGTCTGTAGGCCAGTAAACAGTCGTGATAAGGTAGGACATTGTATAAATCAGGAAATTAGAGATACATGTAACAAGGGTAATACAGTAATCAATGGAGGACTTCAATCTATGAATATAATGGGGTATACATCTAATTAGCACTAATGCTATGGAAGACGAATTCCTAGAATGTATATGAGATTATTTCCTATAACAGTATTTTAATGAATCAACTTGGGAATGGGCTATTTTAGATCTATGCAATTAGAAAGTGTTAATGTACTACTAATCAGAGTGTGGCAATCACCTCGTTAAGATAATTGTCAGTAAAACCTGTAACATTGATTGTGTTATAAATAGAAACAGCTACAACACTTTGGGTTTGAGCTCCTTATAGGCCTGCAGTTATAAAGTAGAGGCTTACAATAAAATAGCTTGAACCGAAAGACCTTGTGTTAAGTGATTCTTCCACCACAACCATTTATTGTAACAGAAAGGATTAATTAATAAACTTGTTGTGAAGGAACCTTTGTGCAAAAGTGAGGTTTTCACAGCAATTGCACAGAATTATAAACTTCCCCCACACTGGGAACAACCCGTCAACTCAACTTAAATAGCAAACTTTAGATAAATTTTCTAACTGCATAGATCTAAAATAGCCCATTCCCTAGTGATTTGTCTGGAGGACACAAACTCCAAAGATAGCCGAGAATGCAGGGCATTTCTTTGAGGGACAATGGAACCACTCTCTGTGTTTCCAGACAAGTTTACTGGCCTACAGATCATTAAAATACTGTTATAGGAAATAATCTCATATACATTCTAGGAATTTGTCTTCCATAATGTTAGTGCTGATTAGATATACCCCATTATATTCATAGATTGAAGTCCTCCATTGATTACTGTATTACTATATGACAAGGTTATACCAATAGTTACCCACCTCCATGGGACTCCTCCTCACCCTCCTGCCCAGGCCCAACTGGACTCGACCCAAGGCCCTCACCCCAAACCTCTGACCCAACCTCTCTCACCCTACCCATCTCCGAACCTCCCCATCCAGTCCTTCAATCTCGACCCCGGACTAACCCCCTCTCCCCACCCCCTACAAAGTAAACACCAATCTCCCATCGCAACTGACCTCTGATCTCCTTTCCTCCTCTCATTCTCTTCCCTCCCCATTGATCTCTGATTTCCCCTGCACTGCTCCTCCCACCAACCCCTCCCGACAACCTCAGCCCTAGTGCTGTAAAAGCGGTGTGAGGCCTCTCCACCGTCTCTCCTTGATGCTTGACATCAAGGACATGTTGCACTGCTTGGTCCACGCCCAGCCTGAGTTGGAAGACCAGGTGAGACAGGCTGGAAAAAAATTCATGCAAGTAATTGGGTATGGAGTGGCAATCCCATGCTGATTGCTATTCTCAAGGAAATTCAGGTCCATTGAGCTTGAAAGCGATATAGTTCAATCCCAAACATGGATCCTACATCTAAACGAGGAAACTACCAAGATATGAGGGGCAAGTTGGCTATGGTAGATTGGGAAACTGCATTAAAAGGTATGACAGTAGACAGGCAATGGCTAGCATTTAAAGAGTAAGCACATGGTTTACAATAAATATACATTCCTTTGAGGCACAAAAACCAACAGGTGAAGTGACACAACCGTGGCTAACAAGAGAAGTTAAAGTCTGTATTAGTTCAAAGAGGATTTTAAGAATTTGCCAAAAAAAAAGTAAGCCTGAGGATTGGGAGCATTTTAGAATTCAACAAAGGAGGACTCAGAAATTGACAAAGAAAGGGAAAATAGGATAAGTAAACTAGTGAGGAACATAAAAACAGTGTAAAAAGGAAAAGATTAACAAAAACAAATGTGGGCCATTTTAGGCAGAGAATGACCAATAAGGAAATGGGAGAGAAACAAACCAAGTATGTTGTCTCTGTCTTCGTGGGGCAAGTTACAAAAACCTCCCAGAAATACTAGAAAAGCAAGGGACTAACGAGAATGAGTGACTGCAAGAAATTTGTATTAGAAATAACATAGTACTGGAGAAATTGACTGGACTAAAAGTTGATAAATCCCCTGGACCATTGACCCCTGATCACCTTGTCATGATGCTGCAGAAAATAAACCATAGAATTATATACAGAAATATTGGACTTTAAAAAAGACCTGCGTTTTATATTTTTAAATGAACACAAACTCCAAAGATAGCCGAGAATGCAGGGCATTTCTTTGAGGGACAATGGAACCACTCTCTGTGTTTCCAGACAAATTACTTCTGAAAACATTCAAAAACTGTTTACTATCTTCGATAATGACACAGGAACATAATTCCCCTCCCATCTTGAAGACCCAAGACTGACTAGTGCATTCCAGTTTCCCCTTGGAAGATACAAAGAAGGGGGTTAAAAGCTAGCTGGGAGAGCTGCCCAGGGCGTGCGTGTGTGCTGTGAGGAAAGCAGTTGGAAGTTTCCCATACTGAAGGTGTGATACAGTACTGAAAGCAATGCCCCTGCAGAAAGGAAATAACCACCTTTTGCAGGAATATTTAAAGCTTTCTCTCTGACTGTGATGTCAACCAGCTAGCAAAAAAGGAACGCAGCTGTTACAAAGAACTGAAATATCTCTACCAAACTACAGAAAACCTGAATTGAGGAATTAACTATTTGTCTGCCGAAGTCAACTATACTGGAATTAAATTGTAACAGCCACAAGTCGAGGACTGTTCCATGTAACTTTTTAAAATTTATATTTACTTACTATTGGACTCAATTCTTACTTCTAATCCGTATGAATGAAGATGCATGTATTTTACCATTTCTCCTTCCCTTTTTAGTGGTTAATAAACTTACTTTATCTTAATTCAAAAAACCCTGATTAAACTGGCTCCTATTGGGTCTGGGAAAGATATCCAAGGGAAATGGAATCTTGCTGGATTAAACCTTGTTGCTAACCAGCAGAGGATGGGTTGAATAAAGACACAAAGCCAGTCATCTCTCCTCACCCGGGTTTGTAACAATTTTGGGGCACCCCAGCTGGACGGTGACAAGAACTTTTGGACCGATTGTAACAAATACACCCCAGAGTGTCGAAAGATGAGGCAGGAGAGAAATTCTATAAATCTGGAACTGTTCCTACAGATTTGAAAGTAGCAAATGTAACCCCATTATTTAAGAAAGGAGGGAGAGAGAAAACAGACAAATACAAACCTGTTAGCCTGACATCAGTAGTGAGGAAATTGCTAGATTCTATTATAAAGCATGTGATAACTGGACACTGAGAAAATAATGGTAGGATTAGACCGAGTCAATATAGATTTATGGGGCGGTGGCACAGTGGTTAGCACTGCTGCCTCACAGCACCAGGGACCCAGGTTCAATTCCAGCCTCGGGTCATTGTGTGGAGTTTGCACGTTCTCCCCATGTCTGCGTGGGTTTCCTCCGGGTGCTCCAGTTTCCTCCCACAGTCCAAAGATGTGCGGGATAGATTGATTGGCCTTGCTAAATTAACCCTAGTGTCAGGGGGATTAGTAGATTAAATATGAGGGGTTACGGGAATAGGGATTGGGTGGGATTGTGGTCAGTGCAGACTCAAAGGGCCGAATGGCCTTCCTCTGCACTGTAGGGATTCTATGAAAGGAAAATCACATTTGACATAGAAACATAGAAAATAGGAACAGGAGTATGTCATTTGATCCTTCAAGCCTACTCCATTCATTGTGATCATGGCTGATCATCTAATTCAATAGGCTGATCCCATCTTCCTCCGAATATCCTTCAATCCCCTTTGCTACAAGAGCTATATCTCACTTCTTCTTGAAAACGTACAATGTTTTGGCCTCAACTGCTTCCTGTGGTAGTGAATTCCAAAGGCTTACCACTTTCTGGATGAAGAAATTTTCCTCATCTCAGTCCTAAAATATTTACCCCACATTCTTCATCCCCGTAGACTATGACCCCTGGTTCTGGACAACTCACCATCAGGAACATCCTTGACAAATCTGTTGAGTTTTTTTGAGGACAGGAGTAAATATGTTTTGCTCAATTGTAGTCTTGGTGAGACCACACCTGGTGTACAGTTTTGGTTTGTGGTATCCTTATCTAAGGAAGGATATACTTGCCACAGAGGGAATGCAACAAAGGTCACCAGGCTGATTCGTGGGATGGGGAGATTGTCTTACGAGGTGAAAGTATACTGAGCCTCTATTCTCTAGAATTTAGAAGGAGAGGTGATCTCAATATAACAAATAATTCTTACAGGGCTTGATGGAATTGATGCAGGAAGGATGTTTCCACTGGCTGTGGTGTCTTGATCCAGGGGATAGAGTCTTGAGTTAAGGGGTAGGCCACTTAGATAATGAGGATTTTTTTCACCCAGAGGCTGATGACTAAATATGTCAGAGGTTTTGGAGGCTCAGTCATTGAATATTTTCAAAACAGAAATAAGTAGATTCCCACACATTAAAGACATCAAGGGATATGGGGATAGTGCAGGAACTCTAGGCTCCTTCGACAGCACCTTCAAAACCCATCACCATGACCACCTAGACATATGGGAACATGATCACCTTCGTGTTTCCCTCCAAATCACACACCATCCTGACTTGGAACTATATCGCCATTCCTTCAATGTTGCTAGATCAGAATTTTGGAACTCCCTTCATAACAGCACTGTGGGTGTTCCTACAGCACATGGACAGCAGCGTTTCAAGAAGGCAGTTCACCACCATCTTCTTAAGAGCAATTAGGAATGAGCAATAAATACTAGCATGGCAAGCAATGCCCACATCCAGTGAAAGAATTTATAAAATGGTGTTGAGGCAGATCAGTCATGACCCAGTTGAATGGGTTGAAGGACTGAACAGTTTATTCTTACTCCTATCCTATGATCCTGTAAACAGCATCGTATTTAAAATGCAACATATGAGAGATCGCAACAAAATCGCAGTCAAGCTGCCAGAGGTAGTAGAGGCGAGTACAATTTTGTCTTTTACAAAGCATTTAGACAGTTACATGGGTAAGATTGGTATAGAGGGATATGGGCCAAACACAGGCAATCAGTACTAGTTTAATGGTAAAAATGGGCGGAAGGACAAGTTGGGCCAAAGGGCCCGTTTCCATGCTGTAAACCTCTATGACTCAGAAATGCAACTACAAATTTGGTTATACTGTTTTGCTGTAGCATCTGAATTCTACCCATATACTGAAATGGAAATAAAGAGCATGACAATATTCAAAATGCCATTCACTACTCCTAACATTTGCCAGTATTCCCCAAGTTTTCTCATAATTTAGAGTTGTTTATCATAAATTTTGATAAAGTACCCACATAATTCTCCTCATGCTAGAAGGCTTATTGTGAAATTACAGTAAAATTATCAGAAAGTTACAAGGTGAATAGGGCGCAGGATGCAACCATTAAGGTCATCTAGTCCCATGGCAGCTCTATGTAAAACATTCCAGTAGTCCCTTTCCCCACTCTATCTCCAGTCCTGCAAGGGGAGGGGGCTGGGCGTGAAGGGGAGGCAGCACGTGGAGAGCTGCACACTCTGCAATTGGGTATCACTGAGACGCTGATCGATGAGGGAGGGAGGGGTGAATAGGAGCAGCAATCGGACGGAGGTGTATGGGGGTGGTGATTGGCTGTGGGCGGGGGGGGGGGGGGGGGGGGGGGGGGGGGATTTCTGGGGAAGTGCCAATCTCCCAATGCAGTCAGCAGCAGGCTTCCCAGCGTGAATAAACTCCGTCCATCCCCCTACTGGCGAGAATCACACTTTGCCCCCTTTTTTTCTCTAAGTGCCATAAGATAGCGTCTGAGAGCTTGCCCAAAAAATGAGCGCAATTCTCTCCTGCTATCATGCTCGTTCAGCACTTAGAATTTGTTTGGTAAGATCGCCTCCTAAGTATTTTTTTTGTAGCAATTATATGTCCTTTTAATATAAGAACAGCAAATTCAATTGAACTGATACAAAACTGTACTGCTAACCTTTGAAGCTCCGAGCCTTCCCGTTCCATAATATTTTCTGTATTAATAAATTGAGAGTTGAGTTTTGGTCTTCATTGAGCTGTCTTATCTCAGCTACAGTAGCAACTACCCTCAGAACCTCCACACCATCATGTCAGGGGAGTAAGTAAAAACCTTTAATCCTAATCCGCAATCCAGGGAGACACAAAATATGATCTCCTGGAATGATAAGAACAAGCTCAATGGTTATGTATCCCATCCTTTAAAAAATTACAAAAACACAGAATCTGGTGCTTGAAATGATGGTCCTCCCAAAAAATAGACTCACATAAATTCGTCCTACGATATAGCAAGAGCAATCAAAAGTAAAAAAAAGGATGGCAAATCTAACCTTCAATGGTCTATGTTCTGTGCACTCTATTAGCATTTTAACTAGAATTATTGCATTGAATATAGCGGTTTTGAATTAAACTGAAGTTCAATCTGAATGTTCATTTAAACTGAGCACACATGATGAATGGCTGGGCAATGAGGAAACACTTTTTGTTTGTTGTGGATTGCTGAATTGTGACACATCCTATTCAAACCTTTCAATTCACAAAACCACTCATAAATAAGGCATGTACATTTCTTTGCTGAAGTGTATGCAGGTTTACAATAAAAAAAAGAATCATTCCCTGGTTTTATATGTAAAGTCATGATGTGGAGATGCCGGCGTTGGACTGGGGTATTCCACTGGGATTTCCACTCCATCTGACGAAAGCTAATGGCATTTGCTACCAAATAAACCTGTTGGACTTTAACCTGGTGTTGTTAAAACTCTTACTTTATATGTAAAGACATGGCCAAGTTTCGCATCAGCGCTGAGTCTTTTTAAAACTAACATGTTGGGTGAACATGTGATCAGTGGCATTATTAAATTCTGCCATTGTACTCGAAATATCCACATTTGTCAGATTGTCCTGTGTATTGAGCATGCGCCCCATAGGCAGAACTCTCCTGTTATTTCTGTTGTTGAAATCTGATCTGAGTTGCTAGTTTCTTCGATGCACAGACCAGTAATCTGAATGACAATTCCATCTTATTAATAATATTGATTATATTTAATCGTCAGGTCTTCAACTTTAACAAAACAAACCAAATTCATCCAATACCTTTTAACACTAACCCTTGCTTGAGAAGCTATAGAAAGATAAATCTTCCATACGAGTAATGTGGGTGAGCACTGGGTAGATTGGATGTTGTCAGTAGTGCAAAACCGCTGCACTGAGTCAGCAAACAATTTTACATTTCTCCCGATTTATATTTCCGTTGACTTCAATCTAGAACTATCCCCATGTTTATCACTTGTTTTACATTTTTGTAGAAAGTCGAGATATCATCCATCATCTCCTTTTAGATGCTGTTGAGCATTAAAATACAAAATCCACACAAATAGTCCGTTTGCTGCAATGATCCCAGTGGCCATCCGTGCCGTCTATTTCCCACAGACAGCAATGTGGCCAGTCACTGGGTAATCTGCTTTCACACAATGAGGGTCATCTATCGCAACTTCCTCCAGTACCGTAATGGGGTAATTCAGATCAATTTGACAGGGATCCAATCCAAAAGCTGTCACAGCTGCCAGCGCAGCTCCCGCTGAAACTCCACTATGCTACCAGTACCAGTGCTGCTTCTCGTCAGGTCGGTACCCAAACACACCCTGAGCCACAGAGGCACCATCAGCTTCAGCTCCAACTCGTCCCTGTTAGATTGCGCTAACCCCAGAGTCCTTTCTCAGGGAAGAGGCCACCGGGTTTCTTAGCAAAGTTATTTCATATCAGGATTATTGTCCACCTAATGGCACAGTGGTTAGCACTGCTGCCTCATGGCGCCAGGGACACGGCTTCGATTACTGGCTTCGATTCCCGGCCTGGGTCATCGTCTGAGCGGAGTCTGCACGTTCTCCCCGTGTCTGCGTGGGTTTCCTCCAGGTGCTCCAGTTTTCTCCCACAGTCCGAAAGACATGCTGGTTAGGTGCATTGGCCATGCTAAATTCTCCCTCAGTGTACCCAAACAGGTGCCAGAATGTGCTGACTAGGGGATTTTCACAGTAACTTCATTGCAGTGTTAATGTAAGCCTACTTGTGACACCAATAAATAAACTTTAAACTAACTTTCAGATCCACACTCAGTTCACATCACCCTCCCCGCCCACAACTTATATTAGTTGGACTCATTTTGAACTCATTTTTATTGGTGTGGTCTTGTGAATTCCTCTTTTTTAGGTTCACATGATTTATATCCACTCATCATTGTTTCATCTATTTGCACTAATGCTTTCTCTTGATTAAAGTCAAATATAAAATGACTTTTATTATAAAACTCCTTAATAATGATTCATGTTTGGGGGATATAACTGCAGAGCCACTGGCATCCAGGTGTGTAAATGCTGATTGCAAGTTTATCATGCAGCTCTTTTGAAACATTGATTCCAAGTGAAAGAGGGAAAAAGTGGTACGTGGGATTGAAGACAGTTGTGTTTATTTTTAGATTTTAAAAAGTCTGTAACAATAAATGAATTGCAATCCTATAAGGTTTTAGCTGAAAGGCGTAGTGTTCCTCCAAATTCTAATGGCAAATTATTTTTAGTTTATGGTGAGCAGGTTTGCTGGAAATCACTTGCTGTTTGCTCCCCCTCTAAGACCAGTGCAGATTACGGCAGTTTTTCAACAAAAAAAATTTGGATTTGATTTGATTTATTATTGTCACATATACGAGGAAACAGTGAAAAGTATTGTTTCTTGCCCATTATACAGGCAAAAGATACAGTTCATAAAGTACATAGGGGAAAAGGAAAAGGATAGGGTGCAGAATATAGTGTTGCAGTTACAGGTAGGGTGAAGAGAAAGATCAGCTTTAACAAATTGAACAGTTCAGGTCAATTTCCGGACCTATAGAATCTATTTCTCTCTTTTTTATTGAGTGCAACACATTCTCTCAATTTAATTTGCGAATCACGGTTTGTAATAGTTCCTCTTTCTCCCCAACCATGGCCTTGTTTAATTCAATTATTTTAAATTTTAAAAAAAATCTAAATATATAATTCGAGATTTGTTGCTGGTTGAGATACTGCCTTTGAAAATCTTTCTTTTTGAATGGCCGGAAATGGCAGGTATTCACGCGGGACCTGCCAAAAATGTAGCAGGTGCCAACGTTCTATCTCCACAGAGACGGGAGACCTGGTGGTTCCATCCCTTGTATATGATTGGCCATTAGCGGTTCTCTACTACATTGTGGGGCATTAATGAGTAATCAATTCAGTTGAAAAAAAGTGGATGCGCCGTGGAATTATTTGTCTTATTGAAGTGTGCCGTGTTACTGAAAAGGTTGGGAACCACCACTCCCGTACTTGCACCCACCTACTAATGAGAACAGCTTCTCTTGTGTACACCTCATCTACATCTGACATAATTTCATACATTTTTTTAAAAATCAGATCTCTCCTCAATTTCCCTTGCTTCAATCCCAGCTTCTCCAACCTAACCAGGTAGCTAAAATCCAAACCTCCTCTCGACTCTCTCAAGAGCCCTCACATCCTGCCTGAAGTGTGGTGACCAGAACCAGATGTAATGTTCTGGTTATGCCACTGCTAGAACTTTATATAGGTTCTCAACATTGATCCGTGAAGTACACCACAGCCAACCAACCTCCAGTCTGAAAAACAACCATTTAGCATTACTTGCTGTTTTCTGTTCTTGTGACAATTTCTTTATCCAAGCTGACCCTATCCCATGAGCCACAATTTGTTAACCAGTTTTTTATGTGATATTTTGTCAAGTTCATTATTTAAATCCATAAAGGCAGGATCCACTGCATTCCCTTCGATCTTCTCTGTTATTTCATCAAAAAATCAATTAGATTAGTCAAGTATGATTTGCCTTTAAAAAAGCCTTGCTGACTCACTTTAATTAATTCAAACCTCTCCAAGTAATTGTCTTTTTTCTCTGATTATTGTTTCCAAAACCTTACATGATGTTTAATTATTACTGAGAATATCCTTACATCCTTTTTTATATTCATTCATGGGATGTGGGCATCGCTGGCTAAGACAACATGTACTACCCATCCCTAATCGCCCTCGAGAAGGTGGTGGTGAGCTGCTTTCTTGAACCATTGCAGTCCATGTTGTTATGGTTCAGGTCAGAAACTCCAAATTGTTTTATGGAGCCTGCCTGGATCATAAGTCTTGCATCTTGAATTTGGCTAGGATAAGCATGATCTATTTCACCTCAGGTATGATTCATATGACCCACGAGAGAGCTTTTATCAAACAAAGTTTATTTAAGAATACAGTTAACATGTATAGTAAAAATATTAGCAATGACTGTTATCAATTACAAACAAAACAACCACAAAAAAGTATAATCCTTAACAAATATGTCGAAGTTGTTCCAATCAAACCAATCCTATAAACAAAACCCTTCCACAGGTTTAACACAGCAAAGACTATTGCTCACGTGTTACTGGAACTGAGTCCTTTGGATGATTGCTACAGTTCTCTTGATATACTCAGAACAGTGTGAAGTCAGAACAGCTTCCCAGAACACCAGGGAGAGACACAGGTCAAGCCACCAACAGCAGATTTTCTACTGCAGGAAGGCAAGAAGCCTTGCTCTCAGCTAACCAGCAGAACATCCAAAACCCAGGGAGAGAGAGAGAGAGATAGAGACACTGTTTTCAGTCTGATGTCCACCCCCTTCTAAACTAAACACTGCTGCCAGCCAAAAACAGAAAGTGAAACCTTGAAATTCCTAGGAAGGAAACAAAAACTGACCAGAACCCAAGACCTTCCTCCTAACAATGCGCGCCAAAAAACAACCACAACCCAGAGTAAAAATAAACAAATCCCATTTAAACCACTGAAGGAGAAAAAAGGACTCCTATAAACAGCCTGGCAACAATGAGAGCTGAGGCTATGAGAGCTACAGAGAACATGATTTTTTAAAAATCTCTTAAAGGTACACTAACGTCACAATATTGTGTGAGAGAAGGAGTTCCAGGACTTTGACCCTGATAACTTGGTTGGCCATTTCAGTGGGAATTTAAGAGTTAATTACATTGTTGTGGGTGTGGCATTGCGTGCCGGCCAGACCAGATGAGAATGGCAACTTTTTTCCTTAAAGGACATTACTGAACTAGTTTTACGAGAACTGACAATAGTTTCATGGTCATCAAGTTTAATTTCAGGTATTTTAATTCGATCACAGGTCTCCATTGTATCACCCTGAGTCTCTGGATTATTAGTTGAGTGACAATGCCATTACAACACCGCATTCCCAAGGAGGGGTGAACAAGAGGTCACATTTGCCACTCCCTAATCCAGCCAGCATTCTGGTACATCCCAGCCTATCAATTTTCACCCCATCCATTACTACCTTTATCTTCTCAACATTCTCTTCCTTAGTGTACACCAATACAAAATACTCACCAATATTTGAGGAAAGTGAAGATTTGGGGTGCATTTGCTGAACTAAGAATTGAAGAATTAAGAAATGACCAGTGAGCTTGTGCAGCACAGTCAGCCAGAGTGAGATTTCAGCCAGAGTGAAGGTATCGGGAATTTGGAGCTGAGTGGGAATTCGGTGCTGAGGGGAAAGAGGTGCTCATCTTCGGGAGCAGCGGAGAGGCGGACCTGTGACGGAGACTCGAGGGCAAGTGAGGTAGAAAGAAATTGAACCGAGACGTCACAGCCAGCAGGCAAGTGATTGGCTGGTAACTGGTAAGTAGTTTTTCTTTCTTTTTCTCTGGGCATTGTAGTTGTTGTTGAGTCTCACCTGATGAAGGAGCAGTGCTCCGAAAGCTCATGATACCAAATAAACCTGTTGGACTTTAATCTGGCGTTGTGAAACTTCTTACTATGCCCACCCCAGTCCAATGCCGGCATCTCCACATCATGGTATTTTCTGTAAATACAATGTTCATATATTCATAATGATTTTACAGAATTCAAATACATTGATCAGCTTTTGCCCTGCTAGATTCTGCAACTTTTCTTCCTACTACTCTTCCTCACAAGGACATGGTGCCAAAGGCAGCACACACCCTCCAGCACCTCATCAACTGTCAATTATACTTCTTTGACAACATCAACAGTTGAACCTGACACTGTCTTCACTAGATGCCTAAACACAATATTCCAAGACAGATCACACAATAGTCATCAAAACATGGGAACCTTGGTCAGTTTTCACTTCGTAATCTACAGGCACTGAGAGCAAATGAAACACCACTCTGCCTGCCAGGTAAGGTCAGTTAATTCAGCACACACCTTGGATCGAAACTGGATATTCTCTGAATGGTTGAACTATGCACAGGCCACAGTGCATTTCTGACACTGCATAGCAGCTTTCAATATGTCTGCAGCTCTTTAAATCTTTCCAAGATAAAACCAAGGCTATTAAACTGCAGAATGATACCAATATCAGCATTACCAACCACTTTCAATTAGTTTTTTTCTCATTCTGCATTGAAATGAATATTTTAAAAACTGTTAATTGTTCAATGTTTCAACATAGCACTGCAATTTTCAAGTAAAGTTTATTTATTAGTCACAAGTAAGGCTGACATTAACACTGCAATGAAGCCACTGTGAAATTCCCCTAGTCGCCACAGTCCGGCGCCTGTTCAGGTCAATGCACCTAAGAAAGAGCCTACTCCCTTTCTTGCTCCTTCCCTTTGCTTGAACATTAGTTATAAAAAGAAACATCTTGAATCATCCTAAACATCTCAGATATTAAAGTTATTGCAGCCGTTTCTGTTTCACTGCAAAAGTTGTCCAGTCCGTCAATTCACCTCTCTCCCTTTTTCCACCAGGATAAAAGCAACTGTTGATTTGAAGTTATGTATTGTCCTTTCAATCTACATAAAAATCTACATATGCCTTGGGCATCCAATCAGTCAGTGCATAATAAATCACACAACAGTCTGCCAAACAACCTTTCTTCAGAGTCTGAATCCTCATTGTCCAACATGCTAGCGAAGAAATTGGAGAATACATCAGGTAAAAGAACAGGCTGCAATTTTTCTAACATTGAATAGACAACAGGTCAGATCTGCTATTCTTTCCATTGCCTAAGGACAGACACTAGAGAAGCCTGACAGCTAGGCATGTTAGTACCTATTCTTCAGTGTTTGTATCCACACTTCAGAGGCTATGTACCGATTAGTTTTTTGATGTATAATTGATTGCGATTCAATCAGATGGAATCTCTCACTTGAAGTTTTCTTTAAACAGTTGCACGTAACATGATACAAACTATGAACAAGAACATGAGAGGTTAGTGTACACATAAAAGGCTTGGATATCACTACTATATAGTATATATTTAAGAAAAAGGTCATGGAAATGTTAATAAACAAAGATGGAAAATGGGTCTTTATCAACTTTATATGCATTTAATTAAAACTGTACAATTTTTTAAAAACTTGCATAAAATCCATGAAATGAGTTCCTTGTCAGGCAAAAATACCTGAAAATTTCTAGATGCTTTGTGGAAACTGTGAGGCCATTCCAATATGAAAAGAACTACCTACAAAAATATGTTCAACTACAGAAATTACAACAGGGAAGAAAAGTCTCACAATTATAGAATACCATAGTGCATCTGTAAGAAACATTTCAAAGCACTGCACTGAAGTGCAATGACAGTTATTAAGTGGGTACATCATTTTGTCCACAGTAACATCCAATGCCCAGTTAAACTTCTTTTGGTTATATTGGTTGAGGAAAGAATGGTGACCACATCATTTTTCAAAAAGTGCCACGCCCTAGCCTGGATCATAAACCTGCAAGCTTCTGATTCAGAAGCCACAGTGTTACCAACTGCTAATAGCTGAAGAAAGTCAAAAACCAGGCCGAGGAAAGACTGCTTCCCACATAATTACCATGATGGTATTTCATTGTCAGGACGGGACTAGAACTGTGGAAAGTGTCCTAACCAACAGTGTCATTACAACTAAGGTTCGTGTTGCAGAAAAAAGGAATGGTCCTGCCCAACTATTCCAGTCCAGAGGTCAAATGAGTATTGCTGTTGAGTACATTCCAAGATACAGAGATGGAAAATACTATATTGCTTGCAATTTCATACCACAGCATATGCATATTGATGCTGAATATAAACTGAAAAAGAGGGGCTGTTTCCAGCTTGATTCCTTCATTTATTCAATCAGAACATTTTCCTCAATACCGTAGCTTATTGCATTTATTTGTTTCCTTCCTCCAAGTTATCTTCAATTTCCTCCTTTTAATTGCAAACATTTTAGGAAGTAAAGATAGCCATAGCTACAATAACCTAAATGCACAATGGGCTTAAAAGCAAACTGTAAGCGAAAGATTTATGAACACATTTAAGCTCCAACGAATGCAGATATATTTGCTTCAGAACCCAACTACAAATACGCCTGCACACTAAATTTAAATGGGTCAGAAGTAAACAATCTTTGATCGTGAGCTTTTTCCGTTCTTTGCAAGTTGAATTTTCCATTAATAATAAACATTTCTAAGAATGATATTACTCAGCAGGAACAATTTGTCAAATTAACATAACAAAACATTAAATCTTGATAACTAATAATTTCCCTGTCAACCCCCCACCCCCACCCCAAAAAACCCCACAGTTTACTACCAATTATTGTGCTATTTCAGTGAATTTAGATCTGCTTCTTCAGAGGAGAAAAACTTGAAAAATGAAGTGTGCCTGGAATCCCAGACTGGGACAAATCTAACTTCAAAAAAAGCAAGATAATAAAAAAAATGTGAAGGATTGAAGCCAGAAGCCCTGCCTCAGTGTGGGAACTAAGATACACAGACAATCATTTTTGCTTTAAATCTAGCACAAACATATATGAGACCTAGATATGATCAGCTCACGATCTATATGAATTAATAGATTTCATTTTTGACTGGAGATCTTCAACACAGCATCGTTACATTGACAACCTACTGTTACAGCATTCGGTATCATAACTGCATCGAGTCTTACATAGAGTTGGGGTTCTTAATGGTTTGCAAATTCAAATCCCTTGAGCACTGCTGCAGATTTTATGAAATGTTCTTTTTTCCATAAGGTGAGGTGGAACATACTGACTGTATGCTTCTCTTCCCTTTCATAAACATTTGTGATACTTGCTAAGAGAAATCTAAGATTTGATAAACTGGGAAGGTAGAAAATAACTCAATCTAGGGTGGCATAAGAGGCAATATAGTAATCAATAAAAGAAAATGCAATTCTCAATACTCAATTTATGTGCAATGATCATTCTTGGAACAAAGAAATTGAACAAACAGCAAAGAGTTAACTTCTCGATGTATGTGTTTGTGGAGCAGTTCATTGTGGTTCTCCAATTGACTCCCATGGTATGTTTAATTTGCCTACTCTCATTCTTCCACGCCAAGTGGACAGGTGAAATATTGTCACGTCAGTTGACATTCTATGAACATCATCATTGATATCTTTGTGTGGACGATAAGAGATAAAAAGTGATAAAATGATTCTCCAATCAGATCTGTAAAACAGATGGACATTGAGCAGAGTATTGTAAAAATGCCTGGAGATTCAGAACACTGGGATCTCGACTCAATGTGTACATTGTATTTGATTTGATCTATTATTGTCACATATATTAGTATGCAGTGTGAAGTATTGTTTCTTGCACGCTATACAGACAAGGCATACCGTTCATAGA
This sequence comes from Mustelus asterias, assembly GCF_964213995.1. Classification (NCBI taxonomy): domain Eukaryota; kingdom Metazoa; phylum Chordata; class Chondrichthyes; order Carcharhiniformes; family Triakidae; genus Mustelus; species Mustelus asterias. The sequence goes on from NC_135808.1 coordinate 112,068,882, forward strand.
GAAGGAAAAGAGAGAGTGCAGAATGTAGTGTTACAATCACAGCTAAGGTGTAGAGAAAGATCAACTTAGTACAAAATAAACATTAAAGACTTTTTAGACCATGGGTCATGGATAATGATCAACCACAGTTGCCAGAGAATCCGCTATAATTAAAGAGCAATCAGTAAATTGATTCTGCAGTTTGTGTTATTACATTTTTTGTGTGACACTTGGATGCTCATGACCATTTTTGTCAAATATTCTGATATACTTTTCTCCCGCACCATTGCTGCTATCAAAAGAATTCTCTGTTATAATCTCCATACTGGTGTACTTAGAAGATCAATAGGAGATGTCAGTGGTGCTTAGTATAGGTGTGTGCTTGTACCTATAAACAGAGGTGGATATCAGTTGCTTTGACAGAAAAACAGCACAAGTAGAGGTTCTTTTCCTATGGTTCAAAAGCAAGTGTCATCAGGCTGTTCAAATACAGGGACTACCACAATTTCAATCCTGATCCTATATGTACATGTCCAACAGAGGTCACTAGCTAGCAATCAAAACAATTATTCCTGTCCCAAACCTGTTTCACAGCTAACACAGCACTGTCCAAGCATTGAACCTTAGAACAAAAAAAGCTAACAACTGCAGGTGCTGGAAATCTGAAATTGAAACAAAATATTGAAAATACTCAACAAAACAGGTAATATCTGTCGAGTGAGATAGGTACGATTAATGTTTCAGGGCAATGAACCACCCCTCTCACAAATATAGCCTGACTTGCTGAGCATTTGCAACACATTCTGTGTTAATTTTGGAAACTGAAGATCCTTGGTCTGAATAGTTTCGGTATCAAACCACATGATGCATTTACCATCTCAGCTGCGACTCAGTTGATAGGACTCTCTGACTAAAAAGTTCAGAGTTCTTGTCCCATTCTACGGCACTCAGACTAGGCGAGATGCTAGTTTTGACTGTATTAGTGTTTTGTTTTTTTTTGTTTTATTTATTAGTCACAAGTAAGGCTTGCATTCACACTGCAATGAAGTTATCGTGAAATTCCCCTCATCACCACAGTCCAGTGCCTGTTCCAGTCAATGCACCTAACCAGCACATCTTTCAGAATGTGGGTGGAAACCGAAGCACCCGGAGGAAACCCATGCAGACACGGGGAGAACGTGCAAACTCCACACAGACAGTGACCCAAGCTGGGAATTGAACCTGGGTCCCTGGCGCTGTGAGGCAGCAGTGCTAACCACTGTGCCACCGTGCCGATGGCACAATGCAATGTACTGCAATGAAACACCCAAAGTTGAGAAAGCTTTAAGGGTAAATTAAACATTTTTTAAAATCTTGAGAAATCTATACTAACACCTGTAGGTGATTACAAGGTGCATTATTTTTTGTGAAAATTCTAATCTTCAAGATGGGCATTCTAGTGCAGCTGGTTTCATATTTCTAATGGTTGAAAATGGAAAATGTCCCTTCACTTGGGAAACCAAGAAACTCAAAAAGGTCGTTAGAAGTACTTCAGCTGTGATGTGCGATGTGGGATTCTATCTGTCAAATGTTTTTATCTGAGATTCTATCAAGGGGCTATCTGAAGATAATGGCCAGGATTCTCCCAAAAATATTCTAAGTGCTGAATTCACGTAAAAACAGGAGTAATTCCTGCTGGTTTTTTTAGCGGGATTATCAAAATGAATCTTCCACACTATGAGCACTGCAGAGTGCCTCAGGGAGATTCATGCTGAAAATCCAGGGGTGGGGTCTATTCCCACCCGAGATGCCGGCAGCATAGCGCTGAGCGGGTCACTGCACATGTGCTAATGTGTGAGAGCAGAGATCGGTGCAGGTGCCAGTGGTCCTGTACTGCCGGTCGTCTGATTGCTGGCCAGCCCCACGACCTGCACTCTTGCCCCTCCAATTCCCCCACTTCCCGATTGCTGGCCTCCCGGACGTCCCCAGGCCAGCCACGACACCCTTTCCCCCCCCACAGCCCACCTCGATCACCCATTGGGCAGTGCCAGGGGGCCAGGCTGGCACTACACAGGTGCACCCCCCCTTACCCCCGACCTCCAGGGAGGCCTCCACGGCCGCCCTTCACTCCAGCAGGTTTGGGCCGCCAGCTCGCTGTTCATGGGCAGCTGTTGTAAACCCTGCTGGAGGCTTCAGTCCCTGGCATGCTGATAAGTAATAAAATAAGCATTTAAATCCTAAGTCAGCTTCGCGCCAATTTCCAGTGTGGAGCTGACGACGCCAGAAATCTGGGGGCCATGGCGCCCAATGGAGAGTACTGAAGCGGGCTGGGAGAATCATCCCCAATATTCCCATTGAACGTTATGGAAATAATCGATTATTGTGGGATAACATACACTCTACCATGAAAGGCAAGGGTGAGAAAAGTTTACAGATAAACCTCACTGACTTGAAACAAATGCTGTAGAGAAAGGAAATTTCTAAAATTAATTAAGTGGATATAAATCATGCATTGATAGCTTTAAAAAAGGAATTGCTTGTATGAGGAAAATGATTTAAGGAAGTTGTCAAAAGGATCAGATGCAACAAGAAAATAATTTGCTCTTTATGCAGTGAATTATCATGATCTGGGCTGTACTATCTGCAATTTCCTCCAGTTAAACAATAAGGTTGAGTCAGCCTAAATACGAACTCCTATGGGTAGTACCATTGACGCTTCCTTTTACCTGTAACCATTTTGCACATCACCATTTTCTACTTTTAGTAATATAATTAATTTAACAAACGTGTAAAACAATTAACTCTGCAATTCGATATTTACACTTCTTTCCATCTGTATTTTGTAACTGAGCCTTACAAGCTGTACAATTATGGAGTTTTACATACAATATGCGTCTGAGCAAAGGTGGAGGCGTATTTAAAGGGATGTTATTCGGTAAAGCTCTCATGATGAAAAGATAACGGCAGCATGGAGGTAGCTATTTTTTACATTTCATATCTGGCCGCAATGGATGATTGCCAAAGGGACAACCAATCTTTAAATTTTACTTGAACAATGGTAAAGACAAACATTTCCAAGTAGTAGTGAAACCTGCCAAAAGATTTACATCTCAGTCCTAGAGATAGGATCAAAACACCCCTGAAAAATAATAAAGCATTCAGCCTGATGCATCAGAAAATGGATTGCTAGGGCAATATAATTCATAATTTTTACACTTGACAGGGTTAACTTTTGTGGTAAACAAATTTAAGTAATTTAGCTCAGTAGCTTTCTAGTGGTCATACTAAGTGGTAAATTCACCATCTTAATTCTATTAAAATAAAAGTATATTACTGATCTTAAGACAATCAGCACAGATGTCATTGAAAAACAAATCAGATCCAATGAATATAAATTATCTGGTGTTCAATACTCAAAGGATTCATATCTGCCATCAATTGACACAAAGGAAAATATGAGCCATTATATATTTTTTGCCAGTTTAAAAAAAAGTGAAATCCGAGCTTGAGGGTAGTGACTGCTGTAACTGCTCAATAACTCTGAACACGGGAATTAATAAGCAGCACATGTGTACTGTATTATTTTTATTGTGCAAATCTGCCCAAGGTCTATAGGTTACAGTACAAGTTAACCAGATGTTCCTTTCAACCAAGCTATCCAATCACGTTTGATACCTGTGAAAAGAAACATTCAAAAAACATACAGCTTACATATTTTAGCAAAGGCATCAAAGCACTTGTGAAATTCACAACACGTCTTTTCATTAGCGAAGGCATCACAGCTGCAAATACCCAAAACTGACGACTTTACATTTGTGGTAACAAGAACTGGACAACAGGCATGAAACTTAGGTATTAGGCCAAAGAAAGACATGTTACCATTGAAAATGCTACACAAATACAATCCAACATGCACCATTCAATCTGCAACACAATTTTAGAAAAAGGAGCTTTGTTCTGTTTCTCTAGCAACAAAATCATAAATATCAGCAGCGCTGCAAAACATATCACAGTCCAACACCACACCTGCCAAAAGGTATGAGCCCTTCCTCATAGTAGCTACCTTTTCAGGTTAACTATAACAGTAAGATGTGAGTAAAATATTTAACTATGTTAAATTACTGTTTTTTAAACAAAGTGGCAGCTAAAGCAGTTATGTTCAGAACTAAGACGTTTCAGAGTGCGTACATGAACTGAAATTTAAATCACTGGGTGGGGTCCTCCCAAAAAAATTCTAAGTTTCGAATTCGCGTAAAAACTGGAGTAAATCCCCCTGGTTATTTCAGTTGGATTTTCAAAATGAATCTCCCACACTCTGTGTACTGCAGAGTGGGCTAGCATGAATCGCATTAAAAATCCAGGGGCGGGGCCTATTCCCGCTGGAGAGGCTGGCAGCATAGTGCTGGGCAGGCCACTATGCATGTGCCAATCTGTCAGCGCCAAGATCAGCGTATGCGCAGTAGCCCCACACTGCCGACCTCCCGATCGCTGGCCAGCCCAATCGCTGGCCAGCCCCGCGATCCTCATCGCTGGCCATGCGACCACCCCCCCACGCCCTTATCAGCCCGCCTCAATCTCTGCCCCGTGCTTCCCCCCTCCCGCCCCACCCCCCTGGGCAGTCCCAATATCTCCACCCCCGCAACCCTGATGTCCAGCCCCGATTGCTGGCCTCCCTCCCTCCATCATCGCCGTACAGAGTGGCAGCGGGACCCCCCACCCCCACCGATCTCCCCTCCAGAGGCCCCATCCCCTTGCCACTGCCCGATGCCCAGTGGGCAATGCCAAGTGCCCACCCAGGCATTGTGACTTTGTCCCTTAGGCAGTGCCAGTAGACCAAGCTAGCAATGCCCGTGGGCACCCCACCCTTATAGAAATCATAGAAACCCTACAGTGCAGAAGGAGGCCATTCGGCCCATCGAGTCTGCACCAACCACAATCCCACCCAGGCCCTACCCCCACATATTTTACCCACTCATCCCTCTAACCTATGCATCCCAGGACTCTAAAGGGCAATTTTTTAAAACCTGGCCAATCAACCTAACCCGCACATCTTTGGACTGTGGGAGGAAACCGGAGCACCCGGAGGAAACCCACGCAGACACGAGGAGAATGTGCAAACTCCACACAGACAGTGACCCGAGCCGGGAATCGAACCCGGGACCCTGGAGCTGTGAAGCAGCAGTGCTAGCCACTGTGCTACCGTGCCGCCCACTGTGCTACCGTGCCGCCTGTCCTCCTGGGGGGCCTCCATGGCCCCGTCAGTCCAGCAAGGTCAGGCCGCCAGCACTCCCCAAGTGGGGAGCTATTGTAAACCCTGCTGGAGTGAAACACTCCTGGTGGAGGTGGAGGGAGATTCTAGCGGGCCGCTAATTACATTTAAATAAACATTTGAATAATTTATGCAGCTCTGCATCGATTTCTAGAGCAGAGCTGACGGAAATCCGCTGCCTGGAGACTCGCGGAAGCCGTGGCGCCCAGGGGGAAGCCCACTAAACGGCCTCTACTTGAGTCTCGCGGCCTGCTGCGCTGCTTTAATGTCTTTCCACAATCTGTCAGTTGAGTTACAATGATGTGCAATGCAGAATATTAATTTGTAATGTCATCTATTTTATATATATTTAAACTTTTTGAAAAGAACATTCTGTGCTAACCATAGGACACTGGTCTAGAACATTTACTAAGTTGCATCTGTAAAAGCCACAAGCCACTTCATGGAGACAGAGAATGGGATTCTCCCAAAAGAATTCTAAGTGTCGAATTTGCGTAAAAACTGGAGTAAATCCTGTTGGTTTTTTTCAGCAGAATTTTCAAAATGAATCTCCCACACTCTGCACACTGCTGAATGCCCTTGCATGAATATCATTAAAAAGCAGGCGAGGCCTATTCCCACTGGAGAGACTGACAACATTGCGCTGAGCAGGCCACTGCGCATGTGCCGATCTGTCAGTGCCAAGATCAGCGCATGTGTAGTCGCCCCGCACTGCCTTCCTCTCGAGCGCTGGCCCCGCAACCCCGCATCGCTGGCTGTGCAAACCCACCACCCGATAGCTGGCACCCCAGATGTGTCCGAGCCAACCTCAACACCCCCGCAATCCCAACTCCCCCAGCAGGCTGACCCCCACCCCAATGGGCTGCCCCGATGGCTGGCCTCTCTCACTCTGTCACCACTGAGTGCAGAGCGGGCAGCATGACCCCCCCATCCCCACCAACCTCCCCCACAGAGGCCCTGCCCCTATAGGCCCCGCGCCATTAGGCCCTGCCCCCTTGGTACTGTCCGAAGCCTATTGGACAAGGTGCCAAGGTGCCCCCCCCGCTTGGGCATTGCCACTTTGCCCCTTGGGCATTGCCAGGGGACCAGGCTGCTAATGCCAGGCTGGCAATGCCCAGGGGCACCCCCTTTACCCTCCTGACCTCCATGGCCCCCGTTCACCTCAGCGGGGTCAGGCCACCAGCTCCCCTCAAGCGGGAGAACTTGGCGGGGGGATGACTCTAGCGTGCCCGGAGACTCCAATCACATTCAAAACATCATTAAAATAATTTCTGGCATGGAGTTGATGGAGACTAGTGGAGGCCGTGGTGCCCAGTGGGGATGCCCCTAAACAGCCTCTGCTAGAGTCTCCCGGCCCAGTGCAGCGGGCTGGGAGGATTGCCCCAGAGGCTATGGCGCTCTCAGAGACAATGGCGAAGGTAAATTCCAGATGACCCAGCTCTTGAATGCAAGATATACTGGATTTGAACTAACAGAGCCTGCTACTGGGACAGTAGGAACAACTTAACCACATTCTCCACCCCCCCCCCAACCCCCAATCTCTCTCTCAACTCTGAGTCTTGTTTTTGATTCGAAAACCTACTGGAGGACCTCATTGCTGCAAACTGAGATCCTTAAAGGAGGATTCCAACTCAACACCACTGTCTCTGAGAGAAAAGAGAAGAAACCAGCCACAACTACAGAGTGGCTGCTTCAGTGAGAAACCAAAATATCAGCAGCCAACATGGAAAGTAGTTCTCCAGCTGTGAACAAGCATTCGGACAATCCATGAATAATTTTTCTAACTTTACCTTTACTATTTGGACAAGTTTTAACATCAGATTCTCTGAAAAGTTGTATTTCTTTTTGTGCAAGTCTTTTTACATTGGTGGGAGGTTGGACAGATTTGTACATTTAAAAATTTTTATCAATAATTTCTATATCTTTACCTAATGAGTAATAAAATTAACTCTTTACTCCTTAGTTCACAGAGTTTGGCTGACTAAATTCTTACATCAAGCTTTAAACAAGTAAGTACATATTAAACTGACTTTGTTATTTTTCAAATTCACTCTTGTTATAACCAACTAGGACAGCTCACCCCTCCTCACCTTGTCATAAGTTATAAGAGCGTTATAGTTTTCTTGCATAATAAATTAAATCATGCTTGCAAATATTAATTGAAGCCGTTATGTAACTGCCATGTGATACATTTGAATGTCTAGAATTCTGCTGCAGCACAATTGAGAGGCCATATTGTCTATATTGCATTCATGCACACATGAGGACGACCTCAACCGGGATATTGGGTTCATGTCACACTATCTGTAACCCCCACAGCTTGCCTGGACTTGCAGAATCTCACTGGCTGTCCTGTCTGGAGACAACACGCATCTCTTTAACCTGTCTTAATGCTCTCTCCACTCACATTGTTTGTACCTTTAAGACTTGATTAGCTGTAAGTATTCGCATTCCAACCATTATTCTGTAAATTGAGTTTGTGTCTTTATATGCCCTGTTTGTGAACAGAATTCCCACTCACTTGAAGAAGGAGCTTAAGGCTCTGAAAGCTTGTGGCTTTTGCTACCAAATAAACCTGTTGGACTTTAACCTGGTGTTGTTAAACTTCTTACTATATTATAGCATTTACAGAGGGTATTTTACTCACTTCTGATTTAATTCTTGCAAATTTATCAAAAGTGATGGTATGCATGTTATTACTACATCTGTGGCAGGAATTGGTCAGCAACTTCACTGATCTTTCAGAAACAGGATTACTCTGCTGTTGATGCGATAATGCAGACAGCAACCCTGCAAGTGAAGTGGCATTAAAGAATGCTGCCTCAGCTGTGCATACTATGCTGCATTTTAACAGCAGTTTGGGCAGGATATTTCCTCCAGGCTTCTGAATCCTGAAATGTGGGTCAGAAGTCTGCACCATGAGAAACAGTCATTCTCTATGATTTTCCCAGAGCAGCCAAGCTCGCCAGCAAATTAAGGATGGCATGTGGACTCTCAAAGCTGGAGGTCAGAGGTATTCCAGATTGAAAGCTGCAGCAAGCTGCAATGGAAAGTAAGTAACGAAGAGGGGGCTTCGATGAAAGGACCCTCTCCAACCATTAAATTTAAATTAAAAACTGGCTTTTGAAGATAGGCCAACATTGTGAGGGAAAAGTAAGACCTGCTACAGAGCTTTCTGTGGCTGCTCTGGTACCTTAGCACGTAAGATGTCTCACAACACCAGGTTAGCAGGCAGGGAAGGCTGTTCCGCCTGCCTGGTGTCCTGACTATCTTGTCTGCCTCTGGAAGGCCACCTCCAGATACCTTAACTGGGACTCGCCACCTGCGCGAACCTGGAAGCCAACTGGAAAATCCTGGTTAACCTAACCTTTAATTGGCTTTCAGTGGCCCTGCGTAAGCCAAGTTGGTTACTCGCAACACGTGAGCAGGTAGCCCTGCCACCTCCACACCACTGCTACCCCCCATCCCCAATCCCACCTCCACAAAACTAGCCCAGAGGTGGAATGGAGCTGTGGAACTAGCACGCCAGCCAATGGGAATATTCTTATCACCCACCATCTTGGCTCCCAGCCCAGAGAGGGGCTCAAAATCTTGTCATCTTTGTTTCCTCTAATACCACCACTGCACATGTGCAGATAAAATTCAGTATTGTTTAGCTCTCTTACATATTTAAACATAGTCAACTTATTTACCAGAGCCAAGTAGAGTATGCTGGAGCCAGCACCATATGAATATGCACTCAGTCATATGCTGATTCTGGATACTGATCCAGCACAAAAACCTAATTGTATAATAATGCCGTGCAAATGACCCTCTCCCACAGCACCAAATGTATTCCAATTAAATCCCTAATTTGATTTCTTATTTACTTTTCGTGTTAAACTATACTTGATTAAAAGGTTTTAAACTCAGACCCTTCATTATTAAAAGCTCTCAAGTATAAGTGACAGAAATAAGATATTCTAGACTGAGAGTTTACCAGAAAGAAAATTTCTCCACTTGGAGCTATAATTCACTTATACCTGTGGGATTGCTGAGTTATTACATTGGCGTCACTCGGTAGTTTCCTTTCCCTGATAAGGCAATGTTCCCAAATGTGGTTTGAAAAGTTTACAGCTGATTAAGGTAAACGAATCTTTCCAGCATTGAAACAGATGCAATAGATGCAATAGTGACATGCAGTTCATCTCTCCCATAAATTGGTGATTCACTGGATAAACTAGGCAAATTCCAAAATGAATATGTTATTACAATTCAGGTGCAGCAATTGCTTTTTTTCTAACACCTCTAAAGTATTACATTTTTATGACCATTTCAACCAAGGCATATTAACTTTCACAGCACTATGTGAAACTCTTAGTTATAGGACTCCAATAATGAAATGTTTCAATACATTGCAAAGCTCAAAATTAACTGTACAGAATGAAAATATGATTTTGGTCACTTTTACTCTATACAGTTTAAGTATAATAATTTTCCATAAACTTTCAATCACAGCAAAAGAGAATGAAACAGAAAGCATATAGACGGGGTAACGAAGGTGAACAGGAAAGAGATGGTGCATGTAAAAGAGAGAGCATGAGAGAGAGAGCGAGAAGGGGAGATGGGAATGTAAAAAGGAGAGAGAAAGGGGGAGGGGAAGAGGGCAGGGTGTAGGGAAGGGGAGGATGGGACCCAGGAAAGTGGGGTCCAAGGAAGGTGGGGGTGGGGCCCAAGAAGAGGTGGGGAACACAGGAGAGATTCAAACTAGGGGAACCAGTTTAAAATAAGATGTCGCCCATTTATGATGCAGATGAGAAATATTTTCTCTCAGAAAGTTGTGAATCTGTGGAACTCTCTTTCCTGGAGAACGGTTGAGGCAAGGGTCATTAAATATTTTTAAGGCAGAGGTAGATTCTTGGCGAACAAGGAAGCTAAGTAGTATCAGGGATAAATAGGAAAGTTGAGTTGAGGCCACAAGAGCCAGAGTCAGATTAGCCATTATCTTATTGAATGTTAGAGAGGCTGAATGCCTACTCCAGCCCCTAATTCGTATGTTCATATGTTGACAAGGAACTTGCTGCTTATGTGGCTGTTGAAAGTGGTGACAATTACAAATTTCAAAACGATTTGATATGATTTATTATTGTCACATGTATTACATAGTGAAAAAGTATTGTTTCTTGCGTGCCATACAGAGCATACTGTTCATAGAGAAGGAAACAAGAGAGTGCAGAACATAGTGTTACAGTCATAGCTAGGGTGTAGAGAAAGATCAACTTAATGCAAGGTAGGTTCATTCAAAAGTCTGATGGCAACAAGGAAGAAGCTGTTCTTGAGTCGGTTGCAACAAAATTGGATAGGCACGTGAAGGAAACAGTTTTGGGCAAGTATGGGGGGGATAATGGGGGCACTAGCTTGTGACTGAATTGCTCGATAGAGAGTCGTCATGGACTCAATAGACCAAATGGCCTCCTTCCGGAATAACTGTATATAAACAGGATGTTTCTCCCCATTGTGCTCTTCTTAGGCCATACCTTGGCATCAAGGATAAATTGCGTGAACACCTCAAAGTTCTACCTCTCTTCAGCTCTGAAGAAGTCATAGAGACTCGAAACATTAACGTTGAATGGTTTTCAAGGAGGAGATAGAAGTATTTCTAGTAAGAAAAGGGATAAGGGGATATGGGGAACAGGTGGATTTGAGACCAGGGAGAAATCAGCCATGATCTGATTGAATCACGGAGCAGGCTCCAAGGGCTGAATTTGCCGACTTTCTGCTCCTAATTTCTATGTTCCCATAAACTGTTTGTCTCACCACAGGTGCTGCCAGACTTGCTGAGTTTTTCCAGCAGTTTTTTTTATTTGTTTCTACTCTAATTTTGTAGGTTCTGAAATGCCTGTGAAGTCCAATGCATGATCTATAGATGCTGTCATATGCTGGGCTGGTAGTGCTTGAATTGGGCAGATGAGTTATTCTGGGGTTTGAGTACTCCCTTGATGCCCCAACTTTGCTGCTGCACATTCTCAGATCCCTTGAGTCAGCCGGTAAATTTGACCTCTTCAAGGATGCTTTGAGAAAATATCTAAATCGTTTCGTTGTCGTCCTAGGAGTCTCCTGCCATGACTGAGTTCCAGTAAGTAGTCTCACAACACCAGGTTAAAATCCAACAGGTTTATTTGGTAGCACAAGCTTTCAGAGCATTGTCCCTTCATCAGGTGAGACATCAGGTAAGGGGCAATGCGCCGAAAGCTCGTGCTACCAAATAAACCTGTTGGACGTTAACCTGGTGTTATGAGACTACTTACTGTACCTACCCCAGTCCAACGCCAGCAACTCCACATCATGACTGAGTTCCAAGTAGAGCAGTTGCTTTGGGAGCCTGGTGTCAGGTATACAAACGATATGCCCCATACAGCATGGAGCTGACCTGGGTGATTAGCTCTTCCATGTTGAGCAAGGTGTCATAGGGGAGGATGCTGCTGTTGAATGCCTTCCTTGCCACTGGATATGGAGGATCTTAGGAAAATACCAGATCATTGTCACTCCCTGCACACGATTTGACAGTATAGGAGTGGATTGACACTGCTCTCTGCAGCAAAGAGCCAAAGTCCAGACGGCCGTGTTGCCTGCCCGACGCCAGGGTTTAGTACACCTGCTGCGGGCTGGAGAAGAACTTGCAGTGGATGGGAGAGGACCCCATTGTTGTGATCCATGTAAGTACCAATGACATAGGTAGAACAAGGAAAGAGGTTCTGCATAGAGAGTTTGAGGAGCTAGGCACAAAATTAAACAACAGAATCTTCAAGGTTGTAATCTCTGGATTATCTAGCCATGTGCAAATTGGCATAGGCTGCATAAAATTAGAGAGATGGGACGTGTCTCAAAGACTGGTGTGAGAGAAGTGGGTCTTAGTTCGTGGGACATTGACAGCAGTAATGGGGAAAGTAGGGGGCTGTACCATTGGGGCAGCCTACACTGGACTGTGCTGGGTCCAGTGTTCTTGCAAACCACATAACTAGGGAAGTAGAGAGGGCTTTAAACTAAAGGAGAAGTGCAGGGGAGATGATTCTTGACAGAGGTTACATCGGCTTACAAAGCAAAAGGACATGGCAGCTTTGCAAGGCAACTCTTCAAATGATGGTATGCAGGGTGTGACAGGAAAGAACAGAGTGTGCAAACATAAATAAAAGCAGCAAATAGAGTCAAAGGAGGGAGGGGGAAAGTGGTAGAAAAAGCAAAAATAATGGCTCTTTACTTAAATGCGTGTAGTATTCAGCACAAGATAAATTAACACAAGTTGAGATTAATGAATATACCCATTACAGAGATGTGGTTACAAGGATACTAAAGAAAGCTGGAAACTAAATATTCAGGAGTATGTAACTTTTCATAAGCACACGCAGAAAGGAAAGGGTGATGTGGTAGCTTTGTTAATGAGATGGAATAAGTACAAAAGCAAGAAATGATCTTGGATTGGAAGATGTAGAATCCATTTGGGTGGAGTAAAGAAATAACAAGGGGAAGAAGATACTGGTGGAAGTTGTCTATCGGCCCCTTAACAGCAGCTATACTGTAGGATGGAGAATATATCAGGCGGTTATAAGGGCATGTAAAAAAGGCAGTACATTAATCACGGGTGATTTTAATCTTCATGCGGATAAGGAATATCAAATTGACAGTGGTCGCCATGAGGAAGAATTCAGAGAGTGTATTCAGGATAGTTTCCTCGAACAATATATTGTGGATCCAACCAGGGAATCAGGCTATTTTGGCTCTGGTAATGTGTAATGAGGCAGGTTTAACCAACAATCCAAGAGTAAAAGATCACCTAGGAAACAGTGACAATAACAAATAAGAGTGAGAAACCTGGGTTAGAAACAACGGTGCTCAACTTAAATGAGGCTAATTACAAAGGAATGAGGGCAGAAGTGTTTGTAGTAGATTGGGAAATGTGTTTAGCAAAAAGACAGTTCACCACCTATGACAGACGTTCATGACTCACAACAAAGATATATTCCAGTTAGGAAAAAGGATTCTCGGAAGAGGACAAATCAATCAAAGTTAACCAAGGAAGTCAAGGACAGTATAAAACTGAAAAAAAACATACAATGTGGCAAAGATTAGTGGTAGCCAGAGAATTGGGAAAGTTTCAAAACCAACAATAATCAAGAGGGAGAACATAAGCTTACAAGTGATATAAAAACAGACAGTAAGAGCTTTTTAAAATACATAAAATGAAGAGAGGTGCCAAGTGAACGTAGGCCCTACAGAGAATGACACTGGGGAAATAATAAGAGAACCAGGAAATGGCAGAGAATTTAAATAATTACTTTTTGTCAGTCTTTATGGTATAAGACACTAATAGCATTCCAAAATACTAAATAATCAAGGGACAAAAGGCAGGGAGCAAATAAATACAATAACTATTACTAGAGAAAAAGTACTAGGGAAACTAATGGGGATAAAGGTTGATAAGTCCCCTGGATGTGATGGGTTGCATGAAGTAGCTACAGAGGTAGTGTATGGTAGCAATCTTCCAAGAATCCTTAAATTATGGCAAAGTCCCAGAGGATTGGAAAACTGCAAACGTGACACTCTTTTCAAAATGAGAGAGACAAAAAAGTAACAATTGCCAATTGGCTTAACATCTGTCATTGGGAAAACATTAAGAGTCCATGATAAAGGATGTAATAGGCGAGCATTTAGAAGTACATAATATAATTAAGCAGAGTCAAATGGCTTCCCGAAGGGGAAATCATATCTGACAAATTTATTAGAATTCTTTGGAGGTGGTAATGAGCACGATAGATAATGGAGAGCCAGTAGAACATAGAACAGTACAGCACAGAACAGGCCCTTCGGCCCACGATGTTGTGTTGAGCTTTGTCTGAAACCCAGATCAAGCTATTTCCTCCCTATCATCCCAAAGTACTCCATGTGCCTATCCAATAGCTTCTTAAATGTTCCTAAAGTTTCTAACTTACATCAGTAGATGTAATAAACTTGGATTTCCGAAAAGCATTCGATAAGTACCGCACAAAAGGCTGCTAAACAGGATAAGAGCCCATAATGTTGGTATGTATAAAGGATTGGCAAACTAATGGAAGACAGAGAGTTCGGATAAGAGGGGCATTTTCAGGATGGCAACCTGTAACTGGTGGTGTGCCACAGGGATCAGTGCTGGGGCAACATTATTTACAAGATACATTAATGACTCAGGCGAGAGAAGTGATTGTACTACTGTCAAATTTGCAGATGATACAAAAATGTATAGAAAGGCAAGTGGTGAGAATCACAAAAAGGCCGGGATTTTACGACCTCGCTCAGGCAAGGCTTGTAAAATCCCGCCCTAGGCCAACAGAGAATTCCGCCCTGCGAGCCACGCCCGCCCCAATTCTGGGGCGAGTGTGGCGGTAAAATTCCGGCCAAAGAATTGACAGAGGGTTATGAACAGGTTATGTGAGTGGGGACAAACTTAGCAGATGGAATATAATGTACGAAAATGTGAAGTTATGCACTTTGGTAGGAAGAGGAAGCTGAATATTGTCTAAATGGAGAAAGACTGCAGAAAAATGCAGCACACATGGATTTAGGGGTCCTCGTGCATAAATCAAAAAAAGGTAGCATGCAGGTTCAGGAGGTAATGGGGAAAGCAAATGTTATGTTGGCCTTTATTTCAAAGTGAATGGAGTATAAAAATAGGGAAGTCTTCCCAAAACTAAGCAAGGCACTAGTCAGACCACACATGAAATTCTGTGAACAGTTTTGGTCCTCTTGTCTCAGGAAAAATGTACTAGCATTGGAGGGAGTCCAGTGAAGGTTCACTAGGTTGATCCCAGGTATGAAGGGATTTTCTTATGAGAAGCTAAATAATTTGGGCCTGTCCTCATTGGAGTTTAGAAGAATGAGAGGCGACCTTATTGAGAAATATAGTAATCTCAGGGGGTTTGATAGGATAGATACTGAGAGGATGTTTCCCTTATGGGAGAGTCTGGGGCCAGAAGGCATAATCTCAGAGTAAGGAGTCACCCATTTAACACAGATATGAGGAGGAATTTCTTCTCTCAGAAGGTAGTGAATCTGTGGAATTCTTTACCGCAGAGGGCTGTAGATGCTGGGTCATTTAGTATGTTCAAGTCTTAGATAAACAAGATTTTTAATCAGCAGGAGAATCAAGAGTTTTGGGGATAAGATGGGAAAGTGGAGTTGAGGATTATCAGATCAGTTATTAACTCACTGAATGGCACAGCAGACACGATAGATTGAATGGCCTACTTCTGCTCCTATGTCATAGTCTAGTATAAAAGTGGCTCAGTCTTATGGGTGTGGAAGTATTCAGATTTGATGACATCTGGACATTGCATAGAAGTTCAAAACGTCTATGGAAACAAGACAGCCATCACAGAGCAATTCCTTTCTCTTCAACATAACTTTGCTCAAGTTTACCTGCACATGTTTGCAAGGTCTTGATGCAACATGTCAATTTAAAACTTGTCTCTCTCTTCTACAGATACTTGAAGATGAATCATGGGTACTCATCATGGAATTTAAAAAGTACACTGAAATTTAAAGACTAGAGCAAATAGGATTGAAATATTAAATAATACTAGGCTTAATTCTTAAACCAATGGGACATTAAAGTGATCATAAGTAGCTACCTAGTGTGGCACCTAGGTGACAATTCAAGAACCATTAGAATTCTTACAGTGACATAAGGAGGTAATCACGGTGTGCATCGGATTCACACACAATATAATGCTAATGCACGAGATTCATTAGGGCCCAATTCCAATGTGTCACTGAAGGAGAAGATCAGTTAAAATAACTGAAATATTGCCCCTTCCAGTAGGGCCAAGCCAGCTTGCCTCTTCTGCATTTTGGCCAGCCCCATTGGCATCATCCTATGCTTCCCCCAGCAGGGAACAAATGTATTCCAGGAACAGCTTGCATCTTCTTACTGACTAGCATCCAAAATCTTGGCCCCTAACCCTTCCATCACAGCAGGCACAACATCCGGCAAAGGACAGAAAGATATTTAATTGACCATACATTGTGTCGTTGTGCAAGGTCAGCTGATTTGCTGTTAGCGAATGCATGAAGCACCTAGGGAGTAGCAGAACCAATAGCACAGTTATAGATTCGCATTATGTCCTGATGTCTAACACGATATCATTTGTGTCTGTGGATGGCATCGTGTATCTCCTGCTCGTTCTCCTCCTTTTGTCTAACCCTTAAGATACTGAATCCTGCTTTAGAAAAATTACAAAAAAATTAAAGAATTTGTTTTCTTTGATGTAGAAAAGCCTTTTGGAGACAGGGCTATGACCTTTTCCTTGAATCACCTCCATGCCTTCATTATGTGCAAATAAAACCAAATACCCTAAAGGTTATTTTACTGAAGCAGATCCCCCGTCCCACCCCAAGTCATCCATCTGAGTGTATGCAGACACGTAAAAGCCGCATATCACACTTTGAAGTCCAGTATCCAGAGGGCAGGGTTGGAACTACATTAAAAACAAACATCTAAATCACTAAGAAAAAGCTACAACAATAACATCCCACATACTTGTTTCTGAAATGCAGCTGAAAGCTCCTTAATGGAAGCATCTTCGTGGCAAGTATCCATTTGCTTTATCTGATCATTCCTACTAAGAAAACACTGTTAAATGTACATGTACAGATCTTTATTGATAATAATACTTAGGAAATGGCCAAAAATTACAACTAAGTCTATATATTAAAAAGTCTGCATTCAGTAACAAAATGGTAACGGACCCTGAGCTCTTTGGGACTGCTGCTTTAAAAGAGTGGCAAATCATCTAACTTACATTCATAAGGACGAGTGCTTTTCATGTATTGTTAAGGTTTAGCTATTCTGAATATTCCACAGTCCAATTGGACTATCGCGCTCTTTACGATTGGCTCTACTTTACAGTGTTCAGAATAACTAAATTTAACCCGTACATGAAAAAACACGAACCAGAGATTGTCAGAGTTCCAGGTTTTGAGTAACTCTTGCCAAATGAAACTGAACAATTTTTTAAAACAACATCTCCCTTCAATTTAGTGACATCAGCACTGATTATGGATATCAACAAACCTCAAAACTTAACTGTTCAAAATAAATTACAGGTCTACACAATGAATTAGGAAATACTCCTTGCCAATTAAATGTCTCTATTAATAGCAAATTTTACCTCTGGGTTTAAAGGGCAAAAATTCAATGCAAACAGAACAGATCTCCTCTCTCTGATCTGGTAATGATTCTAAGTATAATAAGGTTAGTTTTAATCCAGTTCCAAAAGACAACACAAGTTAAAGAGCAATATCAGGCTTCAATGCAAACAGAACCAATAGCCATCCAGCCTATTAACATCAACAAATGCACAGACTTAGATAATACACTGCAACATCAATATAACTACAAGGTACTTTATCACCACAGAAAATGTTACATGACCAATCTCATAGAACAAACATGTTCCCTGATCCAAGCTACAATTTAAAACAAAAAAAACAAACCTTGTATCATAACTTACTCAACTTCTCCGCCAAGAATTTGACAACAATATACATATACAATCCCTAAGTCCGACCTAACCCATATAGCCATACATGAGTGAAGACCTCAGGACAAGGTTGAACAAAAACAGTCTCTGCTAGTTATGAGCAGTGTGCAGGGAGTTCAGTGGCCAAAACCTTGTAAAAACATCTCGAGTGCATTAGAAATTTAATAAATTTATAATTTGGTTGTGCGTGCTTGATATCTACTTATAAAATTTGCCATGCTTTCTATCAGAATAAACAGTAGATGCATCTCCAGATGAGAGTCAAATCAAAAAAAGAACTAAAGGAATCTTTGTCGATTGCCTTAGCCATAAAATTCATTTAGGGACACTCTTAACAAGAGAAGGATGGCAGAACAATCTTCCTAAATCTATCTGAGCAAGAATATTCAGATCACATCCCAAATGGAATAGCAATATAAATATACAAAGCGTATGTGAACCAGTTAAGGGTGCTTGTGTGTAAAGCAGAGCAACTCAAAACTTCAACAGTTGTCTGACCTGTAGAGTGAAAGTTTCCAGCATTTTTGTTTTGATTTATAATTTCTATGGGAACCTTTTGGGGTCTTCCCAAAGGCATCAACACAGCTTACACTTTACTACCAGTGAGCAGGAAATTGGCTTGAGAACCTACAAATGCATAGAGAATAGAATTCCTAAGGTAACCTGGAAATTTCAACGTACTCCCTTGACATTGAGTGGGTTGGAAGATCACTCTCACTATCCCCTCTTGCAGGCAAAATTCAACAACAAAAATTTTTTTTAAAGGATGAAATCCCAACAATATCCTGGCATCACCACATTTTGTAAACTCAAGAGGTACTCCAGATTTCTACTTTGATCTCAAGTGGAATTTTGGGAGCCTTCTGTCAAAATTACTCCTTTCAAGTATGCATCCTGTCTCAATCAGACAATGTCCTTAAATGTCATTAAAGACAATGTCCTTCAGCATTTGAAAAGATGGTAACCCTTGCTTAAGTTATTCAATTCAAGCATCATTTAATATTCTTTTACACTTGTTTACAGAATGTGGATATCCCTGGCTAGATCATCCTTTGTTGCCCATCCCTAATTGACCGAGACGGGGATGGTGGGCCGCCTTCTTGAACCGCTGCAATCCATGTAGCGTAGGGACACCCACAGTGCTGTTTCGGATTTCCAGGAGTTTGACTCAGTGACAGTGAAGAAATGGTGATATAGTTCCAAGTATGGATGGTGCGTGACTTGGAGGGAAACTTGCAGGTGGTGGTGTTCACATGCATCTGCTGTTCTTGTCCCTCTAGATGGTAGAGGTCACAGGTTCAGAAGGTCCTGTCGAAGGAGCCTCAGTGAGTTGTTGCAGCACACCTTATAGATGTATAGTTGCTGCTGTGTATTGGTGGTGGGAGTAGTAAACATTGAAGATGGTGGATATGGTGCCAATCAAGTGGCCTGGTTTGTCCTGGATGGTGTCAAGCTTTCTGAGTGTGGTTGGAGCTGCCTCATCCAGGTGAGTGGAGAGTATTCGATCACTTCCTGTATGTGCCTTGTAGATGGTGGAGAGACTTTGGGGAGTCAGGAGGTGAGTTACTTGCCATAGAATTCCCAGTCATTATATTTGATAATGTATATTCTTAAGCACTAAT
Source organism: Mustelus asterias (assembly GCF_964213995.1). Lineage (NCBI taxonomy): Eukaryota > Metazoa > Chordata > Chondrichthyes > Carcharhiniformes > Triakidae > Mustelus > Mustelus asterias. Next base: position 112,088,282 of record NC_135808.1, read on the forward strand.
CAATGTTATGATCGTGCCACTTTTTCCATGCCTCAGCTGCACATTATTTTAGCTTATTCTATTTGTGCGAGTGAAAATATATGAAGTTTATTATGAAGGTTAAAAAAACCCATCATCATTCTTGACTTAAAAATAATTGTTTCTGGGTAGAAATGCTGAAAAGCATAAAAATAGAATTGGCACAGCTATCTAAATGTTTTGTTAGTGCAAAATATCTTATGCAGTGCAAACCAGTTGGGAGCAAATAATATGATTGCAATATTCAATATAGTTTTTCTATATAACTTAACTGACTTTCTAAGTGCATAAGAGATGTTTAGACTGTAATTACTGTAGTTTGCAAACACCGCTCGCCATAAGTTTGCATCTTAAATAACAAATTCAGTTCTTGACCCATATTAAACCCACATCAAATGTCATTGCCACCACTTACTGTTGCATGTGTAAATCTATTTAAATTGGTGCATTCTACATGTCAGAACCTCTGAACTACTTCTCTTGATGTCGATTGACTTGTCATTATTATGGATTTGCTGCACGCAAAAGGCCCTTTGGTTAAAGCAGTGGGAATTCTAAGCTGGGTCAAAAATGTAGCTTTAATGATGCTCCATGGGTAAGTGGCTGAAATAGCAGCAACAGCCATGTATCTGGATCTTCTCAAAAGAATATTTTTCAAAATTACTCACAAGCTGCATGTGATACAAGCACAGCATACTGTTGTATATCAACAAGGCACATCATATGACAGCAGATAAATTACCATTTGTCCTTCAAAATCATCTGTCATCATTCAGAATGTCAAGTGGAAGAATTGTGAAAAAACTAGACATACAAGAGTTGAGAAAAAGACAAAATAGGCTGATTAAAACAGAGTGCGACAAAATAAGTAACAGACCGTGGATATTTGAGTAGCTCACAGCCTATTTTGTTCTAACAGAAACTAGTCTGAAGTTTTTTATTTTTAAAAAAAGGGAAATATCATAATTATAGGGCGATTGTGGTAGTCGTGGGCGCCAGTATTAGATACAATACAGTATATTCTGTACTTCATGGGGGTCATCTGACCTGGGGGTTGCAGGTCCAATAGTACATGTAAGGGAAGATTGTAACAAGGCTTCATATGCCTTGCAATTATGTGTTCATGTTCTGAAAATCTGTTCGTAATAAAATTAGGTTACAGCTATGCTGTTGGTCAACCTGCAACATAAAAACAAGACAATATCATTCCTTAGGTAAAGAGATCAAAACTGTACACAGTGCTTCATATCTGGCTTCAGTGCACAATTGCAGCAAAACATCTTTATTCCGGTCTTCAAATCCCCTCGGGATGAAGATCAATATACCATTTGCTTCCTTAATTGTCTGTTGCACCTACATGTTAGCCTTTAGTGATTTATGAACAAGGACCCAGGTCCCTTTGGACATTTTAAAAAATTCATTCATGAGATGTAGACTTCACTGGCTAGGCCAGCATTTCTTGCCCATCTTCAAGTGCCCCTGAACTGAGTGCCATTTCAGAGCGCAGTTAAAAGTCAACCACATTGCTGTGCATCTGGAGTCACATATAGGCCAGGCCAATTAAGGATGATAGATTTCCTTCCCTAAAGGACATTAGTGAATCAGATGGGTTTTTATGACAATCGACAATGGTTTCATGGTCGTCAGTAGACATTATGTTCCAGCTTTTTACTGAATTAAAATTTCACCTTGGGCCATGGTGGGATTCAAACTGGGGTTTCAAGAGCATTTCTGTGGGTCCCTGGGTTACTAGTCCAGTGACAATACCACTACGCCACTGCCTCCCCTTACATCAACCCTTCCCAATCTCTCAACATTTAAGAAACACTCCATCTTACAGTTTTTTCTACCAAAGTGGATAACTTTACACTTATTTACATTATATTCCATCTGCTATGTTCTTGCACACTCAGCCTGTCTAAATCCACTTGAAGCCGCCTTGCATCCTCCTCACAACTTACATTCCTACCTTATTTTATGTCATTGGAAGCATTACATTTGGTCCCCACATCTAAGTCATTTAAAAGACCATAGGATATATGGGCCACTTGGCCCATCGAGTCTGCACCAACCACAATCCCACCCAGGCCCTATCCCCGCAACCCCACATATTTACCCTCTAATCCCCTGATGCTGAAGGCCAATTTAGTATAGCCAATCCATTATATAGATTGTGATATAGATTATATAGATTGTGCTGACAATATAGTTTAGAAAGCCCACCAACGCCTCTACTTTCTCAGAAGACTAAGGAAATTTGGCATGTCAGCTACGACTCTCACCAACTTTTACAGATGCACCATAGAAAGCATTCTTTCTAGTTATATCACAGCTTGGTATGGCTCCTGCTCTGCCCAAGGCTGCAAGGAACTACAAAAGTTCGTGAATGTAGCCCAATCCATCACACAAACCAGCCTCCCATCCATTGACTCTGTCTACATTTCCCGCTGCCTCGGCAAAGCAGCCAGCATAATTAAGGACCCCACACACCCTGGACATTCTCTCTTCCACCTTCTGGAAAAAGATACAAAAGTCTGAGGTCACGTACCAACCGACTCAAGAACAGCTTCTTCCCTGCTGCTGTCAGACTTTTGAATGGCCTGACCTTGCATTAAGTTGAACTTTCTCTACACCCGAGCTATGACTGTAACACTGCATTCTGCACTCTCATATTTTCATCTCTATGAACGGTATGTTTTGTCTGTATAGCATGCAAGAAACAATACTTTTCATTGTATGTTAATACATGTGACAATAATAAATCAAATCAAACAATTGTAACCCAAGCACTGATCCTTGCAGTAGACAGTAACAGTCTACCATCCTGAAAATGACCTGTTTATTCCTACTTGGTTTTCTGTCTGTTAACCAATTCTCAAAGCACAGAAGCACATTACTCCCAATCCCATTTGCTCTAATTTTATTTACTAACCTCCTGTGTGGAACCTTATTAAAGGTTTTCTGAATATCCAAACACATCGAATCTAGTGGTTCTCCTTTATCTATGCTACTGATAACATACTCCAAAAAACACCAACAGATTTGTCAAATATGATTTCACTTTAATAAATCTGGGCTGATTCCGGCCCATTCTCACTGTATTACCCATGTTACGTGCAGTTCTAATCGCCTGATTTTTACTGTGCTCAACATTAAGATTCCAGTTTGGTGACCAATTAGCAACTCTCACCAATATTTATTGCCTCTTGCTATTTCTTAACTACACCCAAACTGATTCTACAATCCATAGAATCCTGACAGTGCAGAATGAGGCCTTTCAGCCCATCGAGTCTGCACCCTCTCTCTGAAAGAACATCCCACCCAGACCCTCCGCTTTGCCTTATCCCCATAACTCTAATCCACCTAACATGCACATCTTTGGACTGTGGGAGGAAACCAGAGCACCCAGAGGAAACTCATGTAGACACAGGGAGAATGTACAAACTCCACACTCAGGACCGCAATGAACCCGGGTCCCTGGCGCTGTGATGCAGGAGTGCTAACTACTGTGCCACCATGACGTTTGAATCCTTCAATCTAAGATCCTCTCTCACTACACACTGATTCTCTACCTCCTTTTGACTTATCCTTCTTAAATGACAAATGACCTTGAATGTTCAGTTCCTAATCTTGGTCATCCTGTAACCACATCTCTGTAATAACAAATAAATCATAACCATTGAAAACCATAGAATCCCTACAGTGCAGAAGGAGGCCATTCGGCCCATCAAGTCTGCACCGACCACAATTCCACCCTGGCCCTATCCCCGCAACCCCATGTATTTACCCTCTAATCCCCTAATGCTGAGGGGCAATTTAACATGGCCAATCCACCTAACCTGCACATCTTTGGATTGTGGGAGGAAACCGGAACACCCGGAAGAAACCCACGCAAATACGGGGAGAACGTCCACACAGTCACCCAAGGCCGGAATTGAACCCGGGTCCCTGGTGCTGTGAGGCAGCAGTGCTAAGCACTGTGCCACCCTTTGTTGCATGCATTTAGATAGAGTGCCCTTAACTTTGTCTTTTTATTATTGTTGCACATTCTGGTCTTATTTGATGCCTGCCTTCGAATTTCATTTACTATTTTTCTATTTCCTGTTACTAGTTTTGTTCCCCTCCAATCTGAGATTCCTCTCAGTTTCCCCTGCCCCTGCCAATCTAGTTTAAAACCTTCACAACAGCACTGGCGAACCTCCATGAGGATGTTAGTCCTGCTCATACTAAGGTGCAACCTGTCCATCTTATACATCTGCCCCAATGATTCAGAAATCTGACGCCCTCCCTCCTGCACCAATTCTACAGCCACATGTTTAATCACTCAATCCTCCTATTCCTATGTCCATTAGCTCGTGGCACTGGAAGTAATCCAAAAATTACTACTTTTGAGGTTCTGCTTTTTTATTTCTTAACTCGCTAAAATCTGGTTTCAGGACCTCATTCCTCTTCCTACCTATGTTGTTGGCATCAAGATGGACCATGACATCTGGCTGTTCACCCGCCCCAGAAGAACATCCTGCAGCCGCTCTATGACATCCTTGATTCTAGCACCATGGAAGCATTTGGAGTCACGTCTACAGCCATAGAAACATCTATCTGTTCACCTAACTAACAAATCCCCCATCACTATTGCTTTTCTACTCTTCTTTCTCCCCTCCTGTGCAGCTGAGCCAACAGTTGTGCCACAGATTTGGCTCTTGATGTACTCTTCTGAGGAACCATCACCCTCACCAGTAACCAAAATGGAAAACAGATTAGCAAGCAAGGGATCTCTGCACTACCTGCCTGGCTTTATTAGACTGCCTGGCGGTCACCCATTCCCTCTCTGCCTGCATGCTCCTAACCTATGGTGTGACTACCTCCCTACCTCCCGCCCCACCGGGGTGGCACAGTGGCACAGTCGTTAGCACTGCTGCCTCATAGCGCCAGGGACCCGGGTTTGATTCCCAGCTTGGGTCACTGTCTGTGTGGAGTCTGCACATTCTCCTCATGTCTGCGCGGGTTTCCTCCGGATGTTCCAGTTTCCTCCCACAGTCCAAAAGATGTACTGGCTAGGTGCATTGGCCATGCTAAATTCTTCCTCAGTGTACCCGAACAGGCGCTGGAGTCTGGCGACTAGAGGATTTTCACAGTAACTTCACTGCAGTGTTAATGTAAACCGACTTGTGACTAATAAATAAACTTTACTTTACTTTTAAATGTGCTATCCAAGTCATTCTCTGCCTCACGGACGTACCACAGTAGTTCCAGCCACCATTCCGAAACTCAAAATTCAAGCTTCTGCAGCTGGTAACACTTTCTGCTCATTTAGGATACATGGTGCATCAATCACTTCCCACATTCCACAGGATGCACATTCCACCTGTCCAAGCTGCTCTGCCATACCATAACAAGGAGGATAACTTACCAGTTACTCAGTAATCAGTTTCTTTCCCTACTGAAGTTAGGACCAAACACTGGAGGCTGAATAAGCTAGGTGCTACTAACTGCCTCTGGGTTCCCTTTTTGCCCAGTCTTTTAAGTGCTGCTGACTGCCTCCAGGTCTTCCTTTCATATGATGGTAAGGCCATTGAATTGCAAGGCGCAACAGTTAGACTCTCTCAGCCCTGGGACAACTACAAACATTTTCTTTGTGCTAGTTATGACTCCAGCTACTGCAAATGTTCCTTGCAGATTCCTACAAACTTCATTTTCCAGGACTCCATGATGCCATACTAAGTCAAATACTGTTGACATCAAGGGAACTAACTCTCACCTCACATCTGGAATTCTGCTCTTTCCTCCATGCTTGGAACACAACAGTATTGAGGCATAGAGCAAACTGAGCATTAACCAGCATTGTTAAATGGCACTTAATACCCCTTCTATCATTTTGCTGATGATTGAGAATAAACTAATAGGGCTTCAACTGGCCAGATTTAATTTCTCTGCTTGTTGTGGGCAGGGCTGCAAGGTGGCACAGTGGTTAGCACTGCTGCCACACAGCTCCAGATTCAATTCCGGCCTTGTGTGTTTGTCTGTGTGGAGTTTCCTCCCAATGCTTTGGTTCCCTCCCACAGTCCAAAGGTGTGCAGGTTATGTGGATTAGCCATGCTAAATTGCCCTTTAGTGTCCCAAGATGAGTAGGTTCGATGGATTAGCCATGGGAAATGTGTGAAGTTACAGGGATAGGGTGGCAGAGGGGGGCTGGGTAAGATATTCTGTCAGAGAGTCAATGCAGAGCCAATGGGCTGAATGGCCTTTTGTGCACTGTAGGGATTCTGTGAATTGAATTGGCTGAAGACTGAAACCTGTGAAGATGGGGACTGGACAGTGAGATGGGTCATCTGGTTTATTTGCAAACTCTTCAGTCTTGTCTTGGGATGTTTATGGAGCTTACTGCTCCCATTAGTTGTTTAATTATCTATGACCATTCATGATTGGATTTGGCAGGATTGCAGAGCTTTCATCCGACCTATTGGTTGTACGATTGCTTAGCTTTGTCCAAAGTATGCTGCTTCTATTTAGCATGCTTGCAGTCCTAAATTGTAGCTTCACCCGGTTTGCACCTCATTTTTAAGCACACCTGGTACTTAAAGGGGAGTGGGGTAGCGTTGCTGGTTAAAGAGGAGATTAATGCAATAGTAAAGAAGAACATTAATCTGGATGATGTGGAATCTGTATGGGTGGAGTTGCAGAATACCAAAGGACAAAAAACATTAGTGGGAGTTGTGCACAAACCACCAAACAGTAATAATGAGGTTGGGGATGGTACCAAGCAGGAGATTAGAGATGCATGCAGTAAGTAAGGATACAGCAGTTATTATGGGTGACTTCAATCTGCATATTGATTGGGCTCACCAAACTGGTTGCAATGCAATGGAGGAGGATTTCTTGGAATGTATAAGGGATGGTTTTCTCAATATGTCAAGGAACCAACTGGAGAGCAGGCCATCTGAGACTGGGTATTGCGTAATGAGAGAGGATTAATTAGCAACCTTGTGGTGCGAGATCCTTTGGGGAAGACTGACCATAGTATGGTAGAATTCTCCATTAAAATGGAGAGTGACACAGTTAAGTCTGAGACTAGGGTACCGAACTTGAGGAAAGCTAACGTTGATGGTATGAGACGTGCATTGAATAGGATAAGCTGGCAAAGGATACTTAAGGGGTTGACAATGGATAGGCAATGGTGACATTTAAAGAACACATGGATGAACTTCAATAACCGTACATCCCTGTCTGGCGTAAGAGTAAAATGGGGAAGGTGGCTCATCCATGGCTAACAAGGTAAATCAAGGATAGTGTTAAAAGCCAAAGAAGAGGCATATAACTTGGCCAGAAAAAGCAGCAAACCTGAGGACTGGGAGAAATTTGAAATCCAGCAGAGAAGGACAAAGAGTTTAATTCAGAAAGGGAAAATAGAATATGAGAGTAAGCTTGCAGAAAACATAAAAACTGACTGCAAAAGCTTCTATAGATATGTGAAGAGAAAAAGACTGGTGAAGACAAATGTAGGTCCCTTACAGTTTGAATCAGGTGAATTCTTAATAGGCAACAAAGAGATGGCAGACCAGCTGAACAAATACTTTGGATCTGTCTTCATTAAGGAGGACACAAATAACCTTCCCGAAATACTAGGGGACAGAGGGTTTAGTATGAAGGAGGAACTAAAAGAAATCCTTAGTCAGGAAATTGTATTGGGGAAATTTCTGGAATTAAAACCCAATAAGTCCCCACGGCCTGATGTTCTGCATCCCAGAGTACTTAAGGAAGTGGCCTAGAAATAGGATGCATTGGTGATCATTTTCCAGCATTCTATAGACTCTGGAAGAGTTCCAGTGGATTGGAGGGTAGCTAATGTAAACCCACATTTTAAAAAAGGAGAGAAAACCAGGAATTCTAGACTGGTTAGCCTGATATCGGTGGTGGGGAAAATGCTGGAGTCAATTATTAAGGATGCAATAACTGAGCGGAAAGCGGTAACAGGGTCAGTCCAAATCAGCATGGATTCACTGAAGGGAAATTGTGCGTGACAAATCTTCTGGAATTTTTTGAGGATGTGACCAGTAGAGTGAACAAAGGTGATGTGGACTTTCAAAAAGGCTTTTGACAAGGTCCCACAAATAGATCAGTGATCAAAATTAAAGCTCAAGATATTAGGGGTAATGTATTGACGTGGATAGAGAACTGGTTGGCAGACAGGAAGCAGAGAGTGGAGATAAACTGGTCCTTTTCAGAGTGGCAGGCAGTGACTAGTGGGGTACTGCAGAGTTCAGTGCTGGGATCCCAGCTATTCACAATATACGTTAATGATTTGGACAAAGGAACTGAATGCAATATCTCCAAATTTGCAGACGACACTAAGCTAGCTGGCAGTGTGTGCTGTGAGGAGGATGCTAAGAGGCTGCAGGGTGACTTGACAGGCTGGCTGAGTAGGCAAATACTTGGCAAATGCAATATAATGTGGATAAATGTGAGGTTATCCACTTTGGTGGCAAAAACAGGAAGGAAGATTGTTATCTGAATGGTGGCAGTTCAGGTAAAGGGGAAGTGCAACATGGCCTGGGTGTCATGGTGGAACAGTTGCTGATGATTGGCATGCAGGTACAGCAGGCGGTGAGGAAAGCTAACGGTATGCTAGCCTTCAAAGCAAGAGGATTTGAGAATAGGAATAAAGATGTCTTGCTGCAGTTATACAGGGACTTGATGAGGCCACACCTTGAGTAGTGTGTGCAGTTTTGGTCTCCTACTCTGAGGAAGGACATTCTTGCTATTGAGGGAGCCCAGCAAAGGTTCACCGAACTGATTCCTGGAATGGAAGGAACATCATATGAAGAAAGGCTGGATCGACTGGGCTTGTACTCACTGGAATTTAGAAGAATGAGAGGAGATCTCATAGAAATATATAAAACACTGATGGGACTGGATAGGCTAGATGCAGGAAGAATGTTCCCAATGTTGGGGAAGTCCAGAACTAGGGGGGTCACAGTTTAAGAATAAGGGGTAAGCCATTCAGGACTGAGATGAGGAAGAACTTCTTCAGTCAGAGCTGTGAACCTGTGGAATTCTCTACCACAAAAAGCTGTTGGGGCCAGTTCATTAGATATGTTCAAGAGGGAGCTGGACATGACCCTTGTGGCTAAAGGGATCAGCGGGTATGGAGAGAAAGAAGGAGTGGGATACTGAAAGTGCATGATCAGCCATGATAATATTGAATGGTGGTGCGGCCTCGAAGGGCCGAATGGTCTACTCCTGCCCCTATTTTCTATGTTTCTATGTTTACTCCTACCCTCTTCATTGAACCAGGGCCAATTCCTCTAGTTTGTTAGTAATGGGAGACTGGGGTTCTGGGGTGACAATGTGTTGGATTACAATTCCCTTGCTGTTGATGAAGCACAGATGTCTAGTTTTGTGCTGCTAGAACTGTTCTGAGTTTATCCCATTGAGCATGGTGGCAATGACACATGACAGATTGTGTTCTCAGTGTGAAGACAGGATTCTGTCAAAACAAGGACCACGCAGTGGTTACTGACCAATAGTCATGGATAGATGATGCATCTCTGACAGGTGGAAAAATTAATGAGGAGATTAATAGGTTTTATCCCTTGTGTTGGTTATTTTACCACCTACCACAAGGACGCTTCAGCAGTGGTGGTATTGAGCCACTCGGTGATGGACATCGAAATCTCTCCCCCACGCAGAGTACACATTATGCACTTGCAACCTTCAGCGCTGCTTCCAAGTGGTTTTCAACAAGTAGTACTGATTCATCATTTGAGGGAGAGCAGACTATGGTAATATTATGATCCCAGCTGATGTTAATACTGGAAAACCCAGATCCCAGTGTGAAACGTAGCTTTGAACCATATTACACTGGACAAAAAGATTGGAAATTTTTCAATATAAACACCAGTAAATTAGTCAAATCAGACTTTCACCCCAACTATACCTTTACAAATTACAAATGTTAACATCATTTACAATTTCTATATTATTCTCTAATATTCATGGTAAGCATGCGGTACTTTTAAACTAATTGCGGTCAGACTCACTACACTCTAAAACCAAGTTTTGCCACCAAATTCTGAGTCAACCGATCTCGCTGAAACTCTGTCTTTTTCACCAGAACTTTCAATCTTCATGTTCAAATACCTTGCCTTGGGATTCTCTCTCAAACAACATTCACTCTGACGTCTTCAACAAGGATCCTCCTCCAAGATTTCAGTCTCTCCTTCCAATGTTCCTTTCCCCTGGATCTCTATATGCATTCAAGCTGCACCTTCTACGCACTTTTAGTTGTTTGACTGTGCCAAGCAGAATACCACTGCTCCACCACTTTACTTCAAGTCTGCTCTTTGCAGCTATCTCTAATTCTGTTCCTTATTTTTAACTTTAGCCCTTTCAGACTCCTGTTCTTGTCCCTTAACTAGACTACCTTCATGGGACCTTATTCTGTCCCACTCTCTGGTTTGGGACCTTCTTTGTTTTGGGACCTGCTTCCTGTACTCCTCTCATGTCGTGCTCATCCAGTCACCTGACCCTTTTACGGTTGTTTCACTTTCTTTCTCATTTTACTTCTGCACAGGTGCAGAGCTGGCTTCCTGATTTGAAGACAAAAAAAGACTGTGCATGTGTGCAGGGCAAGTTCCCGGTCTGGAAATGAGAAAGTTCACCAACTGTGCATATGCAGCCCTTCTCCAGCTGACACAAGTGCAGAAAACCCAAATACCAAAAAAAAAGAGAACTGCACATCTGCAGCCATTCTATGGTCAGTACATACGTCAAGCCTGTAAAGGCCTGCTGAGAATTGTAGTTCCTGAATTCCAAAAGGCAAGATTTTCCTCTCTTTTTTTTCGGAGTTCATCACAGTGATCAACAGGAGGTTTTCTCACCCATGTTTAACCTGATGCATTGAGACATCGTGGGGTGAAGGGCTCAATGTTAAGATCTTTTAAGGCCACGCTCTTGACTGTATACCACTGTGCTGCCACCTTTGATGGGTCTCTCCTGGCAATGGAATAGGATATATACAGGGATGCATTCAACTTGATATATTCTGTAAATTTGCAGTGTTCGAAGATCGACAGTCCTATGAAGAAAACAACTGTGATTTTTTTTACACAATAGCAGCATACATCTAATTCGTGTTTCCCCCTCAATGAGAAAATTGGATCAATAGAAATTGCTCTTGGAACAAAACAGCACCACTGTAACTGTATGATATAGAAAGAAAAAATAGACACTGACAGAAAAATATGAACTCAAATATCACTTGTAAAATAGAATGTATTAGTCCAGAAAGGGCAGAACAGGGACTACTGATTGTTTAATTAGTTTTGGAATGTGCCTGTTATGTTAAGACACTATGCCAGTTTTAACCCTTCATATAACTTACATAAAGGAGATTGCTAGTGGTGTACCCCAAGGATTTGTTTTGGGGCCACTGCTGTTTGTCATTTTTATTAATGACCTGGATGAGCGCGTAGAAGGATGGGTTAGTAAATTTGCGGATGATATTAAAGTCGATGGAGTTGTGGACAGTGCGGAAGGTTGTTGCAGGTTACAGAGGGACATAGATGAGCTGCAGTGCTGGGCTGAGAGGTGGCAAATGGAGTTCAATGTGGAAAAGTGTGAGGTAACAGGATTACAGAGTACTGGGCTAATGGTAAGATACTTGGTAGTGTGGATGAACAGAGAGATCTCGGTGTCCATGCACATAGATCCCTGAAAGTTGGCACCCAGGTTGATAGGGTTGTTAAGAAGGCATACGGAGTGTTCGCTTTTATTGGTAGAGGGATTGAGTTTCGGAGCCAGGAGGTCATGTTGCAGCTGTTCAAAACTCTGGTGCGGCCGCACTTGAAGTATTGCGTACAGTTCTGGTCGCCGCATGATAGGAAGGATGTGGAAGCATTGGAAAGGGTGCAGAGGAGATTCACTAGGATGTTGCCTGGTATGGTGGGAAGGTCTTATGAGGAAAGGCTGAGGGTCTTGAGGTTGTTTTCGTTAGAGAGAAGAAGGTTAAGAGGTGACTTAATAGAGGCATACAAGATGATCAGAGGATTAGATAGGGTGGATAGTGAGAGCCTTTTTCCTCGGATGGTGATAGCTAGCACGAGGGGACATAGCTTTAAATTGAGGGGTGATATAGGACAGATGTCAGAGGTAGGTTCTTCACTCAGAGTAGTAAGGGCGTGGAATGCCCTGCCTGCAGCAGTAGTGGACTTGCCAACATTAAGGGCATTTAAATGGTCATTGGATAAACATATGGATGATATTGGAATAGTGTGGGTTAGAGGGGCTTTACAGGCCGAAGGGCCTGTACTGCGCTGTAATGTTCTATGTTCTATGATCATACTCCAGTTAACAGCAATTGTGAAAAAAAAAGAACATAATGATGGTTACAAGTTTCCTTAATGAACAGAAAGCCCAGTGGGAATAAATGGAACACAATAATCAAATATTATGAGAAAAGTCTATCAAGCGGTTTTTATCAGCTGCCCCGTGCTACATATCTTCAACTTTCTGAAAGATGAATTGTAGGTAGTATTTCTAAGAACAATCCATTGAAATTTTCCATCTTCCATCAAGGGAAACTCCAGGCTACTGATGTAAAATTACAATAAACTTCACCTTCAATCATCATCAGTTTCATTCCACAAGCCGTATTTTCAGGATCCCAATGGGACTGCAGAAGTCTTATTTCAGAGATGTGATCACATAACGTGCTGATCACAAACTGTACTTGCATTACAATGTTCAATCTCATTCCCATCCATATATTCATACAGTCCTTTTTAAAAGATTGAAGGGGCATAGATTTATCTGTTTTTCTTTGAACCCCAAAAACTTGATCACAAAAGCATGTAGATTATTACTATTGGTGATGTGGTAATAGATCTTTAAATGCACCGTGAAATGCCTGTTGAGCATTTTCTCCACTGGCAACTAGCAACAAAAGAGCATAAGAAATAGGAACAGGAATAGCCTGCTCTGCCATTCAGTACAATCATGCCGATCTTTGGCTTTAACTCCACTTTCTCGCCTGCTCGCCATATCTATCCCTTGATCACTTGAGACACACAAAAAAAATCTATCAGATCCACTAATATTAGCCTAACTGTTCTTTACCTCCACAATTCATTACTCCTTTTTGGAATTAACTATCTCCGAGCTCTAGGTGGAATTCTCATATTCATATAATTTTGGAGAGTGATTTTTTTCCTGCTTATAAATTGTGAGAAAATTAGCCACATATTCTGTCCTCATTCATCTCTGGCATAATAGAAGTGGCACGCATATCAAGCAAGCATTTAGTCAGTTGAGACTAACTAACCTAGATTTTCTGATCCACAGCATTTTAGCACCAATTAAAATGAACGGCTTAAGGCTGTCTTTAAAATTGTGCCAATCAGAAAAGTAATGCCTAGGGAGGTGCCCAGATATTGCGTGTTGCTGAAGAACTTCAGCAGATGCTGGTTTAGCATGAGCTGCTTCTTTCTGTTTATAATTGCAGTTAAATTGGCATAGTACTGACAGGAGCATGTCAGCTAGCACCTTTTCCCCTCTATTATAAATCATAACACGTTGTCACTCCATCTGCATTTGATTAATAAGTACGAGTTAATCATGTGTTTCGTACAATGTATTATCAGCAAACAGAACCCAGATCACCATTTGCACCAAGAAGAAACGTTCCAGAATCTTAAAATAAAGACCTACACAGTGCATGTAAACCACCCTTGGTAAATGTCCTGGGATGTTGATATGATATAGACCTCAACGTCTAGTCATGCAGATAAAGCAATTTTGTCTACCTTGCCAAAAAAAGCATGAAGCATTAGGAGTTAAAATGGGCAAGGTGGCAGTTAATTCTAATTAGGTATCCATCTATTAACTGCCAACACAAATTCATGTCCTGTCTGTCACCAGGCTGGTTGGCACTATAATGCTCCTGACTTAATGGACAAATAATTACCAGCTTGCTGAAGACTGTCATTTCCAGACTTGCAGAAATTCTGAGGTACAGCTTTACAGATGGCAGGATATAATAAGTAGAAGAACTAGTTAACAGTACAGCAGCAAGGAGTGGACACTGCACACAGATACTTCAGACTGGCATCAGTGCAAGTGCAAGGAGCAAGTGGTGCAGCAAGGAAGAACATGAAATTATATTGAATCTTTAATGAAACATCCCCAAGGACTTCAAAAGAGCATTAACAGATAAATGAAATCTGAGCTAAAGAAAGAGATATTAGGAGTGGTAACCAAAATCTAGGTCGAAGAGGTAGGTTTTAAGGGATCCAGATCTCTTAGCTGCAAGAAGAGGCAGGCAACATTGTGCTGATTCTCAAACCGAGATAAAAAAGTTACTCTGTGACAGAGAAGAGCCTCAGTGAACTTAACATATTGCCTCAGTCCACCATATGGCTCAAGCTTTTAAATGTATAACAGACATCTGCCTTGCTATGTTTATTAAATCACCTCTCCCATTACCTTTTTCATCATCAGTGTTACAGAGGTGAGGCAGACAAATACCATGTTAGCCAAATTTTCTTTTAAACTATATCTTGGATTTTATACGACAGCTGTGACACGTAAAAGAAAACACACTGCATGGCTTCAATACAGCTGATGTGAGCCAACAAAAGGAAGGCTGTCTCTCCCAAGTCAATGCGAGGCTCTGACAAGAACCTTGTTTCCATAAAGTACTGATCTAATCAGCAAAATCTGCTCGATAGCACCATCTGTTCTAGGTAATGAATAAAACAAGGGACCATTTCCAGATTCTAATAACATTTTAAACTGCAGTGGGTCTCTTTAGTGAAACCCCAAAGTCTCAGTTGTGCCCCTAATCGATCCCTCAGACGATGTAACATAATATACAAAACGTTTTACTGTTTCACCATTATAATGGTCAATTCAAAGAACTTTCGATTCTTTCAGCAATAACTTTTCTGTGTATATGTCAAGAAATTAAGCAGAAACAAGTTGATTGAAAATGAAAATATCTGGTAGATTCCTGATAACTATTCAAACATAACGCCATATTTTGAAGGAAAGAAATATTTAACTTCATTTTCAATGTCTTCTTACTGCATGTGAAGAAGAATGATTTAAGAGATACTGCTGGTAGTAGAGGTCAGTCATAGCCATAATAGGCACCACAGAAAGGCAAAACACCGGCAACAGTGGGGGGGGGCACAAACAAACAAGGGTGGTATGCTAAACATGAGAGACACAAAGCCAAAATTAAGATAACTGCACTTTATATATTCACCTTCATAGAAGTGGCTACTTAAAACAAATGGAAGGACAGGATATTAAAGTAAGAAATTCCAACATTCAATTTTTAGAGTCTGAATCTATATTGTTCCATTGGTTTGGGTTCTACTGAGGGGTCTCAAGAAACAGAAGGAGGCCTTTAAGTTCCTTGAGTTTATTGCACCATTCAATTCGATTACGACTGATCTGTATTTGAACTCCAACTACTTGCTTAGGTTCTGCAGCACTCGGTACCCTTGTCTGAAAGAACATCTATCAAGGAAGACAATGAAAATATTTGTTAGCCAGAGTATTATTTAAATGGTGACAGATTGAGAAATATTGATACTGATACACCAGTATCCTTGTACACCAGCCACTGAAAGCAAGCATGCGATGCAAGATTGCAAGAGGTCTTTGAATCACGTTCTACCAAATCTGTACCTCCAACCATGTGCTACGATCACTGAAAAAAATATACCAGTCTTAAAATCTGCCAAAAATGCTATTCATTATGGAGCAAATCCTTAGAATTTTAGAAGTTTATACGAGAGAAGGCAACCTTTTAAGCTCATTGTGTCAGTGCCAACTTTTATAGAGAAATCCAAAAATAATCTCTTTCCTGTTTCTCTTCACATAGTTCTGTATCTTCCATCGCTTCAAATATTCATAAATTTTCCTTGTAAAAGATGCAGTGGTCTCTGCCTCTCCTCAATCATGACAAATTAATGTCCCTTTGTCAATGACTCCCTACAATTAACTTGAGCCAGATCCATTCTCATCTCACTAAACGATATTTATTTCCCCTTTTAGCTTTCCATCTTTAACTTTTATGTCAAACATGGCAGAGGAGGTATTACCCTCATCTCCAAGCGCGGGTTATGAGTTCAAGTTGTATTGCAGAGTTTCGAGTTCCAAGATCGTTCCAAGGCAGTATTAAAACATGCTGCACTGGCGGAAGTGCTAAAGGCACTGGCTACTCTCTGGTGGATGTAAAAGATCCTATGGCACAAACCTGAAGCAAAGTAAAAGTGTTATTCCAATATTATTTATCCAATATTTATCCCTCAATCAACACTACTTTGCTAAAATACTATCTGGTTACTAGGTTCCTCCATTACAACAACAACCACATTTCAAAGTGCTTAATTGTAAAGCAATGAGATGGAAAGGCACTACATAAATTCAGGTCTTTGTTTACTTCTCGTCCTTATCCTTTTATATTTTCAATTTGAATATAACCATGTAGTTGCTGAGATCCAATTGTTTTCCCAACCAGATTAATTGTTTATCTCATTTTAATTCCCAGAATTAATTGAAGCAAGGATTTTTTTTCTCAGTAGGCGAGAGACGCACCGTTCGGAAACATATTCTTCAATGCGTTCTCAATAGGCTTCCTCGCTTTCAGCTTTCTCACAGTCTATTTTGTAATGGTAAAAATTGCTCATTACTGCCTTTTCATTAATACATATGCTACTGATGTTCTGGATTACTCGTCCAGTAACAATTCCACTATACCACCGCCTTTTACTTTCTATGTTATTGTTTTGAACAATATCTCCTCATCCTTCTCAACCTGTCTGCAGCCTTTGGCACAGTTTGAGTACAGAGCCAACATCTTTCCATTCTGGTTGTGAGCAGCTTCGCTTGCTTGGTTTCATTCTTATCCATCCAGTAATAGACAGAGAATTTCTGCAATGGCTACTCTTCCCATTCTCTCACCATTATCTTTGCAGTTCCTCCAAGATTTATTCTTGGTTCCTTCCAATTTGTCATATACACATGGTCTTTCACAACATCAAAAATAAATCAGATTTCACATGCATCCTGACAACACCCAGCTTTACACCGTTTCTTCCTTCAAACCATCCACTGCCTCAGATTTGTCATGCTGCTAGTACTCAATGAGCAGAAATGTCCTCCAATTAAATATCGGCAAGACCAAAGCCATTGACTTCAGCACCTTTCCCTAGCCACTAACGCCTTCCTAGCCATTCCAGGATCTCTGCAATCTATATGACTCTGAGCTGAGTTTCTCCCCCCTTTAAACCTTCTATCAGCAAAACCTAATACTTGCACGTCCATTATATTGCTTAGCCCTGTCCATTTCTCAGCCCGACAGCCGAACTGTTCATCCATCCTTTTGTTACCTCCACACTCAATGTCCCAACATACTCCCATCTTTCAGTCTCTGTAAAGTTTAGTTGATCGAAAAACGTGTTGCCCATATCTTAATATGCACCAGGTCCCATTCATCGATCACACATGCTTACCGATTTACATGTCTCCCAGTTCAGCAAAGTCTCAACTTAAAAGATTCTCATCCTTGTGTTCAAGCTCCTCCATGGCCTCACCTCCCTGATCTCTGCAACCCCCTCCAGCCTAACATCCCTCTAAGAATTCTGTATTCCTCCATTTCTAGCCTATATTATGCATTGCTCCAACAGTTTGCTCTGATTGGCCAGGCCTTAAACTCTGGAATTCATTCCCTAAACCTACCAGTATCTCCAGATCTCACTCCACCTCTAAGAAGCTCTTTAAAACCTGTCACTGACCTGTTCTAATATCCCTTATGTTGCTTTGTGTCAAATTTTGTCCTATAATGCTCCTGTGAAGTTTCTTAAGGTGTTTTACTATGGCGTGCTTCATAATAGCAAGTTGCTGTTGGCTGCCTTCTTTCAAAAGGTGAAGCAGATTTCTGACTTCTGCTTTGGCTCTCCTTCATCAAACCACTGTCGCAAACCTGGCTGATGTTATCTGCAAGGGTGTTCCAACTTGGAGCAATGGTTTGTGGTGGGGTATAATTTTGTTCACAGGCATGGTGTGAGGAGTTACGTGGAAGACCCAGTAAGAAAGTAACCAGCCCAGTCTTGGTATAACACATATTAAATACTACTTATTACAATAAAGAAAAGACACGAACAGGGTTATAATGATCCAAGACAATTATGTATAGGAACTACTAAACACACCCACATAGTTTATGTAGAAATTACCCTTTTTGATCCAAAGTATATTTAAGTGATCTGAACTCTTTCAAGACTTCCCCCATCCCAAACAACATCCACTTCAATTGATCTATAAGTAAAGGCCAGCTTACAGTTACCACATTATACACAACTGAGGAGTTATTCTGGAAAACGTCTCTTCTCGGTTCAGCAAAGATATGGGATATCTATAAAGATATTCTCCCAAAAAAATTCTAACTGTTGAATTTGTGTAAAAACTGGAGTAAATCCTGCTGCTTTTTTAGCAGGATTTTCAAAATGAATCTCGTGCACTGCAGAGCGCCTCAGGGAGATTCACACTGAAAATCTAGGGGAGGGATCTATTTCTGCTGGAGAGGCTGGCAGCATAGCACTGAATGGGCCACTGCACATGCGCCAATCTGTCATAGCGGAGTTCAGAGCATGCGCAGTAGCCCCATACTGCCGGCCTCCCAATCGCTGGCCAGCCCCGCAACACCGCATCGCTGCCCTTCCAATCCCCCCACCCCACGATCACTGGCCTCCCGAACCTCTCCCGGTGTCATGTTCCCCCCCACCTCCCAACCAAGTAGTCAGCCCCGATCAGCGCCTTCCCTCCCTCTGCCACTGATCCCTATACAGAGTGGCAGCTGGACCCCTTACTTCTACCGATCTTCCCCCTCCCCATAGGCCCCCCCAACAATAGGCCCCCCTCTGGCCCCGGCCCTTTGGCACTGCCCGATGCCCGGTGGGCAGTGCCACTTTGCCCCTTAGGCAGTGTCAGGGTTCCAGGCTGCCAGGCGAGCAATGCCCAGGGGACACACCCCCCCCCCCGCCCCCCTACCCGACCTCCTGGGCGGGCCTCCATGGCCTCCCTTCACTCCAGCAGGGTCAGCCGCCTGCTCCCTGTTTGTGGGACTTCATTCCAGAGACTTCATTCCGCGGCCCGCTAATGAGATTAAAATACTGATTTGAGTATTTCAATCAGCCTAAAATCGGCGCGGAGCTGACAACGTCAGGAATCCAGGCCCAGAGATGTGCGGAGGCCATGGAGCCCAACGGGCAGCATGTTAAATGGCCTCCACTGATGTGTCCCGGCCCGTTGCGGTGGGAGGATCCCCCCCCCATGGTTTTAAATGCCTCCACGAAGGTTTCAGCATTCTTGCTTCTTGTCTGCCAGCGAGGACTGGCTTCAGGGCTGCTAAGTGGAATCTGCCTGACTCATTCCCCAAGTTTTGTCAGTTGTACTATTTTCCCTTTTGATCGTTCTCTCTGAAATTTGCTATCCCCTCAGCTTCTGTAGCTCTAAAAAGATTAACATACGTATGCTTACTGTTGATGGTCCAACTGTCTGATTAAGATGTTTCTGATTAGCATGAAGATGTATTCTTCTGGTCTGTCTAAAGCCTGTTAATCTTGTTACTGGGAGACTCACATCTTGTGAAATGCCTATTGAAATGCTGGTGACTTCGACCTGTTAGTTTTGTTACATTCTTGGTATTGCTTGTTACTAGGCACATTCATGACACCACCGATTAATGTCACCACCTTAAATAAAAAATCCTCTCGATTCAAGCTTTATGCCACTAACACAACAAAACAGTTGTGGAAAATCTCAGCAGCTCTGAAAACATTTGTGGAGAGAGAACAATAATATAAAAGCAAATTACTGTGGTTGCTGGAATTCGAAACAAAAAGGGTCATCAACTTGAAACGTTAGCTCTGTTCTCTCTTCACAGATGTTTTCAGACCTGCTGAGATTTTTCAGCATTTTCTGTTTTTGTTTCGGATTCCAGCATCCACAATAATTTGCCATGTCTAAAAGGATGATGGAAGCAAATTCAATAACAACAGTCAAAAGAGAATTGGATAAGTGCTAGAAAAAGAAAAACTGCAGGGGTATAGTGGGCAAAGCGCAGGGGGAGTGTTGGCACAGACATGATGGATTGAATTGCTTCCTTCTGTGCAGGAAGGTATTACACAAAATCTTTTCAGGGCAAAAACTCAAAACGTTACAGTGATACTTGTATGCTTTTTGAACTGCCTCTATTTAGCTTGTGCTTCTAAGGTGGCAACCAAGCTCAGATTTTAGTTGAAATCTGTTTGAAAAGCCTTACAGTCAAATAAGACACCCAAGTTTTTCACAGCACTTTCTATTTTTCTTGTCTGTTTTACAAAACCCAAAAGTTTTTAAAATTCTTTCACAGGATGTGGGTGTCACTGGCTAAGCCAATCTTTATTGCCTATCTCTAATTGCCCTGGAGGTGGTGGTGGTAAGCTGTTTTCTTGAACAGCCGCAATCCATAAAGTCCCTAATTAATAAATCTGTTACATTTCCAAATACAACTGAAAAACCTTTTCCCTGCTCAGCATGAAGAATTGTTCATGTAAACAAATACTTGTTCCCCATGAGTCAAACTATGTCCTTTCCTGTATAATATCTGCAATGTACTTAGCTTAATGATCTAACAGAAGACATTGTGATCTCCTAATGGAAGAGTTAACATTTCACAAATTGTAATTCAGGCTATAAATTATATAGTTTATTAAAAGCAATAGTCAACAGATGATGAAGCAGCTTGTATGGTTTAACTCTTGCTCCTTCCTTCACATGTGCTTCAGTAAAATAGATGTGGAGATGCCAGCGTTGGACTGGGGTAAGAAGTCTCACAACATCAGGTTAAAGTCCAACAGGTTTATTTGGTAGCACAAACTTTCAGAGTGTCACTCCTTCTTCAGGTGAGTGAGGAGTTGTGTTCACAAACAGGGCACATACAGACACAAACTCAATTTACAAGATAATGGTTGGAATGCGAGTCTTTACAGGTAATCAAGTTTTAAAGGCACAGACAATGTGAGTGGAGTGAGGGTTAAGCACAGGTTAAAGAGGTGTGAATTGTCTCCAGCCGGGACAGTTTTTTAAAATACTTTTCCAATTCAATCAAATCAAGTCCAAATTCAGAGTCTCAACAAGTTGAGACATTTCCGATCCAGGCTGGCAAGACAGGGCAAGCGACCATTTACTCTGTCCTGGGCCTGATCTACATGAGCCAAGCTGATTGGAGGAGGGAAAGCAATTCCTCCTCCAAGACTTGAGCTCATTTGCATCTTAGCCAAAAGGCCGAGATACCGCTTTTAAAAATTGCTTCATATGAAACATATGGAGCTTCAATGTAACCTAATGACCTCAACCAAGTGCAGCATCCGCATAACTACACTTGACCTTAGCCAAAAGGCCGGGACAGTTAGTGAGATTTTGCAAGCCCAGGCTTGCCCAGGCAAAATAGAACCAGAACTGACAAGGTGAGTGGGAGGATCCAAGTACACCTTTGACTGGCTGTGGAGTGGTCAATCATTATCACCCCCAGTTCAGAAACAGTTAGGGGCCTTTCATGCTGGGCGAATAGGATTACTTGTGTTAAAAGTTTTTCATCTATTTACAGGTCAAAGGAAACCAAAGCAGTGCTTCCACAAACAGGTGTCACTGACAGTGAATTCAAAGTTTGTCACCAGCCAATTAGATGACAAGGATGCCAGCGAGATTCAATGCAATGATGATCAATGAATAGGTATAAGAAAGTAATTTTTGTGAGAATAACATAAACAGCTTTGCAATTAAAATGTGTTAACACATCAAGACCAACAAGCATCATAATAGCCATAGACAGTAGAGTCATCTGTAGACTTAATTTTCCCCATACTGTAATTTCTAATCACGCTTACAGGTTGTGGACTGTACCTCTGCTAGAGACTCCAAACGACTGCACAAATATACTAACACTATCATTTAAATTGTGACTCAACTCCTTTTGCTGGTCATACATGATACCATATGTAGCACCTTATCACATCCTGAAGACACATCAAAATGTTCTTCACAGTACAGTCAACATTATATGGGCAAATTCAGCAGCAAATGTGTATAGTGAGTTTCTCAAACAGCAAATTAATGAATAACCAAACAGGCTGCTCTTGCTGCTGCATGTTGAAAAATAAATACAGTTAAATATGTATATACAGCTGCAAAGATAAAGGGATCCTATATTCACCATTCACTTGGTATTATGGTCAGTCCACCACACAGCTTTCTCTAAAAGCAGGGTGGGGAAAACAATGGGAAAGCACTTCTGGTGGCAATGATTTCTTACTTTGGGAAGATTGCTGTCATCTGTGCGGAGGCAAATCCTTTTCTACAGCCACCTTCTGTGATATTTCCATTTTTAGAGTTTAATTCTGTTGAGCTGGAGAAAGAGAGAGATAAAATAATAAATAGGATGAGTAACACAATGCTACAAGACACAAACAAAAAGAATTTTGAATGCTTAAAGCAGATGCCATTTCAGGCCATCGTTCTTGGACTGCGAAAGAACAATTCACTTTGTGCCATTTCCTTGCACTTTTCCCAAACCCTTTTTCCCCCCAACTATTTATCCACTTACCTTCTAAAAAGACTTGATGGATTCTGCTTCTAATACTGCTCCTGGTAAGATATTTCATGTTCTGATAAACATTGTTATAACAATAAAAAAGTCTCCTATCCTCTTCTTTCATTCTTTTGGTCTTCAATGCATACCTCTACTTCCTGGCTGCTCAACCAGTGAAAATATATTTTCAATTTGTCTTTTCAGAGCCCCTTAATTTTAGAAAGCTCACTCAGGCTTCCTCTTAACCTTTTATGTCCCAATGAAAAAAGCCTCCGATTCTCTAGCCTTTCCTTATAATTTGCCTCATTCCTATTATCATCTTAAAATTGCTGCTGCATCCTTGCCATGATCTTAAACTGATTATCCATAATCCGACACATCAACAACAACTCGTATTTCTGTTGCACCTGTAACATAGTAAAATATCCCAAGGCACTTCATGTGATGGACAAAAATTAATACTGTGCCAGGGAGGCGATTTTAGGGGAGGTGAGGCAGATTTTAAGGAGCATCATTAAAGATCCTCTCGGAAAGAGTGATCACAGCGTGCTAGAATTTCAGATTCAGACTGACTGAGAGAAGGCAGAGTGCCATACTAGAACTTTAGCGTTGGGCAGAGGTAATTATACAGGCTTGAGGAAAGGGTTGGCCCAAGTAAACTAGGCAGAAAGTTGGTATGCAGGTACAGCATGTAATAAAAAAGACAAATAGGATGTTGGCATTTATTGCAAAAGGATTGGAGTATAAAGTAGAGAAGTATTGTTGTAATTGTATGGAATGAGGATGCGACCACATCTGGAATGCTGTATTCAGTTTTGGTCTCCTTATTTGAGGAAGGATGTGGTGGCATTGGAGGCAGTTCAGAGGGAGGTCCATCAGACTGATTCTGGGGATGAAAGGATTGACATATGAGGGGAGATTAAACAATTTGGGCTTATACTTGCTGGAGTTCAGAAGGATGAGAGAGGATTTGATTGAGATACATAAAATTCTAAAAGGGATTGATAGAGTAAACGTACCCCAAATGTTTCAACTTATGGGGCAATCTAGAACAAGAGGCCACAGGTATAGGTTGAGAGGCGGTAGATATAAAGGTGAGATGAGGAGGAACTACTCGCTGAGGGTGATGAATTTGTGGAACTCACTGCCCCATAGCCCGATAAGAGTCTGAATTGTTGAATGGTTTCAAGAAGAAGATAGATATATTTCTAATTTAAAAAAGGATAAGTGATATGGGGAATAGGTGGGGAGGTGGATTGAGACCAGGGAGTGATCAGGCATGATCTGACTGAATGGTGGAGCAGGCTCGAAGGGCTGAATTTGCCTACTTCTGCTCCTAATTCCTATGTTCTTATAGATGTCACAGCACCTCTAATATGCATAATAATAGCCTTGCTATCTAAAAGACCAATAAAAAGATTTTGCTTCAAACCAACTGTATTTTGTACACCCGAGTCAAATATTTTGTGTCAGAATCAAGCAATTTATCTCAATTCAATCTTAATTTCCTGATATTTATAACCCATACATGTTTTGCTCACATGGTTTACAATGTTATCAAAACAATTTGATTGAATAAGCATTTGCAACTCATTGCCAACACAACTATTACTGCATATTTATACCACAGAAGCTTGTATCCCTTTGCTGTGGGAAGAAGGAAATTATGACAAATTTGCAGATATTGAGCTGAAGAATCCTACAGGTTGCCAGAAAGTGACAGAAAGCAATAAACTTTGCCAAACAGAGGCAAGGGAGGGATTTGCAGATAATGGGGCAATTATCCAACTGGGGTGCGCCTGACGCAGACTGTACCAATCCCGCAAAATAGCGTGTGGGCCTAAAAATTGGTTTTGCGCTTGGCACTGAACTATTTGCAATTTTGCTGGCCCCTTTCTACTGGCACAAACTGACAGCACCAGAAAGGGCACGAGGCTGATTAGCATGAGATTGACTGGATCTCAATCTCATTAATGAGTTTGGCATGTGATTGTTCCCCTCCCAGAATGCTCCCACCTCTCTGGCAGGGTATCACAGGGGCAAGAATCACTATTGCCCTCCACTAGCGCAGATCAGGAGCGATGGCCACACCGGAACTTTGGAGGCCATTGAAGACCCTGGGTGGCTTGGTGCGGGGGGGGGTTTGGAGGCCATTGAAGACCCTGGGTGGCTTGGTGCGGGGGGGGGGGGGGGGGGGGGGTGTGTGTGTGTGAAGAGACATGGTGGGACGGAGCCCACAGGACGTCCTGGCAGTGCCAACTGGACACTGTCAATGTACGGGGGGCAGTGCCAAGGAAGTAGGGCCTGAGTGGGGGCTATGTCAGAAGGGTAGAACATGAAGGGGGTCATGATGGGGGGAGATGTTCGGAGTCAAGCAGGGGGAACCATAGGGAGGGCCCTGATGCCTGCGATCCATGTCAGGGAGGGTGTGGGGGAACATGCCACCAATGTGGTGAGAGTGTCTCGATGCCCATGGGGACGGTGGGGGTCTCCCAATGCACTGTGAAATCAGGGTGCCCTTGCAAAATGGCGCCTGAGCACTCTGCAGCCGGGCTCACTAGCACGTTTAGCCCCAACTCCCAATACCGGCATGCAACTCAACACTCTCCCAAAAAGTGACTGAGTATTGGACAGTTGTGGTGCAGAACATGCCTGATGGACCACTTAGGGTTTTTTTTGCGAAAATTCCTCCCAATGTCTTCAGTAGCATGTAAATTATGAACAGAAAGGATCAAGAATTCAGCTCGTGCTAAGATTCAGGAAGTGGCAGAAAGGTATGGGAGGAAATGTCATTAAAAAGTTTGATTTGTTATTTTGGAGGTGGACATTTTAAGAATATGATAGTTAGACATTGGAAATGAGAAGATAAAGCCACTATATAACCTATTCCTGTACTTGGATTTTAGTGCCTATATTGGAATGCAAAGCAGTGGAATCATGGCGGTGATGTGTTGCACGGCCAGATCAGGAAAAATTGGTGGAGAAGAGTGACGTGATCAGCAACATTGAAACATAGAAAATAGGAGAGGAGGCTATTCGGGCCTGCTCCGCCATTCATTATGGTCATAGCTGATCATCCAACTGGGGCGGCATGTTGGCACAGTGGTTAGCATTGTTGCCTCACAGTGCCAGCGACCTGGGTTCGATTCCCGGCTTGGGTCACTGTCTGTAAGGAGTCTGCAAGTTCTCTCCGTGTCTGCATGAGTTTCCTCCGGGTGCTCTGGTTTCCTCCCACAGTCCAAAAGACATGCTGGTTAGGTTCATTGGCCATGCTAAATTCTCCCTTAGTGTGCGCGAACAGGCGCCGGAGTGTGGCAACTAGGGGATTTTCACAGTAACTTCATTGCAGTGTTAATGTAAGCCTACTTGTGACCCTAATCAATAAACTTTAAACTCAATAGCCTGATCCTGCCTGCCCCCCCATATCCTTTCATCCCCTTCATCCCAAGTGCTAGATCAAACTGCTTCTTGAAAACATACAATGTTTTAGCCTCAACTACCTCCTATGGTATCGAATTCTGCAAGCTGACCACTCTCTGGGTGAAGAAATTCTCCTAGTCTTTGTCCTAAATGGTCTACCCTGTATCCTCAGACTGTGACCCCCTAGTTTTGGACCCCCCACCATCGGGAACATCCTCTTGCATCTACCCTGTTTGGTCCTGTTAGAATTTTATAGGTTTCTATACGATCCCCTCTCATTCCTCTGAACTCCAGCGAATACAATCCTATCCGACTCAATCTCTCTTCATATGTCAATCCTGCCATCCCAGGAATCAGTCTGGTAAACCCAGACTGAAGATGGCAGAGGAGAAGAGGCCAGAAGAATGAGCCACATTCAGTCATGTATGATGCTTGGTACATTTAACCTTGGTAGTCTCAATCTTGTAAGTAAATTTGAAATTAAATTTGTACCTTTTGAACAGGAAGTAGCAAGGAGTTTCAGACAATGAAGGCCATGTGATTCAGTCTCTGAGCTTAAATAAACCTAAAACCTACTGATTCAGAAGTGATAATGTTCCCTATTATCTAAAGCAACAAAAGAAATGCAAAAGTGCTTTCTACACTCGACTAGCAAGGTCAGAATGCTACTTTTCAGCCAAGATCGACATTTCAGTCAAGTACTAAGCTTTAAGCTTTTTAAGATTTTTTTATTTATTAGTCACAAGTACGGCTTACATTAACACTGCAATGAAGTTACTGTGAAATTCCCCGAGTCGCCACACTCCAGCGCCTGTTCAGCACTGGATGCACTTAACCAGAACGTCTTTCAGACTGTGGGAGGAAACCGGAGCACCCCGAAGAAACCCACACAGACATGGGGAGAATGTGCAAGCTCCACACAGACAGTGACCCAAGACAGGAATCGAACCTGGGACCCTGGCGCTGTGAGACAGCAGTGCTGACCACAGTGCCACCGTCTACCCTATCACTTCGCACAACGAAGCTGCATCATTCAGAAGAGCTCTGTCTGATGCAAATAACAATTTCACATCCAACCAACATCGTGCATAATTGCATTAGATGTCTTAAAGAAACTCACTTTCAAAGGACATGAAAAGATACTGGAGCCAATTTTACCAATTCGGCTCTAAGTGCCGGGTGCGGTCGTAAATCAGACTCGCGCCCGGCAGCCGCGCTCCAGCGCCCTCATACGCCTTTTTTCGGTGCGGGTCCAGTGGGCGGGACCTAGCGCATTTGCATCTGTCGGAGCACCGAACTGCACATCCAGCGCGCCCAAGCGTGAAAGTCAAAGGCAGTGCTGCCTTTGACTTTCCCTGGTGGGGGGGGGGGGGGGGGGGGGGGGGGGTGTTTCTTCCATGAGAGAGGGGGGGGGGTGTGATCTGACATCTCTTCCCTGAGGTGGGGGGGTGACATCTCTTCCCTGAGGGGGGGGGGGGGGGGGTCATCTGACATCTCTTCCCTGAGGGGTGGGGGGGGGTCATCTGACATCTCTTCCCTGAGGGGGGGGGGGGGGGGGGGGGATCTGACGTCTCTTCCCTGAGGGGGCGGGGGGGGGGGGGGGGGGATGTGACGTCTCCGTCCCCCCAGGGGGCGAAATGTTGGTAAAATCGGGCCCACTATATAAATGCAAGTTATTTCTTTCTAATAAATTTTGAATTTTCCCATGTTATTCTGGTCATTACCCCAGTCTGTGATGTTATATTTGTGACATTTTACACTTTTTGCTTCAAATGTGTCAAAATGGGCAGAATTTACATGTTAAGATAAAAATCTAATTCCCCCACTTTCTAACAACAATCTTGAGTTGATGTATCTTTGTCGTGCAATCTTTCACTGTTTACTATTACAACCATTTCATAATACTTACCCACAGTGGTTACAATTCAAAGATAGTTCATTACTGTGAAACGTTTATGGTTGTCCTGAGATCACAAAAGATGCTATTCAAGTGAAAGTTATTTCTTTCATTTTTGGTAGCATTCTACAAAATCTTGACTTTCTGCTTACTTTGGCTCCAATATCCTTCTAAAGTAGGAGGCCCAAAACTTCACCCAAACTCCAGCCTAACCAATAAAGGTACAAATACAATATCATAATCGATAACATATATGTATCAAATTCAGAATCTTAATGACCTTTTCTGAATTTCTATTTTTTATCCTGCATTCTCATCTTTAAAAATGGACCAACTCTCTGTTAAGAATATTAACTTGTAGGGTATACGTGCTTTCATTTTCTCCACTCTAAGTTTACAGCTTTACATTTTCTTAAGTTGAACTGTATCTGTCACCTAGCTACTAACCTGTCTGCATCTTCCTGCAATCTTTCTCATGTCCCATAATTTGGCATCTTTTCTGTTTGTGAGTTCTGTGATTGTAACTGGGTGCAGTTTATCACAAACTGAAGAATTCAGTGGTTGAGAAAGGTCATGTTTTTACCAATGCAGATATAGCAAATTCAGATATTTTGCTCCTTTTTCTCCATTGTGTGGGTTATTTAATACTATTTAAAAACCAATTAATTACACTGCCACCCCCTGGACTGAGCTTTTAGTTGCCTATCCTAATATCTCGTGCCTCAGCATCAAATTTTGTTTGGTTTATACTCCAGTAAAGCGCCTTACCACCAATGGTGCTATATAAATGGAAATTGTTTTTATAGTAGTGCTTATTATTCAATAATAATTGTTACCATGGTAACATTGTGCGAAGGCAGCAGTAGACCTGGGCCACTCATACTTCAGAGTTGTGCAGCTTCTCAACTCTGTTTCAGTCACTTGTACAAATTACCCAAGATATGCTGATATCTGTGAAATTATAACCCAGCAACATCCAGTCACCAATTTCCACAGAGTTTATCTCAGTCAATCACTTTAGCCTGAAACCCCATCTGACATGTAGACAGGATTAGTGCCTAAGTTAGTGCAGTTCATCCAGATAACCCGCCCCTGCCAAGGAAGTTGTTCCCAGTAACTTTAGGGAAGAAAAAAGCAATCATAATTTTATATTTAAAAGCCATAAAACAAGTTTATAACATAGCACAATATCCCAAAAGAATAGAAATAAAACAGAATTAAATAGAACCCAACCTACATTACTTTAAACTCTTTGAGGGCACCAGTAATCATTTGAGGTGTAAAATACGCCTGGTTGTACTTTTTACAATGCAGTCTGAATTTAATTAAAACTGGCATATTTTATACTCATACTTGCGGCAGAGGGGGGGAAAAACAGATTAATTAAATGTAGGTTTTAGCACAGTCAAGACCAATTCAGTCCTCGAGATCATCAACTGAACATATGTGACAGAAAATTAAACTGGTTGTTTCCTTAACCTAACATTCTGATTGAATCTTTGTTCAAAACAGTGGAGATTTTCAATAGTTTCAATTCATAGGGAATTCCAATAGTGTTGAAGAACAATTTTGTTCCTTGCAAAGATACTGTACCAATCATTAAAAAGCCCATTGACGTTATACATGTAAATTGTGTTAATTCTCAATGAATACCCTGAATATTAACCAATGGGAGTCTATCTCCTATACTGATGAGAAGTATTACGCTTGTTCCCTATCTTTACAGCCTATGATCCGGCATTGAGTGGGACCCCACAATAAGTCCCCTGAATTTCTGCACTTACCGAATGTAGCCCAATGTGGGGCGGCAAGGAATAAAAAGTCTGTCTTTGTGGGCATCAGCATAGGCACAGCCATCTCCTCTGTTGTCCACCACTGGATTCTCCAGTTCCCTAAGAGTTACCCACAAATTACATTTTCAGAACTTTCTAATAGGAATGATATATAAGCACTCGTACTATAAATACTAATTCTGAAGCACTCTTAATAGTCCAATCATTAGTTTGGAACACGCCATAAACTAACCAACCATTTATTACACTACCCTCGCTACAGAAAAATGCAAATCTATTCGTTATAAAACTATTAAAAAGTGGAATTGCCACAATATTTTTCTACATTTGCCATGTCATGTGATTTGTTAGCAGAGTTGCGATTTTACATAAGTTGTCCTGGGAACACTGAAAATTGTTTCTGAGCAAATCTGCATGCGAACAAATCACTGGCACAACAAATCACACGTGGCTTATCTAATTGGGTATATGCATGAGGCATTGTGTGATTTGTTGTGGAGAACAACTACTATTGTCATTTATATAGCAACCTAAATGTTGAAAAATGACCCAAATGATTAATAAAATCCCAACACTGAATCTGGCGGCTGAGACAAAGGACAACATTCAGAAAGAATGATCAATACTTGCTCAACAGGTAGTACTGTGGAAGAATCAGAGGGAAGTGAACAGTCAGAACAGTTTAGAAGAAGACTTCCAGAGTGTGGGACCTATAGGCTGAAGGCACAGCTCCCAGAAGTGGGGGAGAATGCACAAGAGGCCTGAGTCAGAGGAAACAAAGTTCCCAGGCCCCATCTGCTCCCTCAAATAAATATACAAGATCTCATTGTACTATTCAAAAAGGAGCAGAGAATTTTACCAGGTGTTCAGGCCAATAGTTTTCCCTCAACAAACATAATTTAAAAAAGAATTTTATCTCATTGTTGTTTGTAGAAAATTGAACGGAAGTTGGTTGCTTGATTTTCCCTACATTGCAACAGTAACTACACATCAAAAGTACTTCACTGCCACATCCTGACGTTGTGACACTACGCAAGTTCATTGTTTATTCTTCTGGAACTCACCAGATGCCTCTAACAGACCTGAATTTATAACACACCCCAATCAAACTTCTTCATGTCTTCACTAGTGCTGCATGAAGGAAGCCTTGCACAATAGTCAACAGCCTGCAAAAAGAGATTGGTCACATCCAAAATGCTACTGAGCATATTGGAAGGCATTTTCCCAACTACAATATGGAACTGTCTTTACAGGATTCAGGCGAAAAAAACTACACCAGTAGGACAACTGCTGCCAACATGTGCCTTAGGGCTGACAAAACTAGTGGCTAATGGTCTCTACTTCCTTCCAATCATAATGCAATGCTGATCTATAGGGATAGTGCTAAGAAGTGACCAACAGGGTCAACTTCCAATGCAATATGACAGCCACTTAAGCATCCACAAAATAGGATTTTGGACTGCTGCAGTAATCACAGGAAGATTGCCATGACTAAGCCTACACCAGGTACCTGTTCTGGCAAAATATCTTAACCTCTTAAAAACATCTTTTTTAAAAATTACACATCTTTGAGCATACTTACACACAGAAATGTGTGCAATATCTTCAGTGCTTCCTTTCAAACTGTTTTGTCAAAGATTCGATTCAAGATGTATAAATATCCTCCCATAATATGGTAAAAGAATAAAAAATTATGAAGACCTCTTCAAACTATATGTAATTAAACTCAGCATGGCAAGTGTGGACATTAGAGTGTCCGGGTTCGGTGGATTGATCATGCTAAATTGCCCCTTAGTATCATGGGGATTAGCAGGGTAAATATTTGGGGTTACGCGGATACGGCTTGGGTGGGATTGTTGACGGTGCAAGCTAGATGGGCCAAAAGGCCTCCTTCTGCACTGTAGGGATTCTATGATTCTATGAATAAAACTCATATCTAATTGTTGTGTTTTTTTTAAGTTGCCATATTACCAGATAACCATACGCTGGTGGATCACCACACCTCAGGCGAGGGGCAAGATTGAGAAAGTGGGCCTTCATGAATACTCTCAGCCAGTATGGGAATTCAACCCATGCTATTGGCCTTACTCTGCATCACTAAACAGCCATCCAGCCAACTGAGCTAAACCTCACAGGCTGTTCAGATTTATTGACTGAAAGTAAGTCATCAGAAGCAAAAGAGCAGAAGTTGAGAAGATATCAAAATCTGAAGCAGGCAGCTGCAGGATGTCAGGTGGTACAAATTTGACATTTCAACAGCTGTGACTGTGCTCTGGGAGGAACATTTCCAGATTAATAAGAAAGAAAACTGACAAAATAAGCAGAACCAAGGTAATAAAGAAAATTGTATTAATCATACACTTCATGTAAACATCTGTTCCGAGTTTCTTATTCCTGGATCAGCCCTAAATTAGTAGATGTCACTACTGCATTGAATACGCATCTATAATTGCAGTTAAAAGCAAGAAAATATCAGAGATAGTTTTGAATAGTTCATTAGGTGAATACACATTCTACGTGGAACAGGTTAAGGAGACGAGGGAGAATTCAGGCTCAGTCTATGTGTTTTGTACTGAGTTAACAGTTCTCAGCTGCAGCGGAGTGCAGCAGTCTCAAGAACCATGAGCTGGGAGAAGAAAAAGAAAAAGAGTGAGGCCTCACAGCGCCAGAGTCCTGGGTTCAATTCCCGGCTTGGGTCATCGTGTAGAGTTTGCACATTCTCCCCACGTCTGCGTGGGTTTCCTCCTGTTTCCTCCCACATTTCAAAGATGTGCAGATTAGGTTGGTTGGCCATGCTCAATTGCCCCTTAGTGTCCCAGGATCTGAAGGTTAGAGGGATTAGGGAGGTAAATGTGTGGGGCTGAGGGATAGGGCATGGGTGGGATTGTTGTCGGTACAGGCTTGATGAGCTGAATGGCCTCCTTCTGCACTGTAGGGATTCTATGGTTAATTCCTCTTTACCAGCCATTGCTGGGAGGTGCACATATGAACACCAAAGAGTATCTGAAATGGTTGAATCCTCCATTCCCCAGCATCAATATCCCTCACTTTGATGAGCACAGAATTGATTCTTCTCCATCTCCCCATTAAAAAAATGTGGCAGTGAGCTCAAGTAGGCTCAATGGAATCAGGTGATGACCAATGCCCAACAAGACTTTGATGGGTATAGATAGAGTGAATGCAAGCAGGCTTTTTCCGCTGAGGCTAGGGGAGAAAAAAACCAGAGGGCATGGGTTAAGGGTGAAAGGAGAAAAGTTTAAAGGGAATATTAGGGGGGGCTTCTTCACGCAGAGAGTGGTGGGAGTGTGGAATGAGCTGCCGGATAAAGTGGTAAATGCGGGGTCACTTTTAACATTTAAGAAAAACTTGGACGGGTTCATGGATGAGAGGGGTGTGGAGGGATATGGTCCAAGTGCAGGTCAGTGGGACTTGGGAAGAAATGGTTTGGCACAGACAAGAAGGGCCAAAAGGCCTGTTTCTGAGCTGTAATTTTCTATGGTTCTAAGACTTCTTGAAGGGATGCTCAGCATGTAGGTTATCTCGCCTAAATGCCATTGCAATATTAGGCAAGCTTTCCAAGTTACACCCCATCAGCCTAAATTTCTTCAGAGCAAACATTTCAAAACTCTGCTGAACAGTAGTGTACTATGAAAATAATATGCAGTTTTGAACTCCTAATTGTATTGTTAAAGTAATGTTGCTTCTCGGGTTGTCAAATATTCATAATTAATTTTGGATTAATGCATTCATTTTAACATGCATTAATTTTGGAATTTAACACAGGTGTACTTAGATAAGAACATTTTTTTTGTCTACCAACACCCACAGTTTCAGCTTGATGAATTGCAGCTTCTTCTGCATCGGCATTGTCAAACAAACACATGTTGTTTTCTCTGCTCAGAGCAAATAATCTTGCTGTTATGGTTCCAAAATCATCTTCATGATAATGAGCAAAAAGGTGAAAAAGTAATACAAAGTCTCGAACATAAAATTTTGCAAGTGGCCAGGGGGATAATCAGGCAAAATCTGACTCTGAGCCAAAGACATATCTGAAAAGGTGGCCAAAAGTCTGGTCAGAGTATTTAAAAAGGAGAGAAAGTTGGAGGTGTTAGTTTATTTTTCATTATTCTATTGTGGGATGTGGGTTTTGCTAGAAAGGCCAGCATTTGTTGTCTATCACCAATTGCTCTTGAACTGAGTGACTCACTAGGCAATTGCAGAGGACAGTTAAGAGTCAACCACTATGCTGTGGGCCTGGAGTCACTCGAAAGCCATACGGGCAATCCATAAAGGAGATGGGTTGATACAACTATCGATAATAGTTGTCATGGTTGCCATTACTGAGCCAAGCTTTACACTCCAGATTTATTAATTGAATTTAAATTCTACCAGCTGCTGTGGTAAGATTTGAACCCATGTCCCCACAGCATAGCCTGGGCCTCTGTGATGCTGGTCCAGTGACATTCCTACTCCCCCACCACCTCCCCTTAAATGGTGGAAATTGCAGAACTTTGGAGCTGGACTTTGAAAATATATGGAGAGAGGCTGCTTGTTGTAAAAAAGAATGGAATGTAGATCCATGCAAGGCATTGCTTGCAGGACTTGAGTTTCTTGTTCTCACAGGTTTAAATCAACACTTACATTACAAATCAACAAGTTGATTTTTTTAACCTAATATCAAGCAGCAGGATTTCTATTTCCTGTGAGCTTCAGTGCGTCGAGCTCTGGTGGTGCTACAATTTAGCAGGATCTGGTTTTCAATTTTCATTATTAAAATACAATGTTTTTTTAAGACATTTCTTCCTTTAATTGGGGGAGCAATGATGTATGAATTTAATGACATTATGCGTTGATTTTTAGAAATGAGCAACTGGAGGATGACCCCTGAAAACTGGCACGGGGATCAATCCACTGTGCAAAATTAACACGCACCTACTTGATTCCAATGCAGGCAACATACCAACATCTTGCTGCCTGCTCTTTCCATGCCAAACACACTGTTGACTGCCTGAATATATTAGCAGGGGGCCAATATTGTTATTGGCAAGCACCACTTAAAATTAGCCTGCGCACTTAAAGGTACACTGTAGCTAGACAAGGTACTGAGAGTCACGGTTGAAGAGTATCTAGCCTGGGAAAAGGTGACAAAGGACACAGCAGGAGAGATAGTAAGTTCCACGGAAAAAGAAGAGAACCTATATCCACAGGTGCAAAGTCCTGCAGACACACAGACAAAAGGCAGTGAAAACAAATGGTCTTGGAGTTCAGTGCCAGGAATTAAAGTTAGAATCCGGATGCTGTGCCGTGGTCAGGTCAGTGAATTCACTTCAAAATGTCACATCCATCAACTGCACCAATCAAAAACTGCCTAAATCACCGCATCTACATTACTCACCTACCAACAGTTTTTTATCAATCATGACTCATACTCATGTGCTTCACTTCACCCTCATACACTTAACATTGTTGCATCCCTACACTCATAGTTTTCACACAGTGCCAGGTATTCAACCACAATAGTCCCATCAACTAACCACACTGCACGATACATCTTCCTCTCTGGCAAGACAAGGTGGGATGCATCTCGGAGCAGATGGAGTTAAACAAATGAGAACAGGCACATCTGCATTTCTTAATCCCCAAGGAGGAGACAGTGTTGGCAATTAGGGGGTGATTATTGCTGAAACTGTATCCAATGCAGGGGCTGAAATCATCAAAGTATCATCACATATAATTCTCTTTCTTTCTCCCTCATTCTTTGATTTAAAAGCTGCAGGTGGTGTAAACATGCACCTCTTACTCTCTGCCCCGCCACCCATCCTTCTCTTTTTTCTTTCAGCTACCCAAGTTGTGCAACCTGGTCAGGCTGTGCGGGGGTGGGGGGAGACAGCAAGAAGACATTGAGAACAAAGATATAACACCACCACTGAACTTCACACATGTTGCCACTAACTCTACTACCAACATTGAAGGGGAGCAGAAAACATTTTGAATTGAAAGAATGTAACGCAGAAACAAGGAGCTTTTCACAAACTATGCTGGAACAGAGAATTGAAGCGAGCAGATCCAAAACTAAAGGACAGAAAAGTCCCAGGAACCAGGGAATGGGACAGAAGGAAGTTCCAGGAAGACTGTGAAATCAAGCAATAAAGAACAAGAATCTGGAAAAAAGGTTCTGTTCAGTAAAGTTGAGAATGAAGAACACAGAGTTAAAGACAGGGCTGCAAAATGCATACCTGGAGGTGTCAGCTTGCGAGAAGCCAGATATTCAAAGTACCCAAATGTTAGTGGCAGCTTAATACAGCCTGTGAAGCAGTAGTGTTCTGTTGGCACAATTGGGTATCTGAGAGATGGTGTGGAAAGGAAGTTTGAATGCAAAGTGGCAACCTAGGGGAAGAAAATTGGAAAGAGAGGTTAAAACCCTGGATGTGAACCTTAGTGAAGACATCGGAGAGGAGGTTTCTGAGAAGATTCCAGGGCATGTTCTTCGAGAGCGGAAATGGGAAACACTCGCACAGAAGACAGTGACAAGTGTGGTGGTGGGGGGGAATTGATGAAAAGTTTGTGGTTTCAGAGTGTGGGGTGCCTGTTCACATTTCACCTATTACATGGACTGTGTGCAAATTGAGAACATTAGAGTGTAAAATAGATCTTGTAATTTGTGTTTTCCTTACAAAATTTGCATATATCTGAAAAGGTATAGTTGGGGGTGAAGGAGCTGTGTGAAATAGTTAATCTTTTCTTGTTTAATAAATGTTTTATTTCTTTGTTAGAAGTTAATCTGACTCATGTGACTGTTCAGTTGCTGCCTTCCAAGTATCTAAACGAAAAAGAAAAATTAGGATCTATCAAGCCAGTTTCCACCCTGGGATCTGACTTGTCCAATAGTATCAGATGGATCTTAACAAAACTGCCACAAAATGAAAGCACATGACTGCTGCCAGGACACAGAGCATTGGCGTGCATGATTCTCTGCCAAATGTTAAAAGCCAACTGAAAGATGAGAGAATATGACCCCTTTCTTTCCAGTAAAGAGCTTCTGTTGCTTGCAAAGCAATGTGCACGCAGCCATCAGCACACTGTACCGTGAGAAAGCCTGCAATGCTAGTAAAATCACTTGCTTTGTCTTCTTGTCTCTGGTGAGAGAGAATGATATATAGTTAGCTCTCTTTGAATACTAAGCCTCAAATGATCTTTCTTGCACAACAATCGTTGGCAAATTGCGAGATGTTGTGAATATCTGCAGATCCAGCCTGGTGTCAGATGCGTATAAGTTCATCACTATGGCCACCTTCACATCCATTGGCAATGCAGATCTGGCCCCCCTCAGAGGTTGCAGTTCTAGCAGTAGCAAGTGCAAGATTTTAGAATGGACATCCCTTAAGACATCTTGTACTTTGTTCTTTGCCAAGGTTCAGGTCAGAGTATTGCTCGCTGAACACACTGGGTGGATATGTCAGCACAATTCCACACATTTAATTAAGACACCTTAACGCATCTATCATCTTACAAGCTAATAAATGAAAATGTCCTTATTTTTGGTTTTCAAACCGAAATTTGCTACGGAAGATTATGGCAAAATGCCCCTCTCCTCTTCCCTCTTCCAGAGATTCACCTGCTTTGCAGCCTCTGCTCATTCTCCAAGTCATAATGTTTTCCAAGGGGAATGCCTACTAGTGCAGATGTCTAGGGTCTACTTGCTTGTGCAGAGCCTTGAAAAGTCCTTCTGCACATGCCACCTCTTTCACCTCAAACATCAAGCACTTGTGGAATCTGAGAAAAGCCAGAAAAATTAACCATCAACTAATTTCTAAGTAGTTCAAGATCCCATAAACTAGTGTTTGTGGGGTTGGTGGGTGCAGGTCCTTCCTGATTTGGAGCCCATGTTCAGATGTGTGAAGTTAAGAGAGTGTTATCTGGAATGATGAGGTCAAAAGTGGCACCGCTGGTATCAAATCAGTGTTGCACACTGATTGAGCATCATGGATCTTCGTGGAAAGTGAAGGAGTCCTATCCAAAATTAGGGTCCTAAATCTAAACAAAGAAAGCTACCGAGGTATGAGACGTGAGTTGGCCAAGATAGCTGGCGAAGCTTCATTAAATTGCCTGACAATGAATAGGCAATGGCTAATATTTAAGGAACAAATGTATGCATTGCAACAGTTATACATCCCTTTCTGTCACAAAAACACAACAAGAAAAGCAGCCCAACCACAGTTTACAAAAGAAATTATAGATGGTATTAGATCCAAAGAGGAGTCCTATAAAGTTGCTAGAAAAAGTAGGCAGCCTGAGGATTGGGAGAAGTTCAATATTCAGCAAAGGTGGACAAAGAGATTGATTAAGAGAGGAAAATAGAACATGAGAGTAAACTTGCAAGTAACATAAAAGCAGACTGTAAAAGCTTATATAAGTATATAAAAAGAAAAAGGTTAGTGAAGACAATATTAAGGAATCAAAGGTCTAGTGAAAAAGAGGAATTGAAGGACATTATTACCAGAAAAATAATGTTGGAGAAATTAATGGGACTAAAAGCTGATAAAACCCCAGGGCTTGATAATCTACATCCCAAAATACTAAAGGAGGTGGCTATGGAAATAGTGGATGCATTGGTTGTCATCTTCCAAATTACTGTAGATTCTGGAATTGTTATTAAAATGGTAATAGATTGGGAAGAAGCAGCTCTCCAAAAGCTCGTGATTCCAAATAAACCTATTGGACTTTAACTTGGTGTTGTGACACTCTTACTAGATTGGGAAAGGTAGACAAAGAAAGGGACCTGGCTGTCCTAATACACCAGTCACTGAAAGCAAACAAGCAGGTAAAGCAAGCAGTTAGGACGGTAAATGGTATATTGGTCCTCACTGCAAGAGGACTTGAGTACAGGAGCAAGGGATCAAGAACAAGTGTCTAGAACAAAGGGTCACAGTCTCAGGATACAGGGTAGGTCATTTAGGACCATGATGAGGAGATACCTCTTCACTCAGAGGATGGTGAACCCATAGAATTCCCTACCACAGAAGGCTATGGAGGCCAAGTCACTAAATATAATTAAAAAGAAAATGAATAAAATTCTAGACTTTAAAGGTGTAAAGGGACATGGGAGTGTGCCAGAGCATGGTGTTCAGATAGAGGATCAACCATGATCATACTAAATGGTGGAGTAGGCTCAAAGGGCTTCTACTTTTCTATGTTCGGTCTACTTTCAAAGGACATTCACTGTGCGCATGCTAATACCTGCACCAATGTGGCATCTGGTGTAATTTGTCCCCACAGTTGTGCTCATGCTATGGACAGACTCTTCGGGTTTTAAAAGCACTTGTAGCACCCAAAAAACAGGCATCAATTTCCCCTGCTTTTCGTGGTTTGCAAAATTCCACATACTTAATTAAGAAACCTTAAGACATCTATCTTCCATGTAACACAACTAGAAGTGAAAATAGACTTATTATTTTTGGTTCCTACTCTAACACTTTCAACCTGAATTCAACATCCATCAGTCTAAATTCTAAACTTTTGCTTTTAATACATGTAGCATTCGTCAATAGTTAATAACTGATAAAATACAGAACACAAATACAGAATCTGTGTCTTTACCTGCAGTTTTTCTGGACACCTGTGTCAATGGACAAGATATTCTGCCATGAGCAGTATCTCAACATACCTAAAAAAAACTCTTCAATTCATTTAAATTAAAGACTAATTAAAGAGAACTTGTACTTACATTTTGGAATCTAACTTCAGCAGAAATCCCAGTCTATCATATTCTGAAAAAGAATAGAAAATACATATAATTCAATAAACCAGCACTACATTTCCCTGAAGGCTAAATATGTGAACAACTTGATATTAATATCAGTAAAAGTAATATTACTTAGATCCGAATCCTAGGCCGCGATTTTCCCATCATGACCCACAACTTCTCTGGCGGGTCGGGGTGGGAGATGCACGTCACCGGCCTTGTTCCGGGATTTGCGCACGCACCGGGAACGCATGTGCATCTCCCAGAGCCGGCGAACAGTCGCCGGTCAGACCACGCTGGAAAACGGCGGGAAGGCAGGTAAGTCATAGAATCATAGAGGTTTACAGCATGGAAACAGGCCCTTCGGCCATGTCCATGCCGCCCTTCTTTTTAAACCCCTAATCTAATTCCAATTGCCCGCATTTGGCCCATATCCCTCTATACCCATCGTACCCATGTAACTATCTAAATGCTTTTTAAAAGACTACTACTACCTCTGGCAGCTTGTTCCAGACACTCACCACCCTCTGTGTGAAAAGATTGCCCCCTGGACACTTTTGTATCTCTCCCCTCTCACCTTAAACCAATGCCCTCTAGTTTTAGACTCCCCTACCTTTGGGAAAAGATATCGACTATCTAGCTGATCTGTGTCCCTCATTATTTTATAGACCTCGATAAGATCACCCCTCAGCCTCCTATGCTCCAGAGAAAAAAATTCCAGTCTATCCAGCCTCTCCATCAAGTCCCGGTAGCATCCTAGTAAATCTTTTCTGCACTCTTTCTAGTTTAATAATATCCTTTCGATAATAGGGTGGCCAGAACTGCACACAGTGTTCCAAGTGTGGCCTTACCAATGTCTTGTACAACTTCAACAAGACATCCCAACTCCTGTATTCAATGTTCTGACAGATGAAACCAAGCATGCTGAATGCCTTCTTCACCACGCTGTCCACCTGTGACTCCACTTTCAAGGAGCTGTGAACATGTACCCTAGATCTCTTTGTTCTGTAA
Organism: Mustelus asterias; assembly: GCF_964213995.1. NCBI lineage: Eukaryota > Metazoa > Chordata > Chondrichthyes > Carcharhiniformes > Triakidae > Mustelus > Mustelus asterias. Next base: position 112,128,799 of record NC_135808.1, read on the forward strand.
CTCTCCCCAACGCCCTACCATTAACTGAGTAAGTCCTGCCCTGGTTCAATCTACCAAAATGCATCACCTCGCATTTGTCTAAATTAAACTCCATCTGCCATTCGTCAGCCCACTGGCCCAATTGATCAAGATCCCGTTGCAATTGGAGATAACTTTCTTCACTGTTCACTATGCCACCAATCTTGGTGTCATCTGCAAACTTATTAACCATGCCTCCTATATTCTCATCCAAATCATTAATATAAATGACAAATAACAGTGGACCCACCACTGATCCCTGAGGCACACCGCAGGTCACAGGCCTCCAGTTTGAAAAACAATCCTCTACAACCACCCTCTGGCTTCTGTCAAGAAGCCAATTTTGTATCCATTTAGATACCGGCCCCTGGATCCCGTGAGATTTAACTTTATGCAACAACCTACCATGCGGTACCTTGTCAAAGGCCTTGCTAAAGTCCATGTAGACAACATCAACTGCACTGCCCTCATCTACCTTCTTGGTTACCCCTTCAAAAAACTCAATCAAATTTGTGAGACATGATTTTCCACTCACAAAGCCATGCTGACTGTCCCTAATCAGTCCTTGCATCTCTAAATGCCTGTAGATCATGTCTCTCAAAATACCTTCCAACAATTTACCCACCACAAATGTGAGGCTCACTGGCCTGTAGTTCCCAGGCTTTTCCCTGCAGCCCTTTTTAAACAAAGGCGCAACATTTGCTACTCTCCAACTTCAGGCACCTCACCTGTGACTATCGATGATTCAAATATCTGGGCTAGGGGACCTGCAATTTCCTCCCTAGCCTCCACAACGTCCTGGGATATACTTCATCAGGTCCCGGGGATTTATCTACCTTGATGCGCTTTAAGACTTCCAGCACCTCCTCCTCTGTAATATGTACACTCCTCAAGACATCAGTATTTATTTCCCCAAGTTCCCGAACATCCATGCTTTTCTCAATAGTAAATACTGATGAGAAATATTCATTTAGGATCTCATCCATCTCTTGTGGATCCACACATAGATGACCTTGTTGATCCTTAAGAGGCCCTACTCTCCTCCTTGTTACTCTTTTGCCCTTTATGTATTTGTAGAAGCTCTTTGGATTCTCCTTTGCCTTATCTGCCAAAACAATCTCGTGTCCCCTTTTGCCCTCCTGATTTCTCTCTTAACTCTACTCCTACACCCACTATACTCTTCAAGGGATTCACTTGATCCCAGCTGCCTTTGCATGTCATGTCCCTCTTTCTACTTCTTGGGCCTCAATATCCCAAGTCATCCAGGGTTCCCTACTTCTGCCAGCCTTGCCCTTCACTCTAAGAGGAATGTGTTTACCCTGAACCTGGTTAACGCACTTTTGAAAACCTGCCACTTCCCAGATGTCCCTTTGCCTTCCCACAGACTCCCCCAATTTGAATCTTTTAAAAATATGTTTTAAATGTATTTTAAATCTAATTATCGGGAACTTTCCGGTCCTGGTTGAATCTCCCACCCCACCAGGAGTAGTTCATTCCGGCGTGGTTTAGACTAACTCCCCACGTTCGGGGAACTAGCGGGAGACCCCGCCAGAATGAAGGGGGGGGGCAATCGGGGCCCCCAGGCATGGGCTCCATGGCAGTGCCAGTCTGTGCCCCCTGGCACTGCCCAAGGGGCAAAGTGCCCATGCCCAGGGGGCACCTTGGCACTGCCCACCGGGCATCGGGCAGTGACAAGGGGCAGGGCCTATTGTAGGCAGGGCCTAGGGGCGATCAGTGAGGAGTGGGGGGGTCCCGCTGCCACTCTGCACACAGGATCGGTCTGGGATGGAGGGAGAGCAGCGATTGGAGCGGGCAGAGGAGGCCACCGGGAGAGCCTGAACATTGGGGCGCTCCGGGTGGGGTGGAGGGGGTGTCAGGGCTGGCCCGGGAATTGTTGTGGGGGCCCTGATCGGGCTGTGGGGGGGGGCTGGAGGGGCAGCACTGCGGAGGTCCTAGGCTGGCCAGCGATTGAGCTGGCCATCAAACAGGGAGCCTGACAGATCAGAGCCACTACGCATGCGCAGAGTTCCAGAACTGTCAGCCTCTGGCGCAAATAGGCCCCGCCCCCTGGGGTTTTAATGAGATTCACGACTGGGACCTCTGCATTGCACAGAGTGCAGAGATTCAGGTGAGAAGCTGAACTGAGAAAACATTCGGGATCTCGAACAGTTTTCCCACCAATTCAGAGCTTTTGGGAGAATCGCGGCCCTAGTTTCAATTTTTCACAAGATTTTCAAACATCTTTGTAAACTTCAAAGAATTATTTTCCAGCATACTTTCAGGGTTTGAAAACAATTAGCTTCTAATATGTTTCAATCCACAAATCTTGATCTAATTGGTATATTCTTATGCATACAACCTCAGGCAGTTTCTGGAGCTGAACACTAAGTGAATATTTAGATTGCATACACAGTTTGTGACAATATTGCAAGTGAAAATGAACTCATCAAATTATATTTAAAGAAACCCACCTAAGTTGCATATCAGAACTCACTATTCCTCTGCCCCAACACCATATCATTATTCTCCTGAATAGATAAGCTTATGAATCTTGGTGTGCTGTTGCTAATTTTTCAGCATGCAAATCAAGAACATGCTGCTTTATGTATTTCTTCAGAATTCCACAGATTTTAGAGATAATGCACAGAAAATGAGTATGGAATTCCCCAAATATAGTACTATGATGATACAGCACGTGGTGAGAGGATTAAGCAAATATATACAACACATTTGGGTTTGGTATAAATGTAAAACCAGTATCACAACATAGTGTGAAGGTTAAACCAACCAACAATACATATGCTATCCAATATTTATATTTAAAAATAGAGGATATGACCTGGACTGCAGGGAGGGCCATGGGTGGCATTGGGTGGGGGGGCGGGATGCTGGGATATACAAAGAAAAGAGAATGCAATAAAAGAATGTCATGTTCAAAATTCAAACTCCCAGCCTTTTAAACCAGAAAATCAGTAGTTGTGGTTCAAAAGCCCCGCTCTTCACAAAATAAGTTCATGATTATCACACTGCCATCGAGAAAAGTTACTGTGCTGAAGAATCCCCTGGGTGCAAACGTGTGATCTTTATCAGCACACTGTCCTTCATTCACAAAACCAGCATCCAAATTCAGAAGAGGCTCAGAGAATTGAATCCTCTTTATAGGAGTTTGAAATGAATGGATTTACAGGACTCTCACCAACCTTTAACAATCAGAGGTCAACAGTACAAAACTGCTCATAATTTAGCATTAATTGGTACTAAGCCAGTAGTCTCACACTTAAGAGCCCATAAGAATGACTCAAAAGGGAGTGACGTTAGGATATTCGGTCCTTCAGAGGGCTAGTACAAAAGGCCTCCTTCTGTGCTATAACCATTCTATAATTGTATTGAACAGAAGAGCAGGCTCGATGTGCAGTAAGTCTACTCCTGCTCCTATTTATCTTATTTTATTAAGCAAATATTTCAGACCACCAGCCTGCCAGAGTAGCAGTCAGTTGATATCAGCAGCAGCACCTCCATTGATATATTGGATTGGCACCTATTTTATTCACTGTAACTCACTGTAAACAATAAGTACTGGAATCCCTCCATGAGCTGATGCTCATATTGAGGTATCCATTATTTTGATTTCCAACTATTTTACTGCTTTTGAGAGAATATTTCAGGAACTCACTGTGACACATTAGCCAATTTTACTTTAATCCTAGAAGATTTATGCCGGATAGCCTGGTTTTAGCACAGCAGCACCTAGCTAATCTCAGAAGCACTTTGCTTGGCTATTTTTTTATGCTTGCCCAAAAAGGAATTACAACTTTTCTTTAGATTGCCAACCTACCTCCTTTCTGAATTCAGTTTAGAATTACTTCCATCCTGCACTCATCAGAACAGATGCAAGAATGCCATATTTTAAAGGGCGCAACAATTTATGCTGATTAGCACCCTCTTCTCATGCAGTATAAATTGTTGCTCCTTTTGAAATCTGGCATTCTTGCATCTAACCTGATAAGTGTAAGACAAAAAGCTTCACCTTCTTTATCAGCAATACTCAAGTTCTGTACTACCAAGTGATTATAATTATTGCTCTATTATCAGTTTAGATTTATGTTTTATGTTTTACTCTATCTATTTGGAAAACTCCATAATGTTTCCCAAATTATCTTCTGGCTGCTGTTTGATTTCTTTCTTCAAAATAAATTCATATTGACTTTTTCCCGAGGGATGTTTTGTAATGTAGTTAATGGAAAATGTTGTTATTGGCATCATCACAGAATACAATTAGTCTGGACAATGGGCAAAGCACAAATTCGGAGAAATATTTTGGTACAAGATTGAAATTAGTAGAAATAGAAATTAGTTTGCAGATTGCTTTCGTCAAACAACCGCTGGTCATGAGACCACACACACTGAATGAAAAACAAAAAAGGAGCTGAGTCTGACAGAGTTAACCCCACACTTTTAACTCCAGCAATTCTTGTGTTAAATGAATTAGGCCAAAAGTGTTTATACTGAGAGCTGTCACCACCTGCATCTAAACCCTCCTTCCTATTGCGCACAGTGCATGTCTTGACATATTCCTGTCAATCTCTTTGAAAGTGGTCATTCACATCACTGACGGTGATGACAGTACTCACTCAACACCTGATCATATTTTATATATACGGTCACTGTCTAATTAGAATATGGGAACAGAAGAAAGACTTACCCTGTACAGACTGTTATACATCAGAAGAAACTAGAAGACAACTGCAATCCACACATTCTGATATGTGCACAGTGTTTAGAAATAATACTTTTTCACCTGTACAAATTGCTTATATTTTTAGGATAAACTGTAGGATTGACAGCTGTCTACTATTTTAGAATTGTGAATGCAAAATTGAGTATATTTCAAATTTTACTGTTTTATCCTATTACTCCCAATCTATACATGAATAACATCATAGCTGCATTTATTATAACACTTTATACATCCATTCCTAGGACAAAAAAGCTTATGATGTTTTGAGAAGTGGATTTTTAAAAATCATCTCAAATCCTCTAGCGCAGTGGCATTTGTCATCATCACTGGCATCAAAAGTAATTAACTTCCATGGACACGTTAAGGAAACACCAAAAGCAGCTTCCAACTGAGCATCTGAAAAGTCATTTGTCCCATCATGTTTGCACCAGCTCTCTGCAAGAGCAATTTAACCAGCCCCATTCTCCACAGCCCCACAAATCTTTCCTCTTCAGGTTTTTTTTTATTTGTTCATGGATGGGACAACATTTATTGCCTATCCTAAATTGCCCTGGAACTGAGTGGTTTGGTAAGCCATTTAAGTGTGCAATTGGCGAGACGAGGTAATGACAGCAGATTTCCTTCCCTAAAAGTACATCAGTGAACCAGGTGGATCTTTACGACAATTGACAATGGTTCCATGGTCATCATTAGACTTTTAATTCCAGATATTTTATTGAATTCAAATTTCACTATCTGTTGTGGTGGGATTCAAACCCAGGTCCCCAAAGAATTACCCTGGGTCTCTGGATTACTAGCCCAGTGGCAATATCACTACACCATCGCCTGCCCTTAAGTTCTCTTTTGACAGCCATCCTTTCAAACAATTAACTCCAGATCTTAACCAGTCACTGCATAAAAAAGTTCTTCCTCACGTCAACTTTGAATCTGTTGCCAATTACTTTAAATTAGTTCCTTCTGGTTCTCCATTTTTCTTCAATGGAAACGGTTTCTCTCCATCTACTTAGTCTAGACACCTATTTTGATTTTGAACACCTGTATCAAATCTCTCAAACTTTTCTTTTCTAAGGGGAACAACCCCAGCAATGCATCCATCCACCTAACTGAAGAGCCTCATCCCAGGAACCATTTTCCGAAATATTTCTGCACCCTCTCTGAAACTAACACATTCGTTTTACAGTGCAGTGCTCAATACTTCAGTTAAAGCAAAACAAGTTCATCATAAGATTACAAAAGCCATAGATTACTGTTGTTACAATATTGTGGCTAATACACCTTTAATCTCAATGACGATGATGCCTCCCGACCAAGGCAACTATAACCAGTTTATTTTTTATTAGTGTCGCACTACAATGAAAATCCCCTAGTCGTCACACTCCAGCGCCTGTTCGGGTACACTGAGGGAGAATTTAGCATGGCCAATGCACCTAACCAGCATGACTTTCGAACAGTGGGAGGAAACCGGAGCACGCAGACACGAGGAGAACATGCAGGCTCCGCACAGCCAGTGACCCAAGCTGGGATCTAGGTAATTGGGATAAACCAATGGATAACACAATTCCCTCAAATGGCATTCAACATATACAACAGGGGTGGGGAGTGTAGAGCCTAGACTCGCCAGAGAGCCCGGCTGCAGAGTGCAGAGTGCTGAAATTGAGAGATTGCCTCCCGATCACCGGCACCAAACACCCCCGCAATCGCAAGCCCCACCACTAGCCCCCACAGAGTCTGCCTTTACAAGAACAAAGAACAAAGAAAATTACAGCACAGGAACAGGCCCTTCGGCCCTCCAAGCCTGCACCGACCATGCTGCCTGACTTAACTAACATCCCCTACCCTTCCAGGGACCATAGCCCTCTAATCCCATCCTATTCATGTGCTTGTCAAGACGCCCCTTAAAAGTCACTACCGTATCCGCTTCCACTACCTCCCCTGGCAACGAGTTCTAGGCACCCACTACTCTCTGTGTAAAATCTGCCTCGTACATCTCCTTTAAACCTTGCTCCTCGCACCTTAAACCTATTCCCCCTAGTAATTGACTCTTCCACCCTGAGAAAAAGCTTCTGACTATCCACTCTGTCCATGCCTCTCATAATCTTGTAGACTTCTATCAGGTCTCCCCCTAACCTCCGTTGCTCCAGTGAGAACAAACCAGGTTTCTCCAATCTCTCCTCATAGCTAATGCCCTCCATACCAGGCAACATCCTGGTAAATCTTTTCTGTACCCTCTCCAAAGCCACCACATCCTTCTGGTAGTGTGGCGACCAGAATTGAACACTATATTCCAAGTGTGGCCTAACTAAGGTTCTATAAAGCTGCAACAACTTGCCAATTTTTAAACTCAATACCCTGGCCGATGAAGGCATGCATGCCGTATGCCTTCTTGACTACCTTCTCCACCTGCGTTGCCACTTTCAGTGACCTGTGTACCTGAACACCCAGGTCCCTTTGCCTATCAATACTCTTAAGGGTTCTGCCATTTAGTGTATATTTCCCATCTGTATTAGACCTTCCAAAATGCATTACCATAAGACCATAAGACCATAAGACATAGAAGCGGAAGTAAGGCCATTCGGCCCATCGAGTCCACTCCACCATTCAATCATGGTTGATTTCAACTCCATTTACCCGCTCTCTCCCCATAGCCCTTAATTCCTCGAGAAATCAAGAATTTATCAATTTCTGTCTTGAAGACGCTCAACGTCTCGGCCTCCACAGCCCTCTGTGGCAATGAATTCCACAGACCCACCACTCTCTGGCTGAAGAAATTTCTCCTCATCTCTGTTCTAAAGTGACTCCCTTTTATTCTAAGGCTGTGCCCCCGCGTCCTAGTCTCCCCTGTTAATGGAAACAACTTCCCTACGTCCATCCTATCTAAGCCGTTCATTATCTTGTAAGTTTCTATCAGATCTCCCCTCAACCTCCTAAACTCCAATGAATATAATCCCACGATCCTCAGACGTTCATCGTATGTCAGGCCTACCATTCCTGGGATCATCCGTGTGAATCTCCGCTGGACCCGCTCCAGTGCCAGTATGTCCTTCCTGAGGTGTGGGGCCCAAAATTGCTCACAGTACTCCAAATGGGGCCTAACCAGTGCTTTATAAAGCCTCAGAAGTACATCCCTGCTTTTGTATTCCAAGCCTCTTGAGATAAATGACAACATTACATTTGCTTTCTTAATTACGGACTCAACCTGCAAGTTTACCTTTAGAGAATCCTGGACTAGGACTCCCAAGTCCCTTTGCACTTTAGCATTATGAGTTTTGTCACCGTTTAGAAAATAGTCCATGCCTCTATTCTTTTTTCCAAAGTGTACGACCTCGCACTTGCCCACGTTGAATTTCATCAGCCACTTCTTGGACCACTCTCCTAAATTGTCTAAATCTTTCTGCAGCCTCCCCACCTCCTCAATACTACCTGCCCCTCCACCTATCTTTGTATCATCGGCAAACTTGGCCAGAATGCTCCCAGTCCCGTCATCTAGATCGTTAATATATAAAGAGAACAGCTGTGGCCCCAACACTGAACCCTGCGGGACACCACTTGTCACCGGTTGCCATTCTGAGAAAGAACCTTTTATCCCAACTCTCTGCCTTCTGTCTGACAGCCAATCGTCAATCCATGTTAGTACCTTGCCTCGAATACCATGGGCCCTTATTTTACTCAGCAGTCTCCCGTGAGGCACCTTGTCAAAGGCCTTTTGGAAGTCAAGATAGATAACATCCATTGGCTCTCCTTGGTCTAACCTATTTGTTATCTCTTCAAAGAACTCTAACAGGTTTGTCAGGCACGACCTCCCCTTACTAAATCCATGCTGACTTGTCTTAATCCGACCCTGCACTTCCAAGAATTTAGAAATCTCATCCTTAACGATGGATTCTAGAATTTTGCCAACAACTGAGGTTAGGCTAATTGGCCTATAATTTTCCATCTTTTTTCTTGTTCCCTTCTTGAACAGTGGGGTTACAACAGCGATTTTCCAATCCTCTGGGACTTTCCCTGACTCCAGTGACTTTTGAAAGATCATAACTAACGCCTCCACTATTTCTTCAGCTATCTCCTTTAGAACTCTAGGATGTAGCCCATCTGGGCCCGGAGATTTATCAATTTTCAGACCTTTTAGTTTCTCTAGCACTTTCTCCTTTGTGATGGCAACCATATTCAACTCTGCCCCCTGACTTTCCTGAATTGTTGGGATATTACTCATGTCTTCTACTGTGAAGACTGACGCAAAGTACTTATTAAGTTCCTCAGCTATTTCCTTGTCTCCCATCACTAGATTACCAGCGTCATTTTGGAGCGGCCCAATGTCTACTTTTGCCTCCCGTTTGTTTTTAATGTATTTAAAGAAACTTTTACTATCATTCCTAATGTTACTGGCTAGCCTACCTTCATATTTGATCCTCTCCTTCCTTATTTCTCTCTTTGTTATCCTCTGTTTGTTTTTATAGCCTTCCCAATCTTCTGACTTCCCACTACTCTTTGCCACATTATAGGCTCTCTCTTTTGCCTTGATGCATTCCCTGACTTCCTTTGTCAGCCATGGCTGCCTAATCCCCCCTCTGATAACCTTTCTTTTGTTTGGGATGAACCTCTGCACTGTGTCCTCAATTACTCCCAGAAACTCCTGCCATTGCTGTTCTACTGTCTTTCCCATTAGGCTCTGCTTCCAGTCGATTTTTGTCAGTTCCTCCCTCATGCGCCTGTAATTACCTTTATTTAACTGTAGAACCTTCACATCTGATTCTGCCTTCCTTCTTTCAAATTGCAGACTGAATTCTACCATATTATGATCACTGCTTCCTAAGTGTTCCCTTACTTTAAGATCTTTTATCACGTCTGGCTCATTACATAACACTAAGTCCAGAATAGCCTGTTCCCTCGTGGGCTCCATCACAAGCTGTTCCAAAAAGCCATCCTGTAAACATTCAATGAATTCCCTTTCTTTGGGTCCACTGGCAACATTATTTACCCAGTCCACCTGCATATTGAAATCCCCCATGATCACTGTGACCTTGCCTTTCTGACATGCCCTTTCTATTTCGTGGTGCATTTTGTGCCCCTGGTCCTGACCACTGTCAGGAGGCCTGTACATAACTCCCATTATGGTTTTTTTGCCTTTGTGGTTCCTCAACTCTACCCACACAGACTCACATTTGTCCGGATTAAACTCCATCTGCCATCTCTCTGCCCAAGTCTCCAACTGATCTATATCCTGCTGTATTCTCTGATGGTCCTCATCGCTATCTGCAAATCCACCAACCTTTGTGTCGCCCGCAAACTTACTAATCAATCCAGTTACATTTTCCTCCAAATCATTTATATATATATTACAAACAGCAAAGGTCCTAGCACTGATCCCTGAGGAACACCACTTGTCACAGCCCTCCATTCAGAAACACACCCTTCCACTGTTACCCTCTGTCTTCTTTGACCGAGCCAGTTTTGTATCCACCTTGCTAGCTCACCTCTGATCCCAAGCGACTTCACCTTCTGCACCAGTCTGCCATGAGGGATCTTGTCAAAGGCCTTACTGAAGTCCATGTAGACAACATCCACTGCCCTACCCTCATCAATCATCTTCGTCACTTCCCCGAAAAACTCGATCAAGTTCGTGAGACATGACCTCCCCTTCACAAAACCATGTTGCCTCTCGCTGATACGTCCACTTGTTTCCAAGTGGGAATAAATCCTGTCTCGAAGAATCCTCTCCAATAATTTCCCTACCACTGATGTAAGGCTCACCGGCCTGTAATTACCTGGATTATTCTTGCTACCCTTCTTAAACAAAGGAACAACATTGGCTATTCTTCAATCCTCTGGGACCTCCCCTGTAGCCAGTGAGGATACAAAGATTTCTCTCAAGGCCCCAGCAATTTCCTCCCTTGCCTCTCTCAGTATTCTGGGGTATATCCCATCAGGACCTGGGGACTTGTCTACCTTAATGTTTCTCAAGAACCCCAATACCTCCTCCTTTTTGATCTCAACACGACTCAAACTATCTACACATCCTTTCCCAGACTCATCATCCACCAAGTCCTTCTCTTAGGTGAATACTGACTCAAAGTACGCATTTAATACCTCACCCACTTCCTCTGGCTCCACGCATAGATTCCCACCCTTGTTCTTGAATGGGCCAACCCTCTCCCTGGCTACCCTCTTGCTCTTTATATATGTATAAAAGGCCTTGGGATTTTCCTTAATCCTGCTGGCCAATGCTTTTTCATGATCCCTTTTAACCCTTCTTACTCCTTGCTTAAGTTTGTTTCTACTTTCCTTGTATTCCACACTTGCTTCCTGTATTCCCAGCCTCCTAGCTTTGACAAATGCTTCCTTTTTCTTTTTGACTAGGCCCACAATATCGCTCGTTATCCAGGTTCCCAAAACCTGCCATACTTATCCTTCATCATTACAGGAATGTGCCGGTCCTGAATCCCTATCAACTTACACTTGAAAGCCTCCCACATGCCAGATGTTGATTTGCCCTCAAATATCTGCCCCCAATCTACATTCTTCAGTTCCTGCCTAATATTTTGGTAATTAGCCTTCCCCAAATTTAGCACCTTAACTTGAGGACAACACTTATCTTTATCCATCAGTACCTTAAAGCTTACTGAATTGTGGTCACTGTTCCCGAACTGCTCCCCTACTGAAACATCGACCACCTGGCTGGGCTCATTCCCCAATACCAGGTCCAGTATGGCCCCTTCCCTAGTTGGACTATCTACATACTGTTTCAAGAAGCCCTCCTGGATGCTCCTCACAAACTCTGCCCTATCCACGCCCCTAGCACTAAGTGAGTCCCAGTCAATATAGGGGAAATTAAAATCTCCCACCACAACAACCCTGTTACTTTTACACCGTGCCAAAATCTGCCTACATATCTGTTCCTCAATCTCCTGCTGGCAGTTGGGTGATTTATAGTACACCCCCAACATTGTGACTACACCTTTCCTATTCCTGAGCTCTACCCATATTGCCTTGCTGTATGAGCCCTCCGAGGTGTCCTCCCAGAGTACAGCTGTGATATTCTCCTTAGTAAGAGTTTTAACAACACCAGGTTAAAGTCCAACAGGTTTATTTGGTAGCAAATGCCACTAGCTTTCTCCTTAACCATATTCTCCTCAAGGCATATTTTCCTTAACCAGTAGTGCAACTCCCCCACCCCTTTTACATCCCACTCTATCCCGCCTGAAACATCTGTATCCTGGACTGTTAAGCTGCCAATCCTGTCCTTCCCTTAACCAAGTCTCTGTAATGGCAACAACATCATCGTTCCTAGTACTAATCCAAGCTCTAAATTCATCTGCCTTACCTGTTACACTTCTCACATTGAAACAAATGCACTTCAGTCCACCAGACCCCCTCTGATTAGCAATCCCTCCCAGCCTACTGATTCTCTGAGTCATACTGGCCCTACTCTCTGGTTCCCCTTCAGCTAATTCACCTTTGCTTTGGTTCCCACCCCCCCGACCAAACTAGTTTAAATCCTCCCATGTGACACTAGCAAACCTCCCGGGCAGAATATTTCTGCCATTCCAGTTTAGATGCAACCCATCCTTCTTGTACAGGTCCCATCTCTTTCCGCCCCGGAAGAGACCCCAATGGTCCAGATATCTGAAACCCTCCCTCCTACACCAGCTGTTTAGCCACATGTTGAGCTGCACTATCTTCCTATTCCTAGCCTCACTAGCACGTGGCACGGGGAGTAATCCTGAGATTACAACCCTAGAGGTCCTGCTTTTTAACTTTCTACCTAACTCCCTAAACTGCTGCTGCAGGACCTCATCACTCTTCCTGCCTATGTCGTTAGTACCAATAAGTACCACGACCTCTGGCTGTTCACCCTCTCCCTTCAGAATGCTTTCTGTCCGTTCAGAGACATCCTGGACCCTGGCACCAGGGAGGCAACATGCCATCCTGGAGTCTCTTTCACGTCCACAGAAACGCCTATCTGCACCCCTAACTATAGACTCCCCTATAACTATTGCTCTAGTGCCCTTTGTCCCTCCCCGCTTAACAACAGAGCCAGTTGTGGTGCCACTGCTTTGGCTGCTGTTACTGGTATCCCCTGATAGCCCATCTCCCCCAGCAGTATCCAAAACGGTATACTTGTTAGAAAGGGAGATGACCACAGGGGACTCCTGCACTGACTGCCTGACCCTTCTGGCAGTCACCCATCTATCAGCCTGCACCTTTGATGTGACCACGTCTCTAAAGCTCCTATCTATGATGCTTTCCGCCTCCTTCATGCTCTTAAGTGCATCCAACTGCTGCTCCAACCTATCCATGCGGTCTGTAAGGAGCTGCAATTGGGTGCACTTCCTGCAGACATAGTCGTCCGAGACCCTGGAAGCGTCTCGGATCTCCCACATCTCACGTGCAGCATTTAACCCCACTGACTGACATTTTGAGCACCAATTAAATTATTTGAAAAAATGTATAAAACTCTTAGCTTCACTTTTACCTTCTCACAGTGGCCTTTTTTTTTGGTTAGAGGTTATTTCCCCCCCCCCCCCACCCCCCACCCCCAACCCCCACCCATCTGGCTCTGCCCAGGTGAGGCCCCGCTCCCCATGAGGCCCCGTCCGCTTGGCACTGCCTGGTGGGCACTCCAAGAGTGCCAGGCCTGCACTGCCAGGGTCTCAGGCTGGCAGTGCCTGGCTGGCACTGTCCAAGGGGCACTGTTCCCTCCACCCCCGACCACCCGCGGAGCCTCAATGGCCTCCAGTCGCACTGGCGAGGTCAGGGACGGGTTTTTCAAATTTTTTGGGTCCTGCTTAAATTTCCCACCTTGCTACGCCAGTTGAGTAGCGTAGCAGGGTGGGAAAATCGCGCCCGACATGTTTCTGATCAACCCTAACGGTTTCATGCCTTTCTGTCAATCCTGATCCCCAAATGACAAGTCACCACCTACACAGAATGAATTTTCAACTTTCAAGTGGTTAATTAAGGTATATGTTACAAGTTTTTATTACCTGAGCATATGGCAGATACATGATCTACAGTATCAGATTATAAAAGCAAACCAAGCCACACACAGCTACATAGTGCTAGTTATGTCAGCCAACATCATGAGTGATAGATTTCACACTTTTCAGTGGGCATTTTGTTTGCACAAAGTGTATTGATGATTGGAAGGTCATTCGAACAGCACACTGTACAAATGGCCCACATAAAGCATCATCAAGACATGGTGTGAAATGAGAGTGTTTTGGCTGTTGTAAAATGTTACCAAATGGGGAGAGGAGGGGAAATAAGTGTGCCTGGGCTGCACGGCGACACAGTGATTAGCACTGCTGCATCACAGCGCCAGGGACCCGGGTTCGATTCCCGGCTTGGGTCACTGTCTGTGCGGAGTCTGCACGTTCTCCCCGTGTCTGCGTGGGTTTCCTCCGGGTGCTCCGGTTTCCTCCCACGTGCTGGTTAGGTGAATTGGCCCGAACAGGCGCCGGAGTGTAGCGACTAGGGGAATTTCTCAGTAACTTCATTGCAGCATTAATGTAAGCCTTCCTTGTGACTAATAATAAATAAACTTTAAACCATTTAGGATCTTCCTGACAGGCCTGTGTGGGAGTATCAACATGCTTGGGACATGGATTTGTAGCTTAAATTCTCTCCATGACCTCGAGATGTGCTATCAAGGGGAGGCGTCAGACAATGGTCGAGTAATTGCCAACACAAAATTCAGGTACTTGGAGATTGAGGGTATGGGAACAAAAATAAATTCTCACAGAAAAAATGGAAATACATTAGCTGTGGCCTGGTGTGGGGGAGGGTTATATGAGAGAGATCTGCTTTCAGGACTCTGTGAAAAGTTTTTATTGCGTCTTTGCTGGCAATAATCTGAGGTCAATAGAACGCTAGATTTAAAAGCTCACCATAGCACTGGACAAAGGTGAAGAGTGAGGTTTTCTTTATAATCATAACAAGCTGATTGCAAAGCTCTTTATATGACATATGATAATTAATGCAACACTTTAGTTGAATGATGTAGGTGTAGGAGAGGTCAAAGAGAAAACAAGGGGCTATAACTTCTGAGCTCCAGGATGTAGTATTGTGGGGACACTGGGAAACCCCTTTGCAAGTTTACTGGCAAGGTTTGCACGGCAATTGCCCAGAAGTACAGACTTCTCCTGGGCAATTTTCCTGCACTGGGAACCATCCAAAAATGTGTTTTGAATCACCCCACCCAAACCCCTCCTCTGGAGTCCCTTGCCTCCTTGCAAGACCCAAAGTGACCACCCCCCCCCATCCCAATCCCAAGGCACAACTCCCTCCACTCTAAGATCCGACCTGACCCCCTCATCCACCCAGAGGCCTGACCACCCCCCTACCCTGAAATCCTTCAGCCCTCACCCCCCAAGTCTTTCCCCCAAACCCCCCACAAAACTCCAGGGCCTGATACTTCTCACCTCGAAATCCTTCTGTCACAACTGAGACCTGACCCATCTACCCCCAAATGCTCCCATTCAACCCTGCAAATTCTACCAACTTAGCTAATCCCTGGTCTTTCAAGGACCTTTAACTTACCTGGTTTACAACAGCTCGTGTTGCAATGCTCTGATCTTGCCCGGCCTGATTTAAAGCTTGCAAATAAATTTGGGTAAGAAAGTCGGAGCGGAGTGGTAATCTGACTCGGGCTGCCACTCTGTGCAAGTTCAGGCCCAAGGTTTCAGATGAAGCAAGTTGTAGAGTCTAAGAGTATAAAGTGCGAAACAGATGTTTGAAACAGCAAACATCATCATAACAATTCGGAGTAGGCAATTTAGATCTTCAAACCTGCTCCGATATTTAATACGATCATGGCTAATCTCATCTCAACTTCAACTTCACTTACCTGCCCATTCACCATAGCCTTTCAAAAAAGGTTAAAATGAGCGGTACTACTCATTTTATAACCTTGTCAATCACTCTAATCTGAAATCCCAGGGGAACTTAAGTAAACAAAAGTCCTTTAACTCTACTTAACATAACCACTTGCACTGTTAAAATGAGTAATTATCCTGCTTCCCCAGCATCTGAACTGTATTCCTTCCAGTCATACAAACTACCTGTAGCATAAAGCTGGATTTTAAACATTCTCGTAAAACATAAAAACACAATATATACATGCCATTTGCACATTTTGATGGCAAGAGGTCAATTTGAAAGCATGCATAATTGCAGAGAAATATAAGACATCCACAACTTAAGTGCCTAGTCTTGTAAGATACTAAATCATTAGGTGATACGAGAATATGTTTAAATTGCTTAAAGAAAACTGCCAGACAAACACTAATCTAATCCCATGGCGCATCTTTCCAAACTGTTTAAAGGGTTGACAATGATTAACAAATTTTAGATGAATTCTCTAGTTGTTCACTTACCCAAGTCTGATTCAATTCAAGAAATAAAGAAAATAGCCATCTATATCATTACTTTACAGCCAAGTACTTTTTTTTAAAAGTCACTGCTGTAAAGGAGGAAATTTAGAGGAAATTTGCGCCCAGCAAGGTCCCACAAATAGCAATCTGAAAATGGCCAGCTAATCTGTTTTGGTGGGTGCTAGCTGTGGGTTAAAAATTAGTAAGAAGTCTCACAACACCAGGTTAAAGTCCAACAGGTTTATTTGGTAGCAAATACCATAAGCTTTCGGAGCGCTGCTCCTTCGTCAGATGGAGTGGAAATGTGCTCTCAAACAGTGCACAGCGACAAAAAATTAGCCAGGGGAGTTTGCTCATCTTCAAAATAGTGACACAGAGTGGAATTTTCCAGCCCCAAATATCTCCTGGGCCCGCTATAAATCAGTGGACTTTTGGCTGGGCCACCACATCTCCCGCTGTGGGTCCCGCCACAAACAGGCCAGAAAACTCTGCAAGGAAAGTTTTAATATCCATCTGAGAGAGCACACTGAGCTTTGGTTAGATGTATCATCTAAAAGATAGCAATTTTGACATTGCAACACCCTGTCAGCGCTACATCAGAGGGTCAGCCTGAATTTGATGCTCGCCGGAACCTGACTTGCAACAACAGCCTTCCTCTCCTCAAACAAGAACGCTACCAATTAAGTCATAGCTGACATTTAAAAATTTTTTTTACTCCATCCTTAAAGTTCCAAGCCAATGCTTAGAATGGACCAGGTGGACCCAAATCCATTTCTTGATTGCTCCAAGAACCAAAGTTTAATCCAATTCAAGGTCCCCATAAGAGAAACAAACTAGATCCAAGCTGATAAAATTATACTCCTTGGGCTTGATTTGATGCTTGATCTTAACCAAAAGGCCAAAAACTCTGACTTTCTTTGGGAGTCTACGGGAGTCTTACCAACTGCAATAAACATTTCTATACAAGATTTCTATACAACTCGTTCTGATGAAAGGTCACTAATCTGAAATGTTAACTGTTTCTCTCTCTGCTGCCAGACCTGCTATTTCCTGTTTTTATTTCAAGTACCAGTAGATTTTTACTGCTTGGACCAGGAGTCCGATGACCAGGGTTGAATTGCCTTCTTGACAGCATTAGTTCACAGGCTTTCAGATTAGTAAACTCACTTTAATAGGAGGACCCTGTGAAGGTTGCTGTCTCTCTCGTATTGATCTTCTGACATCTACAAGGAAAACATACTCCTCAAAGAACATACCAGCTGACAACTGGCAAAGCACTTCCATTGACCCAGGAGTTGAAAAATATCCACATTATTGTCTGAAATCCCATAGGAACACACTTCACACCCTACAAACTGACAACAGTCCCATTGCTTGATGGTGCAGCCCATGGCTGACTGCAAACGTCACCAACTGCAACCTGGCCTGAGTGGTGAAGTCCTAAATTTCAACTTACCACAAAAAATCTCAGCTGCATGAAAGCAGACCATGGAAGACGTGACCACTTGCACCACAAGTGGAACATGAGGAACAGCTCAAATTGTGGCCATAGCCATCCAAGTGAGACCATCACTCATTTACTGAACTTCTGCTCTGAGAGATCCATTCCTCATGGCATAACAATCATTCACACTGCTTTAGGCTGTTAAACCCAACATCAAACTATAACAGCTTCCCCAGCCATAAGAATAAAAAACCAGCAGCTACAATGTTTTGTTTCTGAACACATTCTTCATTTTAATAATCTGATGAGCTGAGGGCAGGAAGGGCCAGGTTAATCAAAATAGTAATGTAATCATCAGCTTTTGCCCTCAAAAATAAATTTCATAAACCAAATCAAGAATGAAAGAATATTTAAATCATTTAAGTTTCATGCCACAGCCATCCAAACACCAAATAACTTCTAAATTTTGTTCTGAATTATAACAAAGCAATCCTTTTAACTTCTTGCAGGCATGGTACGGTAGCACAGTGGTTAGCACTGCTACTTCACAGCTCCCGGGTTCGATTCCCGGCTCGGGTCACTGTCTGTGTGGAGTTTGCACATTCTCCTCGTGTCTGCGTGGGTTTCCTCCGGGTGCTCCGGTTTCCTCCCACAGTCCAAAGATGTGCGGGTTAGGTTGATTGGCCAGGTTAAAAAAAATCGCCCCTTAGAGTCCTGGGATGTGTAGGTTAGAGGGATTAGCGGGTAAAATATGTGGGGGTAGGGCCTGGGTGGGATTGTGGTTAGTGCAGACTCGATGGGCCGAATGGCCTCCTTCTGCACTGTAGGGTTTCTATGATGATGAATTGCTGTAAATCTTTATCCGGTCTTCTTCCACATATATTTTTTTTTAATTGGATCAGTAGATCATTCAGCCCCTCAAGTCTGCTCTGCCATCCAAGTCTGCTCTGCTGAACTTGTAGCTCAGATACCTTTCTGCGCTTCCTTAGTATCTGAAGATTTGTTTATCTCTGACTTGACTATACTTAATGACCGAGCATCCAGTTCTCTGCAGTAGAGAATTCCAAAAAGCTACAACCCTTTGAATGAAGCAATTTCTCAACTTTGTCCTAAATGGCCACTCCTCCCAGCACCTACCCTGTCAAGTCCCTGAAGAATTTTGTGTCTTGCAATGCAAGCAGCTCTCAATCCTCTAAACGCTAGGAAATATAGGGGTGATCTATTCAATTTCTCCTCATGGGAAAATCCCATCCCAGGAACCAGTCTAATGAACCACTGTTATAAAAGTCCCAGGAATATCCTTCCTTAGGCAAGGAAATCAAGACTGGGCACTGCACTCCAGAAGTGGTCTCACAGAAGTCAGCTGGCAGTAAGGATTGTATTTACTCCAATCCCTTTGGGCGGGATTTTATGGCCTCGCTCGAGCAAAACCAGAAATTCCCACTCGAGGTCAATGGACATTTCCGTTGTCCACCCCTCGCCCACTCTGATTCCTGGTGGGCAGGGCAGTTAAATTTGGCGCAGGTTCCATTTTCCCAATTCCAAACATGTTAGGAGCTGATGCGTCATTAATAGCTGAACATGTAAATCAGTGTATACCGAGCATTGGAGACATACAAATAGAACGCATCTACAAATAATACTTCATAAACCGGAGAAAAGACCCTTGGAAAATGTCTCCATTTAATAGAGAAAATAGTTCTCTCAAGTTTATGCAGCTTTCAGATAGTCTTCTGAATTCAGCCAAAAACCAATGTATGACTCATCCTTCTTCAGTTCTCTCTGGAGAAATTTGGAACATTAAGCACTCACCAAAGGTTTTGGACCGAGATTTCCATCATTAAAGTTGCATCTCAGCATGTGTTTTTTTAAAACCATCTGTTTCTATCAAGTGTCTGAGTTTCCGATTCAATTGAAAATTTGGCTCCCACATTCAGGAACATTTCCTAACTGAATTTATCAGTTAATTTGCCACTCAATATTTTTCTAGTATTTTGATATCACTCCAACGTTTTCTCGAAGTTCTCCATCCTGCCTTAACTCAATACTGGTGCTGTAATTTTTTTAAAATTTAAACCTAGTGGATCGTCCTTGACTTTATTTATAGTAAATTATAGAACACATATGATACAAGGGTCCGGAATTCACAGGAGTAATAATGACGAGGCTCTCAACTCTGGTTATGACTGTGTAAAAATGACAGCGATTTCCAATGCCCACAAATGAGCAATTAAACACAAAATCCAGAGGCAGCTGTCAGTGGTAACCTGATGTTAGTCTTTGCAGATCATCACATCAGAAATCATTGACCTGTTGTGAGTTTTCACTATTTCTACGGTATTGTTACTGTAAAAAGCAACAACATCTTTTAGCCTTGTTTAATAAGGCAGAACTGAGTTTTTAAACTGAGAAATGAGTTATAATTATTGCTAAGCAACCTGGCGTGGCTCAAGAACAGAGGATACTGGAAAAACTCAGCAAGGGCGATTTGAGTCTGCACTTTTTACCTGCGGGAATGGCAGCATGTACTCAAAATCCAGGGAGTGTGATTCGCACTGATGAGTTTCCAAGTTCTGATCTTACTGTCCCCTCGCCGGTGGAGTGGCGTGAAACATGCTGCAGCACCACAGAAAGCTCATTTTAATATATTAGTCTGTCATTAGCGAGCGCTCTCTCTGGGACTTCTTCCCTCACCGGATATTCAACAGGTGTTGGCTCAGACTGGGGACGGGGAAGGGGTGCGAGAGAGAGGTGGGAAGATGCCGATGATCGGGGGGGCGGGTAGTGGAGAAGTGCTGACTCAACCGGGGTTGGGAGGGGGCCTCTGAGACCTCTGTGGGTTGGTTGGGGGGGGGGGGTTACTCAGGTTCTGATCGGGATGCCCTTTGAAGATGGTGCTCCAGTCTCTGTGCAACCGTGTTTTGCTGGCATGTTTAGGCCACACCCCTCTGTATGATGGCGTGAAAAACATCTTCTTTAGTATTTTTGGCAGAGTGTCATTAGCTCTGGAGAGAAAACTGATCGGTTTCTCTGCAGAGGAACATGCCAGTTTACTTGCCAGAAACCACACGCTGCCATTGTTTAGTAGGATTTCCCTCCCCACAACTGTTTTCTCTCCCGACAGATGCTGCCAGGCTTGCTGAGTCTTTCCAATGTTCTCTGTTCTAGTTTCAGATTCCAGCATGTGCAGTATATTGCTTATTTTAAAAATGTGGCACTTCATTCCCTCAGAAGACAATTTAAAAATGTCAGATTTTTAATAAAATATTTAAGTTTTTATTCTGATATTTGTTTCTTGCTTAATGCCAGGTGTATGTCCCAAACTTTAATTCACTTCCTGTGAAATTATTTCAATGTGATTTATATTCTCTTTTCATTTCCTGTTTTGCTGACTTAGAATTTTTCAACCTGATTGGTTGGACTTTAACCTGGTGTTGTTAAACTTCTTACTGTGTTTACCCCAGTCCAACGCCGGCATCTCCACATCATGGTTGGTCTGCCAGACTATCCTGAACAACTCCTCTATCGAAGGTACAAAATTGAAATGGATGATGCAATTGAAGAAATGTACACTGTAGAGTCCTGTCTTTGTGAGCAGCTTATTTTAGTCACGCAACACTTCATTGCTGACCACAAAATCTAGGTCATCACAGCACACATTTTCTTAACATTGTATTCATTATTAGAAATATTTTTGGGATTTAAACTTTCGGATACATGTAATTTTTGGATAATCATTATCACATTTGGGATGCTTTGATTATTTTCCCCCACAGTAAAACATTAGAAAAATAAATATAAATGCATTTTAAATATAGTGCCAGTTTTAAAGAGGTTTCAGCAATAAGTAATGATGTGGAGATGCCGGCGTTGAACTGGCGTGGGCACAGTAAGAAGCCTCACAACATCAGGAAGTAAAGATGCAAATCAGTTAGTTTTCATTAACCAACAATTTGTTCGCCTGTCTCAGCAGTCGAAAAGATATTGGAACAACATTAACTCTTTTTGAGGTTTTGAGACAAGTAGAATAGAAACAGAGACATGGGTTGCCAGTTGGGTGACTAAACAGTAAAGCCCCCAAAAAGCTAGGACATGGATACATTGCAAGGAAAATGAGTTTAATTAAATCAAACAGGTCAAGCCACTGATATTGAGATGGATTTAATCTGTCATTACAGAAAGACAAATTGCACCAAATAAATGTAGGTCAACCTGATTGTTAGTTTCCGTTGTTGCTGAAATCACCACACAATACACGTGATTTATTTCTTCTGTGCATAAATTATGTTGAGTTGTTTTGTTGACAGACCATCTGAAGGCGGTGCAGGATATAAAAGACTGCACTACTTGGTTAAACAGGGAAGGTATTCCAGACCATTGTTTGCACAGGTAAGCAGTGGAGCTGGCAGACGTTGGTCCAATATCTGCATGTAATAACTTTATTTTAGATAATAGTGAATTGATAGATATTGCTGGGAAGCAGGTCACTGCTCTTTAACTCCGTGCCAGGCAAATTTTACTGGTATCATACTGTGGGCACAGAGTACCACCTATTCCTATTCAACATCCCTACAGTTGAGCAACCTAATGAGGTAAGTTGATTTCTGATACTTCTGTGGCATAATACCTAGCATTAAAATTTTTAACTCAAATTACACTTTTTACTAATTCAGTGATTGAGTAAAACTGTTTAATCAAGAAACATGGCTGATTGTAAGAGCTCATTCAAATTTAACCTACAAATGGAACAGGGAGCAGGATTTTTATCCACTTTGGAGGGAATAACAAGTAAATATATTGTCTAATTATAAATGGAATATTAAAGTCAGTCTGCGTGGATTTCCTCCGGGTGCTCCTGTTTCCTCCCACAGTCCAAAGATGTGCAGGTTAGGTTGATTGGCCATGCTAAATTGACCCTTAGTGTCAGGGGGACTAATAAGGTAAATACGAGGGGTTACAGGGATAGAGCCTGGGTTGGATTGTTGTTGATGCAGGCTCGATGGGCCGAATGGCCTCCTTCTGCACTGTAGGGATTCTATGATTCTATGAAAATATTCCCAAGATAGACAGCGTTTACGCCATTCAGTCTGTTCTAGACAGCCATCATGTAAAGTCATAAAGCACCTGAAGATGAATTTTGTTTTAGTCATCATAGAATTAAACCTTTGATGTTGAGATGTGCCAATTGAAAAAAGTCTATTACTGAATAAACAGATTTTCTTCCCATTCACATTAAACATATCTACCTGGATGAAGCTAAGAGTGAGAAGGAATGTTTTACTGAAGTACATGAAGTTTGGATTCTATTTTAGCTATAAACAGTTAAACATTACATCTGCATTAGATCATCAACAACAAATCTACATAAATTGTGGTCAAACCTACTGATGATAGAAGCAGTTTTGTGACAAAATCTACTTCCACAAACAGTAGTTTCAGTTCCAAACCCGCTTGTTTAAAGTTTATTTATTAGCCACAGGTAGGCTTACATTAACACTGCAATGAAGTTACTGTGAAAATCCCCAAGGCACCACACTCCGGCGCCTGTTTGGGAACACTGAGGGAAAATTTAGTATGGCCAATGCACATAACCAGCATGCCTTTCAGACTATGGGAGGAAACCGCAGCAACCGTAGGAAACCCACGCAGACACGGGGAGACTCCACACAGTCACCTGAGCCAGGAATCGAACCCAGGTCCCTGGCGTTGTGATGCAGCAGTGCTAACCACTGTGCCACCGTGCCGCCCACCAAGTTTTTAAGTTTTCCTCCATTGTTTTATTGGAACAAAGTTCCACATTGTTCACACCTATGCTTAACTTCTTCAATTTACATTAAAATCACATGGTTGGCCATAACATGCTGCTGGAATTGTGTCCCCAGGTGGTGGTATGAGGCCATGTTATGTGATGAATTAACTACAATATGCAAGGTCATGTAACTGCTTAAAATATTAACCTGTATGTTTAAATATGTGCTGTTACTAAACTTTGCCACCGGGTGAAAATGCACCAATACAACACTTGGACCAGACATGAGATATGATCTCAGAGCAAATATTGGAGGCAGGAAGGAAACCAGTTGCCAAGTTGGCTGATCTGTAGAACAAGAACCAGAAGTGGAATCCAGATATGCATTGTGTCAAGGGCTCAATAATATTTGAGGTAGTGGAAGGAAAGGTGTAATGTATCAAAAGGAAGCTCATTGAAAGAAGGAAATAGAAAGACTGACGATCCAGTGAGAACAAGCTGCAGCTATCCAAGAATCTTTAAAGGAACGAGTCAGTAACAAACCAAGACCTTTTGAAATTTAAACACCCATGCTAGCATCAAGACCCAAAAAGAAAATTTAAATCTGAACTTCTTAACTCTGAAAACTAGTGTTTTGACCCTGCAAAAAATGCAGTTTGCATCCACATTGGTCTATAATTCTACTTGATCTGAAGGGGAGCCTTGTGGTATTATTGCTGGATTATTAACCCAGAAACTCAGCTAATGTTCTGGGGACCCGGGTTTGAATCCCACCATGGCAGATGGTGAAATTTGAAATCAATAAAAAATATCTGGAATTAAGAATCAACTGAGGACTATGAAACCATTGCCGATTATCAGAAAAACCCATCTGGTTCACTAATGTCCTTGAGGGAAGAAAATTTGCCGTCCTTACCTGTTCTAGCCTACATGTGACTCCAGAGCCACAGCAATGTGGTTGACTCTCAACTGCCCTAAGGCAACTTGGGATGGGCAATAAATGCTGGCCAGCCAATGCCGCCCATATCCCATGAATGAATCAAAAAAAATACTGCGCTTGGTCACAACTGCCTTTACATAACACCACAGAAATGCACTATTATTTTCCAAAAAAATGCTGGCTTGTTAAGAATTCCCAAATCAAAATTTTATTTCAATTTCTGAAAATTCATGAGAAAATCAACTCTTTATTAGGACAGGAAACAGGGGAAAGGAAGGTCCTCAAATGATTTATACTCCACCATGTATGCCAAGAAAGATTAGACGCATTTCTTGTTTTCATTTTATGTATGAAATAAAGAGATTGAATAAGTTTTCCAAATTATTGGCATTTCAAAATATTGAACCAGATTTTTGAAGACAAGCATCCATTCATTTATTTTCTCTTCCATTTTTCTTTATTTTCTTCTCCTGCTCAGATGCTGAGTTAAGTTCAAACCATCAACAGGCCTCTGCTGCCCAAGTGACTATCTTTATGACTGAACTTGACCAGCAAGTGTTGACAAGCTATTTGACCAAGGGGCCATCAAAACTAAGCCTGATCGCTGTACAATTGCACTTTCTAGCAGGGGTCATGGTGTAGCAAACACAAGTGAGAACTGCAGCATTTTTTTCTCTCTCCACAGCCAAGTGAAGCTAACTAAGTGACTGCATTGCAGATGAGAACAGCTAAAGCATAAAGATTATAAAGTGGTTACAGGACAAAAGGAGGCTATTCAGCTTGTCAGTGTTGGCGTTCAGTTAGCCCTGCAATTTCTTTCCAGCTGCTTATCCAATTCCCCTTTGAAAACCATGGTAAAACCTACTTCATCACCCTCTCAGGCAGTGTATTCCAGACCGTAACCACTTCATGCATATAAAAAAAATTGCGTCATTGTCGGTTCTTTTACTAATCGTCTTCCAATAGTGTCCTCTGATTCTTGACCCTTTTCCAAATAGGAATTGTGTCTCTCTATCCATGGGATCTAGCCCTCCTTATTTTGAACCTGATGATCAAATCTCCTCTCAGCCTTCTCTTCTTTAAGGAGATCAATACCAGCTTCTCCAAACTAACCATGTGACTGAAGCCATTCAGCCCTGGAACAATTCCCGTTAACCTCTTTAACACTCAGCAGGAATGGTACTCAGAACCATACAGGTATGCGCAGCTTTGCACCTCACTACAGGTTTAATGCAAAACAAACAAGCAAACAAGTCCCATTTATACTAGCGAGAACAGGGCTGGCTAAGAGATGGTCAGTGGACACGGTCCAGCAGGAGAGTGGAGGCAGTACGGCGGGGGCATGAGGGGACGGGGAGTGGGGGAGGGGGGAGGGGAGCGGGGAGCGGATGGGGGGGGGGGGAGAGAGGACGGGGAGGGAAACAGAGGAAGAGAGGACAGTGGGGAGAGAGAGGACAGAGGGGTAAGAGCACAGGATGGGTGCGAGACCATTGGGTGGGGGAGAGAGCACAGAATGGGGGAGAGAGCACGGAGGAGGAAGAGAGGACAGAGGGAAAGAGAGGACGGGGGGGCAAAGAGAGGATGGGGAAAAGAAAGGATAGGGGGTGCAGAGAGCACGGGGAGGGAAAGTGAGGAGAGGGAGGGAAAGAGGGGACAGGGGAGGGAAAGAGAGGACAAAGGAAAGAGAGCACGGTGGGAGAAAGAAAGCGCACGGGGAGAGGGAGCGCGCACGGGGAGAGAGAGCGCGCACGGGGAGAGAGAGCGCGCACGGGGAGAGAGAGCGCGCACGGGGAGGGAGAGCGCGCACGGGGAGGGAGAGCGCGCACGGGGAGGGAGAGCGCGCACGGGGAGGGAGAGCACGCACGGGGAGGGAGAGCACGCACGGGGAGAGAGAGCACGCACGGGGAGAGAGAGCACGCACGGGGAGAGAGAGCACGCACGGGGAGAGAGAGCACGCACGGGGAGAGAGAGCACGCACGGGGAGAGAGAGCACGCACGGGGAGAGAGAGCACGCACGGGGAGAGAGAGCACGCACGGGGAGAGAGAGCACGCACGGGGAGAGAGAGCACGCACGGGGAGAGAGAGCACGCACGGGGAGAGAGAGCACGCACGGGGAGAGAGAGCACGCACGGGGAGAGAGAGCACGCACGGGGAGAGAGAGCACGCACGGGGAGAGAGAGCACGCACGGGGAGAGAGAGCACGCACGGGGAGAGAGAGCACGCACGGGGAGAGAGAGCACGCACGGGGAGAGAGAGCACGCACGGGGAGAGAGAGCACGCACGGGGAGAGAGAGCACGCACGGGGAGAGAGAGAGCACGGGTAGAGAGAGAGAGCGGGGGGGGGCCGAGAGAGCACGGGGGGGGCCTGAGAGAGCACGGGGGGGGCCTGAGAGAGCACGGGGGGGGGGGCCGAGAGAGCACGGGGGGGGGGGCGAGAGAGCACGGAGGTCAGAGAAAGCACGTGGGGAGCCGAGAGAGCAGGAGGGGGCCGAGAGAGCACGGATGTCAGAGAGAGCACAGAGGTCAGAGAGAGCACGGATGTCAGAGAGAGCACGGAGGTCAGAGAGAGCACGGGTGGTGGCGGAGAGAGCATGGGGAGAGGGAAAGCATGGGGGGGGAGAGTACGGCGGGGGGGGAGAGTACGGCGGAGGTGGAGCACGGGGCCCACCACTTCTATTTTCACTTTTTGTTTTCATTTAGTCCTCCTAAGCCCCTTTCTACTGTCATCAGGTCTCCATTCATTTCTCTTCTCTCAGCTTCTCTCCCCTCCCAAATCACAAATGCAACTCTGACCTTCCTATTTTCCTGCCATTGGCCCAGGCTTGGCTTCCTCATAAGTTACAGTCTTCTTGTGTGTCTCACTTGATCCCTTGAAGAGCCTCTTGAGTAGCCTGCCTCATTATGTGCAGCAAACACAACTGTCCCATCCTACACTCACACCAACCTTCCCATCCAGGGCATCTGCTGGGGGCTAATCTTTCTGACCAATTCTCTTTTCCACACATGACCAGCAGATAGAACAGAATCTACAATGCTAAAGGAGGCCATTTGGCCCATCGAGCCTGCACCGACAACAATCCCATCCAGGTCCTGTCCTATCCCAGTAACCCCACATATTTACCCTCCTAATCCCCCTGACATTAAGGGGCAATTTATCATCGCCAATCAAATTAACGCGTATATATTTGGACTGTGGGAGGAAACCAGAGCACCCAGAAAAACCCACGCAAACACAGGGAGAATGTGCAAACTCCACACAGTCACCAGAGGCCAGAATTGAACCCAGGTCCCTGGTGCTGTGAGGCAGCAGTGCTAACCACTGTGCCACCTTGTTGAACAAGCCTGATCTAGAATATCAGAACATTTTTTAAAATTTCATTTGAACTTCACTGCTTCAACCCAGAGAAGACAGGGGTAATCCTAACCAGTATACCATCGATGTTTTAAATGCTGAAGCTGATATGGGTCATTGCATAAATTTACAGGTAGAATTTGTGACAGAGTAATGGCCACTCATGTCACTAGAGCACAGCAATAATTTATCAACCTTATACAACATGGACAAGAACACTAAAATGAAATGCATGTTGTAGCAATATAAAATTGACCCAAGGAATGACATAATGCAACTTCAAAGTTTATGCATCATTTTATCAGGATAGTTTGATGGTTAAGTTTCTGCATGTATAACTTTTTCATGCAATACATTTGAATGGTAGAAGTGTTAGAGGTCCTATACACTGTTTTCTTCATTGCCTTTGTTATCTATCCAACTCCTACTCTTATTATTTGCTGCCTGGAATTTCATAACTGCAGTAGACTGAGGACCTATAGTGGCAGAAACTCACCACTGCAGCGTCATTACCCAGACTTAAATTATGCACGGGTGGCAGTTAGCTCATTTAGCTAGATGGACAGAATGTGGTGCAGAATGACATCAAGTTCAGTTGCTTTACTGTGGTGCATCCATGAGCTTCAGTGCTTTATGGGAAGCATGTTTATACATGTGGTCACCCTGAAGCTTAACACCGTGCAGGGAGTGAGGAAATAAGTGGCCATGAAACAGGCAAGTCGTGCAGGAGTCCTCTGACTGCATCTCACTACTTAACCAGAGTTCAGTTTTGAATACTGATCGAAGAGATGGTTCACATGCAAAAGAGCGAAGTCCATGATACCACAGGTGACACACCTATATAGATAGGGACAAAAATGACTGGAAGGACAATAGTTTCAATAGGGGAATGGACAAATGTTCCTGTGGCCACAGATGTCAATCCAGGATGGCATGTTGCCTTCCTGGAACCAAGTACACAAATTTCGCTGAGCAAATACAGAGAACCCTGAGGAAAGAGGGTGACCAGACAGCAGTCGTGGACCATATCGGTACCAATAACATAGACAGAGAGGGAAAGAGATGGAGTACTGCAGTCAAACTTACAGGAGCAAGTAAAAAATTAGCAAGCAGATCCCCAAAAGTAAGAATCTCTAGATTACTTCCAGTTGCATGCACAAATGAGTAAGAAATAGGAGCACAAAGTAGAGGAATGGGTGGCTGAAATGATGGCACAGGAGGGAGGGCTTTAGATTCCTGGACATTGGGATCAGTTCTGGGGAGATGGGACCTGTAATAACCTCGCAAAGGTCAATTCCCTGGTACAAAAAGACCAGGTCCACGGTTTACAATAAATCAAGGCCTGCTTCTGGACCCGGGTCCAGGCAGAGTGCGGGTTATAACTCCCGCCACTCGTCTCTCATTGGACGAGCTCCACTTTCTCAATAGGGAAACTCACAATCCATGCAGCACATAGTGAGATGTAATAATGATGCCTCGTGTCCTTCGTGACCACTACATCATTCCCCCTCACCCCAATGTCCACAGCTCCCCCAGTACCCGAGACGGAGTTCTTTTCACTGCTTGGGGACCAGGTTAAAAACAGCCGGAGGTGGCGCCGGATCTGGAGACGTGAACCTAAACAAGGATTTTCGTTTTCAGAGGGATTGCCGAAGTGTCACTGACACAGGTTCCTCTTCAGGGTTCGTTTTGCTCGGGCCGCCTAATTCCTCAGCTGCCATATCTGAGTCTGTTTCTTCGTCATCTGGAATAACGGGCTCCAGGTTAGGTTTGAGCTGTTGTCCGGTATTAGTGGGGGCCGGAAGCAAAGCCTGCTCTAGGGCAGATTCCCTGCTCTTAAGTTGGTCTGGGTGTTTTTTCATGACGTTATCCTGGAGCCCAAACAGGACCAACCCCAAAGTTCCTCACGTAGACTTGATCGCTTATTTCAAACATTCTCTCTACTCTTGCGGAGTCATAATTTCTTTTCTGGGTCTCTTGTCTAGACTCCACCCTCCTGACCAGGTTTGGCTTACTTTTGCATGAATTTGATGTCCCATTAATAGTTCTGCTGGAGGAATTAATGTTGTAGTGTGTGGAGTGATTTTATAATCAATTAAGAATCAGATCAGCCATGATCTTATTGAATGGCGGGGCAGGCTCGAGGGGCTAGATGGCCTACTCCTGCTCCTATTTCTTATGTTCTTAAGAATCATGCCAATTTTGTCTCCAAAAGTGCCATAGGCAGTTTCTTCATGCTAGTTTTAAAAATGAAAAGCTCTGACGAAGAGTCATCGAGACTTGAAACACAGGCTCTATTCTCTCCCCACAGATGCTGTCAGACCTGCTGAGATTTTCCAGCATTTTCTGTTTTAGTTTAAAAGTGAGCACTGCCTGTTCCACCAGCCCATTAGAGGATAAGTGGTATGGTGCCATTTTAATATGGTTGATGCCATTAGAATGCATGAAGTTTTGTCAAGGCGGTTCCATTGTCGAACATCAAGGCTTTTAGTATGCCTTGTGTACAGAAGCTCTGTCTTAGCTTCTCGATTGTAACATGCGTCATAATGGAGCTCAAGCGGTGTACCTCTAATCATTGAGTATACATCTACCAGGATCAAAAACATGGAGCCCACAAAAGGCCCTGCAAAGTCTATATGCACTCTCACCCTGGCCTGCCGCCACTCCCATGGGTGCAGAAAGGCTGTAAGAGGAAGCCTTTGATTCTCCTGGCATACATAGATCACACTAAGTCGGCGATAGTCGAGGCCAAGTCACCAGATATAGCTCCTGGCCAGCATTTTCAATATTCCAGGTTGGCCACTATGCAGTTCCTTGGGTATCAAATGCCATTCTGGACGAGGGACAACCACTCAGGACCCCCAGAGAATTACACCGTTCTCCACGCTGAGCTCATCCATTTCAGTAAAGTAGGGATCCATCTCTTCTAAGGAATGTCCTCGGAAGTCACCATTCAAGATTGTGTGCTTCAATTTTGATAATGTTGGGGACGTCATTGTGTTTTCTTGATTGCCTGGCGACATGAGCTGGAAAATCTGACTAACTTGATAAAATTCCAGCCGTTATCTCTGGAGTATGACAGAGGGCTTTGAATCGCAGTGTTTTTTAACCAAGTCTGCAAGTTCATTGAGTGTCTTTGAATCAGGGGTTCCTGGGTAAGTCAGGCTTTTAATTATTCTGAATGCAGGGGCCCCACATGCTGCAACTAAGATTACTTTCTGTTTTTCATCTCCCTCAATATTATTTGCCCAGAGGAAGTAGCACATGTGCTCTATTCATTGGGCCCAGTCTTCTCTGTCTGGGTAAACCGAAGAAAGACATTTTTGTCTTTTTCCTTACCAGAAAGGAAATGCTGCTTTCTACTCGGTGATAAAGGTTACCAGGAGTAGAAAAAAAAACTTGTTCACCTTTGTCGCCAATGTAATAACCTTGCTAAGGCTAGTCCTCCAGTGCAACACTGCTTTGTTAAAACAAAGAAAAGGTGGCTTACAACAAATCAAGGCTTGTGCTCTGGGCCTACATTACTCCGGTCCAGGCTGTGAGTGCGGGTTTTAACTCCCGCTGCTCGTCTCTTATTGGGTGAGCTTCCACTTGCTCAATAGGGAAACTCATATTCCATGAAGCTCAGGTACAGGCATAGATCACCATGTGGTTATAACAGATATCTCAAAGAGGGGCATGTATTAAATATTCCTGGATACAAGGTGTTCAGAAAAATCAGAAACAAAGGAGCATAGGAAACAGCATTGATTAAGAACATTGCAGTATTACAGAGGGATGATGCCCCAGACAGGTCAGGGACAGAATCTATTTGACTTGAGACAATGAACAGAAAAACTGCAGACAGGTCTCTGTTGCTCTCAGAACAGAGACGTGCACATGCGCAATGGTGCCCTCTGCTGCTATCAGCTGGTTTTCTGGCAATTTAAGCCCTGCCTCTTTCCCTTTCCTCTTCAGGCGAGAAATGGATTTCAGGATTTCTTTCATGCACTGAGTGTTGGACTTACCGAAAAAATAGATCCAAAACTCTCCCACTTTCATGCTCATTCTGGACTTCGAATGTTTTTCATAAGATCACCCCCCGGGGCTCAATTTTAAAACTTGGGTATGATATGCAACTTGGAAATATTGTAAACAGTGAGAAAGAGAGTGCAGAACTTCAAAAAGGCACCAGCAGGTTGGTAGAATGGGTGGACAAATGGCAGATGAAATTTAGTGCAGAAAATGCAAAGTGATTCATTTTGGTGGCAAGAATATGGAGACAATGGCCAGAATTCTCCAGTCTTTTGTGCCCTGCTACCGCTGCCAGCGAGAAAAGATAATTTGGCGTGCAGCCAAATCTCTGTTCATAGCAGCGGGACCGGGTAACCCCAGCTGCGGGTGAGGTCAGAGAATTCCAGCCAATATAACATGAAGCATACAATTTGGATCCAGGATCAGAGGGACCTGGCTATATATATGCATACCTCACTGCTGGAGGCAGAACAAGATAGAGTGATTAATAAAACAGACAATATCCTAGACTTTATTAATAGGAGCAGAGAGTGCAAGAGATGCCATGAGTAAAAAGCCAAGAAATGGCACAGATCAATTTCTTCTTTGGAGAACCACCAATGTTTTACTGACATTGAGGGAGAGATTATTGTCATTGCACCAATTCACTAGATTCTCTACCTCTCTCCTGTACTCCATCTCACCACTGTTTAAGATCCAACCCTCCACGGTGGTGTCATCAGCAAACTCTGACATCCATCATAATTGATGGCTCTGACATCCATCATTTTGAAGTACTTTGAAACCTTAGTCATGACACAGATCAAGCCTGATCTCCCAGATTGTCTGGATCCACTACAATTTGCCTAACTCCTCAAAAGGTCCACAGCATAATTGACCGAATGCCTCCTTCTGTGTTGAACCATTCTGTGATATCAATAACATGCCCATAACCAGGAAACTCTCCCAGATTTGGAGAATTGCAAGTATAAATCTTCCCTTAAATTAATTTTTTCTATTTCTCATGAAATTGCATTTTCCAAGGAAAATACTATTCTTGGCTAAAATGGTTCTCTCTCTGATGATTGTCAAATCGGCTTTATATCTAGGTGACATTATATCAACCCTGAACTCGCTGCCATTTCTATCTTATGTGGGGCAAATGCTTGGGCTGAAATCTCACCATGAAGGCAGGAAACAGCAGTCCAATTTGTTTTCAGGTCAAGAACTCACCTCCGGTGTGAGACTGATTCAAGTTAACATTTTCAAAGGAATGAACCCTTAATTGATATGGTGATGGATCCCTTATCCCATTGGAGTTAGTGAGGATGGAAACAAAGACAGGTCAGATGAAGCATGAGACTAATTTAGACTCCATACGGGAATCAGCACTGAGGCTGCTCGTAGTCCAAAGAGAGAAATCTGCTTATTATGTCAAAGCTTTCCACAGCATCAGAAGAAAATGAGATGACACAGAGGAACCCGAGGCCCAGACTTGCGCCTCGTTTCATCAATGCCAACCTGGATCTAATGTAAATACTATTGCACCATCTTTAATGACCATTCTGAAATGTCCATAACGTTTCTTTGGCTGTATTGAATGATCTCAGAGTTCAACATGACGTATGTAGAAAGCCGGATTATTGCAATGCGTGTCACTTTGAAATGTTTGTAATGTTCTTCCAGATAAAGTAAAGTAAATAAAGTAAGTTGGCGGTCACGAAGCAGAGGAGAAGGGACATCCTTTTCTAAGAGGGTGGCAGAAGGAAGTCAGTGCATAGTATAGAAGACTAAGTGAGTCACTGGTGCTTGTTCTTACTACTTCTGTCTACTGTTTTTCTCTATTTACACTATAAATGATGACACTTTAAGGCTTAAGCCACACATCTGGGACTCTTTATTGCTGCCATGACTGGAAAAGTCATATATGGTGAAAAAGATTGCCAATTCTCCATGGTAGTTTGATTTGATTTATTATTGTCACATGCATCGGTATACAGTGAAAAGTATTTTGCGCACTATACAGACAAAGCATACTGTTCATAGAGTACTTGGGGAGAAGGAAAGGAGAGGGTGCAGAATATAGTGTTAGTCATAGCTAGGGTGTAGAGAAAAATCAACTTAATATAAAGTAGGTCCATTCAAAAGTCTGATGGCAGCAGGGAAGAAGCTGTTCTTGAGTCGGTCTCAGACAGGGGCACAGGAGTCCTCCACTACACTTCCTGAAGTCGATGACTATTTCCTTCGTTTTACTGACATTGAGGGAGAGATTATTGTCATTGCACCAATTCACTAGATTCTCTACCTCTTTCCTGTACTCCATCTCCATTTGAGATCCAACCCTCTACGGTGGTGTCATCAGCAAACTTGAAAATCAAGCTGGAGCGAAATCTGGCCACACAATCATTAAGCGTATAGGGAGCATAGTAAGGGGCTGAGGATACAGCCCTGAGGGGCACCGGTATTGAGAATAACCTTGAAAGAGATACCATGGCCTGTCCTTACTAATTGTGGTCTGTGGGTTAGGAAGTCTAGGGTCCATGCGCAGAGGGAAGAGCAGAGCCCTAGGCCACGGAGTTTGGAGATAAGTTTTGTTGGAATAATGATATTGAGGGCTGAGCTGTAGTCAATAAATAGGAGTCTGACATAAGTGTCTTTGTTATCCAGGTGTTCCAGGGTTGAGTGCAGGCCCAGGGAGATGGCATCTGCTGTGGACCTTTTGCGGAGATAGGCAAACTGTAGTGGATCCAGGCAATCTGGGAGATCAGGCTTGATCTGTGTCATGACTAACCTTTCAAAGTACTTCAAAATGATGGATGTCAGAGCCACTGGGCGATAGTCATTCGGGCACACTGCCTGGCTTTTCTTTAATACAGGGATGATGGTCGTCTTCTTGAAGCAGGTAGGGTTCTCAGATCGGTGTAAGGAGTGGTCAAAGATGTCTGCGAATACCAGCCCGAGCTGGTCTGCACAGGATCTGAATGCTTGTCCAGGTACCCCATCCGAGCTAGTCGCTTTCCGTGGGTTGACTTTCAAGAAGGCTGATCTGACGTCAGCGATAGTGACCTCGGATACCAGTTTGTCCGAGGCTTCTCGGGTATAAGGTATCCTCTTGGTGACCTCTTGCTCAAAATAGGCATGGAATGCGTTGAGCTCATCGAGGAGGGGCATATTGTGACTGGCGATTCTACATGCCTTCATTTTGTAGCCTGTTATGTCTTGCAGACCTTGCCAAAATCAATGGGAGTCCGTGTGGCTAGCCTGGGACTTTAGCTTGGTCCGGTACTGTCTCCTGGCATCTTCGAGGGCAAAGCCTCTGGGCAGATGTGATTCCAAGCTGCATCTTCCACACATGTCTTAACACTGATACCTCAGACTCCCTTCCCATGTAATGCTCCTTAACCTGGGTCAGAGGGCCTCCTGGACATTTCTGGATTTGGAGATTCTAAACCAACACTCACAAGCCCTTCACAACCCGAGTGATGCCCAGTCACCTCACTTTGCAGATAGGGCACCTCTCTTTTCAGCATTCTCTCTCCCCCTGCATTTCCTCAGATGACCTGTCTCCTTTCAGGGTCTCACCATCCTCAAGGTCCACACCTCTCTGAAAGGCCATGAAGTGGAGAATGCGTCAGACCACCATAACAACAGAAACTCTCACAGAAGTATATTGGAGGGTGCCTACAGACCAGTTCAAACACCAGAAGCACATCTTCATAAGCCAGATGACCTGCCTAACTGTAGCCTTAATAAGCTTGCAGCATCAGTTGCAATGCCTCCGTCTAGGGCTTCCATACAGGGGTGAGTAGCCATGGCTTCAAGGGATAACCCTTGACCTCCAGGATCCATTCGAACTTTGGGGGTTGGCATGAAGATCTGAGGCTGCAGACAATAAAGTAATGACTGTTGCCAGGGAAATAAGCACACACATGAAGGAAACTCTTGCACTGGCCCTACCCATTGCCAGAGCTCACTGACCTGTCACTTGTTGCCTTGATGGCCACAATCAATGTCCTGCAATTTGGGAGTCCAGCAGGGGAGGCAAAACCCATTGCCCTCTGTCCCTTTGTGACCATGCCTAATGTAAAATAAATGTATAGTCCAGTTTTGCCAAAAGGGCATCAGTGGCCAGCAAAATGGAAGCGGTGTGTTGCCGTTTGAGAGATCCATTAGGATCCACAGCTGATCCTCGAAAGGGTCAAATGCAAAGAAGCCACAGTAACAATGGCAGCTACCAGCAGGACATAGTAACAAGTGCTGAGAGGTGTTCAATCATGAAGCGACAGATGTCTGTAAACATCTGCCTGATCTCAGTTGACACCTGGTAGCTCCACCTTGAGCAGTAAATCCTATGTTGAGATATGACGTCCTGCTCATCTTTCATCTCCTGTGCTCTCCTGTTGCTTCACACTGCTCATTGCTACTGAGTTAAAATCCGACAGTTGTGAGTGTTCTCATCCTGCTGCAGCTTTCCATTTGGGCAAATGGTCATCCTATTGTGATTAGCAGCCTTGTGCCCTACTCCTCTTCCTCTGCAATTCCAGGGTTGATGAGCCCACTCAATGCTTGCGCACTGAATACCAACTCCTCTCATTAACTGTAGACTTCCCAAATACTAAGTCCCCGCTTGCCCCTCTTATGGGTCCACGGTAATGCCCTGGGGCAGGCTCCCCATCCCTTCAGCTAGCCAACAGAAAACTTTGAAAATCAACGCACCCTCTTCAAACTTGCAGCCATCTCTAACTAGCCCTTAACAAGTTTCTCAAATACTTTAACTGACCTCAATTAGGAGACAAAATTCACCCTACCCTGGTGAACATTGGTGGATTTTGAAACTGACACATTGGCCAGTACCGATATTGTAGAATCTCGTGGCCCACCTCCATTTTTAACCTCAGGGAGAGACTTGGAAACTTAGTCCTTGGTCTCAATGCAATGCTGCCTTTTGCCACCTGGCATCTGGTATAGCACATGGTGTAAATCATGAATTTTCTGCTCAGTGATAAGGTGACAGAACGCCAATGCAGGACTTTATCAACTTCAGCATATTGTTTAATTTTATTCTAAATTATTAAAATTGCCAAAATATTGTTGATTGCTGGAATAGGGTTGCCAAAGCTGTTCCAGGAGATCTTTTCTCCACTAAAATGTGATGATGTCATTGATTGACCTTTGAACCAGCATTTCCAAACCACTGCACAACAAAGCCATTTTTTTTTATTTTAGTGTGGGTGAGGGATGATTAAAGCTTCCAAGCTTAAAGTTCTCTCCTTCCATATGAACAGGTGCTTTTCTATTGTTAATAAATTAATTATGCTTTTGATTGAGGAAATAAAAATCAACTTCCTTCACTCCTAGGGTTTCAAACATGTGCATATGATTTCCAATGGCACTCCTTCAGGATGCTTTTCTTTAATTTGTTGTTTAATTAATCAATTAGATCATTAATATGTGACTTTATTTCATCATGATGTTGTTGTAGACAGAGTCGACAGGTTCATTTCTCAGG
This sequence comes from Mustelus asterias, assembly GCF_964213995.1. NCBI lineage: Eukaryota > Metazoa > Chordata > Chondrichthyes > Carcharhiniformes > Triakidae > Mustelus > Mustelus asterias. The sequence continues at coordinate 112,165,911 of NC_135808.1, forward strand.
GTCTGTGCAACAGTTGCAAATTATTTCATGTAAAATTGAAACAGGACTAAAACCATTCCAGATTACTTATGCCACATGCAGTATATCCACATCAGTGCATAGGACCATTGCCAAACATGCAGTAAAGTTACAGCTTGCTGGCTAGGCTGGCCCCTTTGTTTGTTCTCCCTCTGAATTTTCAGTCACTCAAGGACTCAACTCGAGGTCCGCTTATTCCACTCACTTGCAGTGCAAGCCACCACGAGTTAAACAGAGCAATAAGCAGCAACGTTCACTAGTGCGTTGTGCAGTACGCTTGTACGGCTGCGACATAAGCGTCATCACATTGGCTGCGATTATGTTGTAGTGCTGCCGTTCAGTTAAATGAGACTGATTTTCAGTTTAAAAATCTCCCACTGCTTTTCATAGCCACTGGAAGGAGATAGAGGGCAACTGGGGATAAGGGTTACTTTTTCAGGTTGGCAGCCTGCAACCAGTGGGGTTTCACAGGCATCAATGCTGGGATAATAACTGTTTCCAACATATATTAATGACTTAGAAGAAGGAAGTGAATGTACTACAGCCAAATTTGCAGACAACACAAAAATAGGTGGAAAGGCAAGTTATGTGAGGGATACAAACAATTTACAAAGAGACATTGATGAGTAAGTGGGCAAAAAGGTGGCAAATGGAGTATATTGTGGTGAAGTGAGAAGTTGTTCATTTTGGGAGAGAACAAAAGAACGGAGTCTTATTTAAATGGAAATAAACTGAAGAAAGTTGCAGCACAAAGAGACTTGGAGGTACTTGTGCACAAAACACAGAAAGTTTGCACACAGGTAATCAGGAAGGCTAATGGAATGTTGGCCCTTATTTCAAAGTGGTTGCATAGTAAGTAGTCTCACAACACCAGGTTAAAGTCCAACAGGTGTATTTGGTAGCACGAGCTTTCGGAGCGCTGTCCCTTCATCAGCTGAGTGCTGTGCCTACCCCAGTCCAACGCCGGCAACTCCACATCAGAGCGGTTGCAGTGAGTAGGGAAGCCCTCCTGCAATTGTACAAGGTACTGGTGAGACCACATCTGAAGTACTGGGAGCTGTTTTGGATCCCTTATTCAAGGAAAGATATTATTTCACTGGAGGCAGTTCAGAGAAGGTTCACTAGGATGATCCCCACTCTGAAGGGATTGTCTAATGAGGAAAGGTTAAATTGGTTGGGACTCCATTCATTGGAATTTAGAAGAACAAGAGGTGATCTCATTGAAACTTAGAGGATTCTTAAAGGGATTGTGCGAGGATGTTTCTCCTCATGGGAGAGTCTAGAACCAGACGGCATGGTCTCAGAGTAAGGGGATGCCAATTTGAGACAGAGATAAGGTGAAATTTCTTCTCTGAGGGTTGAGTGTCTTTTGAATTCCTTCCACAGAGAGTCATATTTAAGCTTGAGATGGATTTTTGATCAGAAAGGGAATCAAGGGTTAGGGGGAAAAGTGGATGGAAGGAATGAAGAATATTGGATCAGCCATGATCCTATTGAATAGTGGAGCAGGCTTGAGGGGCTGGAAGGTAATCCAGGCTCGAAACATTAATTCCATTCTCTCTCCCTCTGTCAGACCCGCTGAGATTTTCCAGCATTTTCTGTTTTTGTTTCAGATGCCAGCATCTGCAGTATTTTTCCTTTAAATTACTCCTGATCCTATTTCTTATGGTCTTATGATTTTAATTGCAGGAGTATTCAGGCAACCCTAGACTTGAAACAAGCAGTAAATTCAAACAAACTAGATATGTGCCTTTTACTTTGGGTCCTGGGAACTTGGCCTTTGTGCAAGAGCTCTGTAAAGGCTGTGGGGCTGTAACTGAAAGCTGAGAGTAAAGCAAGATGCCAGCTGTTGATGAAGTACATTGCTCTTTCATGTTACTCCAAGGTTTGCAAAAATTTCTAAAATGGGCAGTTTTGGTGCCAAGTGATTTAAATTAGCGTGTAATACATGACTACAAAAAATTAATCATCTTGAAATTTCACATGATTTTAAGTGAGTGCCAAGAAATCACCTTTTTGAGTCTGCACGTCTGTAAAACCACTCTCAGTGAATAATTTGTTTTGCATTTATCTATGTTAGCTTAAATCGGGATGTGCATAACTAGGGATGTGCAAGTTTGGATAATTACCAAACGAAGTCCTCATTAGCAATGAAAAATTATGATTGGGCCAATTGGTCACTTAAAACAAGGTTAACTTCAAAAGATTCCTCATTATAACTTTAAAGCAACACATCATGAAATGCACAGTGAAGCACACACATTGCTCCACCAATGGAGCAAAGTGTTATTCTTGGAACAGTTATGCCTTTTGTTTAGAATCTACTCAAGTTCAACTAATTATTAAAAAGTAGTGCACATAGTCAAGCTTAAGAGAAGATTAGTTAAGTGTATGGAGCTTTTATTTATTCCTGGGGCAAGAGTTAAGTATCAAGCACTCGAGTTAAAGGAAGCAAAAACTGGAAAGGAACAATAAGCATATTGGGGACAGAAATGGAGACACACCAGATATATTCCGAAAGATCATACATAGAGAAATAAAGAACCTGGAGACAGAAAAAGCAGAACGACGAGGGAAAATAAAAATCCATTATTTTTTTCCAAAAGGTGGGAAGCTCCTAGTGGGAGATGGAATGGGTGTCCAGTTAGGAAATTGTATCATTTATATAGGCTTAGCGTGGAAAGGGAGATACCCTAGGGCAATACATTTATATAGCAAATATTACTCCCTTCTAAGAGGGGAATGTTCTTCCTGGTCTGATGATCCAGTATTATACTTGGTGGTATACTTAGCCATGAGGCTGGATGTATTTATCAAGGAACCAACATAATTTTTCATGCATAATGTGGATTGAAACAAGCTATTTGAAAGCATGCAATACTTTTATGCAGTAATTTTTCAGAGGTTGTTCTGGTAGTGCTTCATTCCCTCTGGGACATTGTTATGAGATCAAGGACAGCTTGCTTCCACTCTGATTCAATGCATCCAAAACAGGCAAGTTGACGTGCAATCCGCAGGCTCCATCATATATGGAGCAGGTAGTGTTTGAAAAATCATGTAGAGGAGTTGCTTGTGGGGGTGTGTGTACTCCTTTCACTGTCTTGACTTGGCTTTCCCATCCATTGATGTGAACGGTGCCTTCCCAAATGCTCATTTTCTAGTGTGGGCCGTTGAAGGGTAGGGATTCCCTTAGGACAGGAGTAGGCCATTCAGCCTATCGAGCCTTTTCCACCATTTAATGAGCTCTGTAGCCTAATTCCATATACCTGCCTTTGGCCTATTTCCCCTAATACCTTTGCTTAATAAAAATTGATCTATCTCAGATTTAAAGATAGCAACTGATCAACTGCCGTTTGTGGAAGAGAGTTCCAAACCTCTGCCACCACTTGTGTGTAGAAGTGCTTCCTAACATCTCTCCTGAACGGTTTGGCCCTAATTTTTAGACAATGCCCCCTAGTTCGAGAATCTCCAACCAATGGAAATAGTTTATCTTTACCTACTCTATCTTGAAGACTTCGATCAGGTCACCCTTTAACCTTCTAAATTCTAGAGAAAACAGGTCTAATTTGTATAATCTCTCCTCATAATTAAACCCCCGAAATCCAGGTATCATTCTTATCAACTATGCCGTACTCCCTCCAAGGCCAATATATCCTTCCTAAGGTGTGGTGCCCAGATCAGCTCACAGTAATCCAAGTGAGGTTTAACCAGGATTTTGTCCAGCTGCAGGATAACTTCTGTGCGCTGTATTCCCGTCCTCTGGATATACAGTTCAGCATTCCATTAGCCTTCTTGATTATTTTATTCACCTGTTTGTGGTGATCGATGCACATGAACCCTCATTTAGACATCTACTGTATTTAACTTCATACCATCTAGAAAGTACTTTTTTGGTCTAAAATGAATAACCTCACACTTGTTTCGACTGAAATCCATATGCCACAGTTTTACCCATTCTAGTCTATCAATATCCCTTTGTAATTTTATGCTATCATTTACACTGTCCACAATGCCACCTTTGTGTCATTTAGACATATGAATTGAATCAGTGGATATGTTAGATTTCTTCTGAATGCATCACAAACACATTTCCTCTGTCCTCCTAGAAGTTTCTTGCCATGACAAGTTCAGAGTGCAGCAATGGTTTCAGGAGCCTGGTGTCATGAATGTGGCCATCATGACCCACCCAATGAAGTTTGTTTTGGGTGATTAGCCCATGATGCTAAAATGTTGGCTTGGGAGAGGATACTGACATTAGACCATTTATTCTGCCAATGAATTTGAAGGGTTTTGCAGAGACATCATTGACACCAGAATGCCATGAGGCACCTGCTGCATATTGTCCAAGTCTCTGAAGCATGCAGAAGTGTTGGGATCACTACTACCAGTAAACCATGGTCTCAGTCCTCAAATACTCTTTTCCTCAGTTGGCCAAAGCTGAGTTGTCACACTGGTTAATTTTGTCATCTATGTCTGCCTTTGATATGAGGAGACTCAAGGTACATAACATAGTCCAGGGAAGGAAGCAGGGGTCAGGAAAACAGATCCAAAGTTGGATGCACAAAAATCATAACCTGCCAAATTCCTCACAATTACTTTACGAATGTAAAAAAGAGGCCACATCACTGGTGAATGCAAGGAATTTTACTGATAAATTAAAAAATAGCCCACGCTGCCACACGGTCCATTGTGGAGTGTTGCATTGGGGTCCTAAAGATGTAGTTCCGCTGCCTGGACCACTCTGGCAGGGCCGTGCAATACAGCCCACTGACAGTCTCCCACATCGTGGTGGTCTGCTGTGAGTACCACAACTTGGCACAGCAGCAGAGAGGCTTCTTGGATGAGGGAGGAGGGGGCCTAGGAGGATGTGGTGGAGGAAACAGAGGATGGAGGAAACAGAGGATGGAGGACAGGCGGCTGCAAAGGTCCGGCAGGGCAGCGAGGGAAACCCTCATTGCCACAAGGTTCTTGGACTAGGGGGAATGCAGTGTTACAGCAGCAAATCTCACATGCCCCCCACCAAAAACAAAAGTGTTTTTCCACTCTCCCGTGCCATGATAACACCAGGCTGATGGGTCTGGGCCGTGTTACCGAGTTACTGGTCCAGGCAGGAGGGGGATGACACCTTGTTATACACTGTGATACTGCCACGTGCAAAACGAATCTGACTCTTAACTGATCTCTGCATGCACACTGGAATCTGGGTGGGGGCACTACCGTCCGCTGCAGTGCCCTGGGGGGGGGGGGGGGGGTCCCAGAGTCCAGAGGCTTTTGTGGATGCTATGCCAGGTTGTATGACCCAGTGGGCCTGCAGGGCACACGCAGCTGGCACTGTTTGGCTTGAGTACTTAGATTGCCTTGGCAGTCACGGGTACACTTGGTTATGGGAGTCGCATTAGTCGGTGGGCCGAAGGGCCTCCCCTGCGCAGAACAATGCTCAGAACCCCTCTGGGTCAGGTCAGAGTAGTCATCCCTGAAGGAGGTTAATCACAGACAGTAATTTAAAGTGCTGATTGCTAACAGTGCCATAAAACAAGTGGACGTGATCGTTGCCAGTGCCCAATTCCCTTAACTCGTGCAGTCCTTTACCCGTGCCTTCTTGGTGTCCCTACAACATCTTTATCTTACATGACCTAGCGCTATGTCTACTTGTTCCCCCAGGATGTACGTCAGAGATAGAGGTGGTCAGCTGCCACCCTGCATCCGTGCCACCCCGTTCATCCTGGTGCCTGTCCTCCATCCCCCAGTTCCTCCTTGGCCTTCTCCACATTCTCGTGGCATCCTCCCCAGGGCATCCAGCTGGTCACCCTCCTCCTCCTCCAAGGAGTCTCCCCACTGCTGCATCACAGCACCGGCATCACGAATAGGAGTCGGAAGGCCTTGTGACAGCCGGATTTTCTGGGTGGAAAGCCTGGCACGGGCTCTAGCCCTCCCTCCTCCCTCTGGGTGCCAATGGGCCCCAGGTCACTCCATGGACAGCGGAGTAGCTGGACTGAGCTCCAGAAGCCCCCACGTCACCTATTCCTGCCAGTCCTGGAGGCCCAACTCCATTTGCCCCAAGGTGACTCGGCCATGCCTTGGACCCTGTCACCCACGGCGACCATGTCCTGCCTTTCCACTGTGGACACCATACTTGCAGTGTTGGCCTGGGTACCATTTGCGCCAGCAACATCTCCTGCATCTGAAGGCTGTGGGACTCCCAACAGCCTTGCAGTTGCAGTGCTGTTGACAGCCTCTCCTGCTTTCCTCGGCTCTGCTACTGCACCTCCAGCAGCTTAGGGAGAACTAATCACAGCGGCCCGGCATCTGGCTTGGGGTCAGCTGAATCCATGCCTCCAGTAGGCTCCTGCATGCCAGAAGCCTCGGACGTTTCCACCTCCACCTGATGTACATCAACGGATGTGTTGTGCACTCCAGAGAGTGACCCAGAAGGCTCACCACCAACCTGTTCCACCATACAGATAGTATCTGCGCTGGTGCATTGAGTGGTGGAAGCCTGTGTCGACTGACTGGTGCTGGCCTCGGGAGGTTTCCTCGGACTCTTCCTCCGGGCTGTCATGGGGCATCTCACCGGGAGCAGCTGTGGGGTGGGGGATTTCAGTGCAAAGGAGGGATGGTCCTATCCTCCGCCACCAGATCCAGGGCTCTCTCCTCAAAGAGAGTGTGGATTCTCAGGTCGGGTACCCACCTCCTGACCTCTCCTTCTCCTGGTGGCTATGGGCCACCTTCTCCAATGGAGACAGAAGGGGGGGGGGGATCAGGAAGGGCAGGGGGTGTCAGGGCTGGGAACGGTTGGGCGGGGTCTGTCAGGGCTGTAACAGGGGCGGGGGGGGGGAAGAGAGAGAGAGAAAGGTTGCTGGGTGCCAAAGGGGTTAAAGACTGGTACTAAAAGGACACGGGGTGGATGGACATTGCAGGCGCCTCATTGCTGCCTGAACGAGGTCATTAATCTACTTCCAGCACTGATGGCCGGTCTTATGTGATAGCACAGGGGCACTGACTGCCACCACCATCGCCTCTCAAGCCACGTTGCAGTCCCAATCCCAACTCGTCGCCCACTCCACTGCGTATCGCAGACGGCCCAGCTCTCCCTCAGGAAACTTTGGGGCTGTTCTTCTGGGTGCCATGCTCCTGGCGTGACTGCCTATGTGTCCACCTAGAAGGACAAGGATAGCTGATGCATAGGAATTTCACCACTTGCAAGTTCCCCTCTGCACTACATATCAGCCCGATTTGCAACTAAATTACCATTCCTTCACTGTTGCTGTGTAAGAGAGTAATTCCTCGCCCCCTGGAATGCTTTAGAATACATAAATTCAGGTTTTTGGCTCAGAGTAGACAGCTGATTCTGGAAACTGTTTTCCCATGAGTACAAATCAATTATGTTGCAGAAAGTGTTCCAAGTATAGCATGGCACAAAATGTTGAAACACCATCTCTCTAATCAAGGCATTTCACTTTGTGAACTCGGCTCACTGGTAGCTTTCTCTCCTCTAGGCTCCGAGTTTAAGAATTTATAGTCCACTCTTGTGCTTTAATAGCATCATCTAGTTGACATATCAGTGTAGATCTGAGGGAATGCAGTATTGTTAGTTGAGATGTTAAACAGAGACCCCAATCTCCCAGTCAAGTGGATGTAGAAGATCACTTTCCACTTTTAACAAAGAGAAGCAGAGTCTTCCCTCAATATACATAATCAGAACAAATTTATTGGCTATTTAACTCACTTCCTGTTTTCTCCGCATAATAGTGCTATAGCAGTATTTGCTGTATTTTATTGAGATATTGAAGTGAGGCTTTCCATTCCTTGATTATGTGGATGCAACAAATGACATTAAATGAAAATGAGCAGAAGAATTCTCTAGTATCCAGACCAGGATTTGTTTGTCAACCAACATCACAAAAACCATTTTTTTTGACAGTTCATTTACCTATCATTTGTTGTTCTTTACTAGTTTCAGAAAGACAGACAAGTTTGCTAATTTATTTACTACAGTTTTAGATACTCTGAGAATGCAAACTACAGTATATGCATGTAACATTTCTTTCCCAACACAAATCAGTCTCCAATCAAGATGGTTGGCAAATTGGCAAAACGTTCATAGTGATCTTCCAATATCCTACACTCTCACATTCCAAAATGGCCACTCAACATACTGCAACTATTCCCAATCCCATTTCCTAAGAGAGTTAACACCATACTCTCTTCTCAGGTTAGTAGCCTGGGAATGGAGGGATACAAACGATTGGTCTAGTTGGACCATGGAGCGGCACAGGCTTGGAGGGCCGAAGGGCCTGTTTCCTGTGCTGTACTGTTCTTTGTTCTTTGTTTGTAGTATTCAGTCCTGGTCCAAATATAACTTAAAAGTCCATTACAACATTACCAAGTGCTCTATTAAAATATGGAAATTCATCCCAATATCTGGACAGGAGGACCAGATCCAGTTGTGTTGGTGGTGTTGGATATGCAAACCGTGTGGAACCATTGGTTTGTCATTCTTGCATGGACATCAATCTCTACATCGTCCATGTTGTTTCCGAGGTAGGGGAAGTGGTCGACATCCTCCATGTTCTGCTGTCCAATGGTGATGGCTCTGTTGCCATTCAGTTGTCACCTTCTTGGTCATCTAGCACTGATACTTTCAAGCCTGATGGAAATGTCCTGGAGCATGAGAGATCCTCTGGCCAAAGTGACCCTCTATGAAAACCAGGTGTGTCAACTAGTGGCGATCAAAGAACAAAGAACAATACAGCATAGGAACAGGCCCTTCGGCCCTCCAAGCCCGCGCCGCTCCCTGGTCCAAACTAGACCATTCTTTTGTATCCCTCCATTCCCACTCCGTTCATATGGCTGTCTAGATAAGTAATGAATGTCAAGAAGATGCCACAAGATGCCAAAGAATGCACACACCATCACCTTCTTCATGCTGTAATCGATCATAGAGGAAAAAGGATGGGATGGTATGCAGCCTTGCCATACGTCTGTGATGGAATCACTTGAATCGTGCTACAAGGTTTTGAAGATGTTAACATACTGCTACAAAATCCCATACTGTCTTGCAATGTACCAGAGTGACGGCTGATGAATGCTATCAAAAGCCTTCTTGAAATCAAAGCAGTTGATAAACGTGGATTCTGATATTCTAGGCTCTGCTCTATGATGTTTCTGAGTGCAATGATCTGCCACCCCAGACACCTTCATGTTCGTTGCAAAGGGCGCTATCTATTTCTGCTTTCAATCTGTTGAGGAGCACCGGGCTGAAGACCCAGCCAGGTGGTGACAGCACCTATTAGGCTCTCCGGTTGTTACAGTCACTGAGGTTTGCTTTCTGCAGTGGTTTGACAATTACTCCTAGTCTCTATTCATCCACGACATCCACTGCAATCCAGATTTTCTTGAACAGGTCTATGAGCTCTGCTGTGACGACACTCATTCCATATGAAAGCTATTGAAATATGGTAAAAGTCATTGTTCCCAGGTACCTTCTTATTCTTCAGACTCTTGATAGCTCTTTGGAGCTTTGATCTGGCAATTTCTCTCAGGTTGACATTCAGTTATTGAAGTGGGATCTATCGACGAACTGGAACGGGGACTTGGAGCTCTGCTGCTTCGGGATCTCCCAAAAGTGTTCCATGCACCTTGTATCTTGCTCCTCATCTGTCAATAGCTTCCCACAGACTTTACCCTGGATTGGAAGAGTGATGTTGCTTCTTGTAAAAGTTTCCATACAATCCTGTGCAGTGCCTTGGAGTTATTCTGATTTGCTGCTTCTTGTACCTCCATGCTTTTTAACACTATCCATCATTATTTGCCTCTCCTACAGCTCTTCCTTACAGCTTTATTCAATCTTCTCTACCTCTCATCATCTTCTTGACTTTGTTCAATGTTTTTTCCTGGGTCCCTCTTGCTGTTCGTCAGCTTCCTTTGATTAATTTCCATGTTCCATGGGCCAGTGATCCATCATTCTTTTGTTGGGTGTTCTCCTCTGCTTGATGGTAACTGCTGCACTCTCTTGAATCCCTCCTTTGAAGATTTTCCATTGTTTCTCAGTGTTGCTCAACTTCATTAGTATTTGAGCTTGTTGTAGAGGAGCAGCTGGAAGCTGTCTGACATGGCCTTGTTCTTCAGTTTCTCTGTTGCAAAAAGCCAGTGTGACTCCATGGTCTTTCAACTGCAGGTCATAAAATCATAGCGGTTTACAGCATGGAAACAGGCCCTTTGGCCCAACTTGTCCATGCCTCCCCCTTTTTTTCTTAAACCCCTAAGCTAGTCCCAATTGCCCGCACTTGGCCCATATCCCTCTATACCCATCGTACCCATGTAACTGTCTAAATGCTTTTTAAAAGACAAAATTGTACCCGCCTCTACTACTACCTCTGTAGTAGTTCCAGACACTAGGTCAATCTTGCCTAACGCAGGATGATGGTCAGATCCTACATCAATACATCCAGATATCTCATGGGGATGCTCTCCGTCTACTGTATATATAGTCAATCACGTTCAGGGCATTACCAACTGAAGAACTCCATGCCTTTTTGTGGGTGTCCTTGTGTCTGAAGAAGGTATTCCCAATGTGGAGTTCTTTGCTGTTGAAAAAAGCTAGCAGATGCTCGCCATTTCTTGATTTGATTTATTATTGTCACATGTATTGGGATACAGTGAAAAATATTGTTTCTTGAGCACTATATAGACAACACATACTGTTCATAGAGTACATAGGGGAGAGGGAAAGGTGCAGAATATAGTTACAGTCTAGGGTGTAGAGAAAAATCAAATTAATACAAGTTAGATCCATTCAAAAGTCTGATGGCAGCAGGGAAGAAGCTGTTTTTGAGTCAGTTGATATGTAATCTCAGACTTTTGTATCTTTTCCCGATGGAAGAAGGTGGAGAGAGGATGTCCAGGGTGCATGGGATGGTTGACTTTGCTGCTACTTTTCCTAAGGCAGCTGAAAATGTAGATGGAGTCAATGAATGGGAGGCTGGTTTGCATAATGGACTGGGCTACGTTCACAACCCTTTGTAGTTTCTTGCGGCTTGGTCAGAGCAGGAGCTATACCAAGCTGTGATAGGTTGTTTCTATGGTGCATCTGTAAAAATTAGAGTCATGCCAAGTTTCCTTAGCCTCCTGAGAAAGTTGGTCGCTATCGCATCAGCACAGAGGGACCAGGACAGGTTGGTGATGATCTGGACACCAAGAAACTTGAAGCTCTCAACCATTTCCACTTCATCACCATTGATGTAGATTGGGGCATGTCCTCCACTATGCTTCCTGAAGTTGGTGACCACCTGCTTCATTTTGTTGACATTGAGGGAGAGATTATTGTCGCCGCACCAGTTCACCAGATTCTCTATCTCATTCCTGTACTTTGTATCGTCATTGTTTGTGATCCGACCCACTATGATGGTGTCGTCAGCAAACTTGAAAATGGAGTTGGAACAGAATTTGGCCACACAGTCCGAGGTGTATAAGGAGTATAGTAAGGGGCTGAGGGCACAGCCTTGCAGGGCACCGGTGCTAATTGTGGAGGAGGTGTCATTGCCTATCCTTACTGATTGCAGTCTGTGGGTTAGGAAGTCTTGGATCCAATCGCAGAGGGAGGAGCTGAGCCCTAGGCCATTCAGTTTGGAGATAAGTTTTGTTGGTATAATGGTGTTGAAGGCCGAGCTGTAGTCAATAAATAGGAGTCTGACATAAGTGCCTTTGTTATCTAGGTGTTCCGAGGTTGGGCATGCTTACTGATCCATGAGGTATGATCATACTGTTCAATCCTTGTCACCAAACATGCTTAGGAAAAAGGAAGATGTAATTCAGACATTGGTAAATGGAATATTGTTCAAAATGAAAGGCTTGAAGGAATGTAAGGAATGATGCTACAATCTGAACCAACTAAATTATTTTTTCAAACATTATGCATACACTATTATTTTTCTTATTTAGTTCTTGTATCATTTATTCATGGAACTTGGACTAGGATTAGCTACCTTAATTCTATTGACAATTAATTTATTATCCAATAATCTTTGGGGTGGCACAGTGATTAGCACTGTTGCCTCACAGCGCCAGGGACCCTGGTTCAATTCCGGCCTTGGGTCACTGTCTGTGTGGAGTTTGCATTCTCCCTGTGTCGTCGTGGGTTTCCTCCGGGTGCTCCAGTTTTCTCCCACACTCCAAAGGATGTGCGGGTTAGGTTGATTGGCCATGATAAATTGACCCTAGTGTCAGGGGATTAGCGGATAAATTAGGGGGGTTATGGGAATAGGGCTTGGGTGAGATTGTGTTTGTTGCAGACTCGATGGGCCGAATGGCCTCCTTCTGCACTGTAAGGATTCTATAATTCTATTCTATATGGAGAAATCCAAAATCCAGCACAGTCTCAGTCCTAAGGGTGGCAGATTTTGGACACTGCATCAATACAATTAACTGTTCCTTCCTAGTTAGCTTAAGGTATCCTGATTGGCCAGACTCATGAATAAGTTAAATTGGTCAGCACTTCACAGGACTCGTCCTTTAGTCAGCATAGCTTTATTTTGAGCAATATACAAATGTCTAGCCAATAAACAGTCTTTTATTGTAAGACAATGTCTCCCTCCAGTGGTATTGTGAAGGCATCACTGGAGCATACGACAAAATGTTAAAACTCCATTTAAAAAAAACCTGTCTCCATCTTTCAGTTCAAAGTTAATTATTCATACCACTGCCAACAGAATTCTGCCTTCTTTAGAATCATAGAATTGTTAGTGCTAAAAGAGGCCATTTGGCCCATTGTGTCTGTACCGGCTCTCCAAACAAGCATCATGACTTCGTGCCATTCCCCCACAGACTGGGAGCGATTCTCCCAAAAGTGCTGAATTGGCGGGAAAACTGTTCTAGATCACGACTGTTTTGTCAGTGCAACTTTACACTCGAATCTCCGCACTCTGTGCACTGCAGAGGTCCGAGTCGCATGCGCAGTGGTCCCGATCTATCAGTCTCCCCGTTTGCTGGCCAGCTCAATCACTGGCCAGAGCGGGACCCCCCGCAGTGCTGCCCCCTTCCCCCCGCCACAGCCCGATCACGGCAATTCTCGGGCCAGCCCTGACCCCCCCCGATGTCCAGCCCACATTCCCAGCAGTGGCGATCGCGCCACCCTCCTCACCCCAGCAGACGCCTTCCCCTGCTGACCCCCCCCGGGGTGTTGGTCTTATAAAAAAGTGTATCTAGGGAATTGATAATGGAAAGCAGGACTATAGCAAATGAATTAAACAGGTATTTTGCTTTGATCATCATATATAACATCTCAGAAATAGCTGTAAATGCCTTTTGGCTAAGATCAAGTGTATGGACGGCAGCCCATGGTCGGCCGCACTTGGTCGAGGTCATTAGGTTACACTGAAGCTTCATATGTTTCATATGAAGCAATTTTTAAAAGCGGCATCTCGGCCTTTTGGCTAAGATGCAAATGAGCTCAAGTCTTGGAGGAGGAACCTCCCCCTTCTCCAATCAGCTTGGCTCATGTAGATCAGGCCCAGGACAGGGTTGTTTGGTCGCTCGCCCTGTCTTGTCAGCCTGGATCTGAAATGTCTCAACTTGTTGAGACTCTGAATTGGATTTGATTTGATTGAATTGGAAAAGTATTAAAAAAAAATCTCAGAAATAGCTGTAAATGATAAAATAAGTGAGGGAGGAATGCAGGAAAATTACAGTCACCAGGAAAGCGATTTTGAGCAAATTGGTCCACGGGCTGACAAATCCCCGGGTTCTAAGGAGTTCACCTTCCGGTCAAGCTGATGCATTGGTTTTAATTTTCCAAAATTCCCTAAAGTTGGGGAAGGTTTCATTAGATTGGAAGACAGAAAATGTAACTCCTTTATTCAAAAAGGGAGACAGAAAGCAGGAAACCACTGGCCAATTTGTCTAACATCTGTCAGTCGGAAAATGTCAGAAGCCATTATTAAATATGTTATAGCAGGGCACTTGGGAAATTTCAGGGTAATGCAGAGTCAAAATGATTTCATGAAAGGGAAATCAAGTTTCACCAATTTATTTGAGTTCTTTAATGGAGTCGTGTGTGCTGTGAATAAAGGGGAAAACGGTGGATTTACTGTACTTAGACTTCCAGAAGGCATATGATAAGATTCCACATCAAAGGTTATTGCACAAAATAAAAGCTCATGGTATAGGGGTAACATGTTGACATGGACTGAAGATTGACTAGCTAACAAAAAGCAGAGTTGGCATGAATTTTTTTCTGGTTGGCAACATGTGATGAGTGGGATGCCACAAAGATCAGTACATGGGCCTCAACTTTTTACAATTTATATAAGTGATTTGGATGACCTTGCTGATGACACAAAGATAGGTAGGAAAGTAAATGGTGAAGGGGACATAAGGAGGGTAAAAAAGGATGTAGATAGGTTAAGTGAGTTGGCAGAAATCTGGCAAATGGAGTATGATGTGGGCAAATGTGAAACTGTCCATTTTGACAAGAATAATAAAAAGGGCGTACTATCTAAATGGTGAGAGACTGCAGAAGAATCTGTGTGCCCATGAATCACAAGACGCTAGTATACTGGAACAGCATACAGGAACAGCATGAGCATGTAATTAAGGAAGCTAATAAAATGTTATTGTCCATTGTGATGGGAATTGATTACAAAAGTAGAGAGGTTATGCTTCAGTTGTACAGGGCATTGGTGAGACCACATCTAGAGTTGTGTACACAGTACTGGTCTCCTTATCTAAGGAAAGTTGTAAATGTGTGAGAAGCAATTCAGAGAAGGTTTAGTAGACTAATACTAGGAATTAATGGGTTGTCTTAGGAAAGGTTAGGTTTATATCCACTAGAGTTTAGGAGAGGTGACTTGATCAAAAACTTTAAGATCCTGAAGGGTATTGACAGGGTGGATGATGTTTCCTCTTGTCAGAGAATCTAGAACTAGGGGTCATTTCACTGTTTACAAATAAGGGGGTCACTCATTTATTATGCAGATGAAAACTTGTTTCTCTCAGGAATTTTCTTCCTCAAAGGGTAGTGGAAGCAGAATCTTCAATATTTTTGTGTCAGAGTTCGACAGATTCTTGATTAACAAAGAGGCGAAAGGTTATCGGGTAGGAAGGAATGTGGGCTTGAGGTTACAATCAGAGCAGCCATGACTCTATTGAATGGTGGGGTAGACGAGGGGCTGGCTTACTCCTAATTCATATGTTCATAAGTTCTGTCCAGCTCCCTCATGAATTTGAACATTTCTATCAAATCTCCTTCGAACCTACTTCTATCCAAGAAGAGTAGTCTCAACCTCTCCAATCTAGCCTCGTTACTGAAGTTTCTCATCCCTGGAACCATTCTCGTAAACTGCTTCTGCACTCCCTCCAATGCATTCATATCCTTCCTTTAGCATGGCACCCAGAACTGAACGCAATATTTCAGCTGAGATCTAACTAATGTCTTGTATAAGTTCAGCTCCTGTACTCTATGCCCCTATTAATAAAGCCCAGAATACCATATGCTTTATTAACTGCTCTCTCCACCTGTCCCACTACCTTCATTGATCTATGCACATATACGCCCAGGTCCCTCTGTTCTTGCACCCCTTTAAGAATTTTACCCCTTACTTTATATTGCCTCTCCATGCTTCGCCTACCAAAATGCACCACCTCTCACTTCTCCGCATTTTCCATCTATCTGCCTACTCCATCTATGTCCTTTTGAAGTTCTAAACTGTCCCCTTCAGTTTACAATACTTCCAAGATTTATATCATCCACAAACTTCAAAATTGTCTCCAACACATCAAGATCTAGATCATTAATATACATTAGGAAAAGCAAAGGTCCCAATAGCAACCCCTGGACAACACCACTACAAACTTTCCTCCAGCCCGAAAAACGTCCATCTCTGCTTTCTTTTATTCGGCTGATTTTGTATCCACATTGCTACTCTCCCTTTTATTCAATAGCTATAAATTTTCTCAAGTTTGTTGTGTGGCACAACATCAAATGCCTTTCGAACACCCATGTACACCACATCAACAGCATTATTGTCAACAACTGTTACCTCCTCAAAACACTCCAACAATTTAATTAAAGCTCCTTTCGGAAGAGCCAGCATGGATTTCTAAATCAATCGACATTTTTCCATGACTACTAATTCTATCCTGAAAAGTTTTCTCACGAAGCTTGCCCACCAATGATATTAAACTGACTGGTCTGTAATTGCTGGGGGTATCCTTACAACCTATTTTGAACAGGGCCAAACATGGTCACAGCAATGTGGTTTATTCTTAAATGCCCTCTGAGATGAAAGGCAATTAGGGATGGGCAATAAATGCTGGCCCAGCCAGTGATGCCAATATTCCATTAATGATTTTTTTAAAATGCAATTTTCCAGTCTTCTGGCACCTCTCTTCAGTCTAGAGAAGATTAAAAGATTATGGCCAGCACCCCTGCAATTTTCATTCTCATTTCCTTCAATATCCTTGGGTGCATCCCATCTAGTCTTTGTGCCTTGTCAAACTTTTAAGTACCAACAGTCTATTCAACACTTCTTCCTAGAACTCTTCTCAGGACCAGGGCCTGGGTGGCATCTACTTCCTTAGTAAAGACAGATGCAAAATATTCATTTAATACCTCAGCCATGCCCCCAGCCTCCATGTGTAAATACCTTTTAGGCTAAATCGGCCTACTCCTTTTAGTACCCTTTTACTATTTATATGCCTATATCCAACATACATTCAAAGTACATCCGTCCACATATCTAGTGCAATTTCTATTTGGGCCACTTGAATAAAGTGCATTTTTCGTAAGTAAACTACTCAACAATGTTAATAAACTACTCCTTTGTGTACTGCAATGTCCAAAACAATTATTCAATAAATTACATAATTAGGAAGATGTATCAATTCAAACAAAAAACTTCTAAATGCTGGACATTAAAACAGTCAAAACACGCCACGGTCCTCATCCTTTTTCAAGCACAGACTTGCTGAAGCTTACACAGGCTCACTTACTGAACCATTAACTGATGTGTTCAGTTGCCAATGGGGGCTTGGTGAACCTACATGTTTTGTTTCTACATCATAATTAAAAGCTTTGGCATGTAGAGTGCAGGATAAAAAAATGGTGAAGAAGATTTTGCAAATGGTAGCCTTACATTCTGAAATGGCAATGCATTAAAAATAAATTTGATTATGGCTCCAGTTCTAAAGCATTCATGTAGCTGGCCAAACAAAATGCTCAGAAAATAAAGGGAGTGCGACTTAGGATCCCAGGAATACTTGCTCCTAGTCCTTTAATAATGCCACAGGATCTTTTATGTCCAAATAAATAAATAGACAAGGTTTCATTTTAATATCTCCTCCAAAAGACAACCACAAAATGCTGCAATTTGTCAGAACTGCGTTAGTGTGGTCAAGTCCTGGTGTGATAGCTAGAATGCATGCCTTTCTGAATTGGAGGAGAGAGTGATACCAACTATATCAAGTTAACAACACGAGGTGTCAAGAGAGAAAAAAAAAACAAGTTAAAAAAGTGAGATTTGTTTTAATGAATGGCTTTTCCACTCTGAACAGATTTCATTGTGGCTTGTCGCCAGCAATTGTTTTGTGTTCCAATGTCCAAGTGATTTCAGAATTAGGAGTCTTTTACCCCTGGACTATTAACTTGGAACTTGACCTATTCTTTCCAATGCCACTCATCAATATGATGAGAGACCTAATAAAGGTGGCCAATTTCAGCAATGTATTTTTGTGTGTTTGCAGCACTGACCTTTGCTCTTGAACACTGGGATTCACTAATCATACAATCAGAATTACCCAGACTTCAAACTACAATAAGACAAAAACAATACCTTCACAGAAAGCAAGAAAATAACTTGTTAACCTAGAGAATTGTATATAACCGCAATCTGTAACCTTGTGTCCTGGCATATCCCTGACTACCATTTCATTACCCTGAATCAGTGCTTCCTGATCAATGTTATTAAAAGAAAGTCCAGGATTGAAATCTTACTGAACTCTTAACGTGATGAGCTATTTCAAGCTCTTTCCTAATTTGCAATCTGTAATGGGTAACTTAACCTGATGACATTTTTCCACTGAACAGTGGTGAAACATGCAGGCATTACTCACTGACAATTCTGACGTTGGGTTGGTCTTACTCTATGTCAAGTAAGATCACTTCATTATTGGTTGAAACAAATTTTAAAAATTGAGGTACAAAAAACGCATGATCATTGATCAGTGCACAGATTTGATTCATGACAAGTGGTACATTACAAGCCATTTGTTCAGATACCTAGAAGGCTATAAAGGTTTTGTGTCAACTGATTATGATGTATGGGAAGTGAGAATGGGCAAAGCAGAAATACTGATGCCTGTGAAAACCAGCTTTGATAAATTTTACTCAAGGCCAAGCAAAAAGAACGTAATTTCATTTCTTGACAGAATACAAGAGGTTTATTTGGAGGATGGCATTATCATGTTATAGGCAAACAGCAGATGACTGAGACCTAAAGGACAGAGCTGCTAGACTGGGTCTGTGACAGCTGGTGAGGGAACCAACAAGAGGGAAAATCTACTCAACCTCTTACTCACCAATCCACTTGTTACAGATTTCCCGTCCCGTACCAACTGGGATAGATTTCAGAGAGATCAAGCAACTCAAAAGATCAGCATCCATGAGGCGCTGTGGGCCATTAGCAGCAGTAGAATTGTATACAACCACAAGTAACCTCATGGCTCAGCATATCCCCCCACTCTACCATTACCATCAAACCGAGGGATCAAACCTGGTTCAATGAGGAGTGCATGCCAGAAACAGCACCAGGCATACCTAAAATGCGGTGTCAAACTGGTGAAGCTACTACACAAGGTACGTGCATTGGTAGAAGATGCTGTAGTGGTAATGTCACTGGATTCGCAGTTCAGAGTGCTAGCTAATGCTCTGGACACATGGATTCAAATCCCATCACAGCAGCTGGTGGAATTTAAATTCAATTAATACATTTGGAATTAAAAGGCTGGGCTGGTCTCAGTAATGGTGACTAAGAAAATATTGTCAATTTTTGTAAAAACCCATCTGGTTCATTAACGTCCTTTAGGGAAGGAAATCCAAAGATGTGCAAGTTAGATGGATTGGCCATGCTAATTTACCCCTTACTGTAAGGGGGATTAATGGGTTAAATAGGTGGGGTTAAGCAGATAGGACCTAGGTGGGATTACTGTCAGTGCAGACTTGATGGGCCGATTGGTCTCCTTCTGCAGTGTAGGGACTCTATGATATATTCCGTCTTTACACAATCTGGCTGTGACTCCAGACCCACAGCTATGTGATTGACTCTGAACTGCCCTCTGAAATGCCTAGCAAGCCACTCAATTCAAGGGCAATTATGGATTGACAACAAATGCTGGCGTTGCCAGCAACATCCGCATTTTCTGTGCCTCAATTTTTAAAGTTTCTTTCAACCAGACTGATGGGGTGGAAACTGACTGGGTTAAAATTTGTCCTGTTTTTTTGTGCACAGGACCTATCTGGGCAATATTCCAGATCACAGTATCGATGCCAGTGTTGTTGCTATGAAGTGGCACTTACTCAGAAACAACCTGCTCACTGGCACTCTGTTCGGGTTCTACCAGGGCCACTCAGCCCTAGTCCAAACATGGACAAAAGAGCTGAACTCAACTAGAGTCAATGGGAATCAGGGGGAAAATTCTCCATTGGCTAGAATCATACCTATCAAAAACAAAAATGATTGTGCTTGTTGGAAGTCAGTCATCTCAATCCCAGAACATCATTGCAGGATAGTGTCCTAGGCCCAACCATCTTCAGCAATGACCCTCCATCTATCAAAAGAGGGGATGTTTGCACAATGTTCTGCACCACTCGCAGCTCCTCAAATACTGAAGCTGTCCATGTCCAAATGCAGCAAGACCTGGACAACATTCAGGCTTCGGTTGATAAGTGGCAAGTAACATTTGTGTCATACAAGTGCCAGACGATGATCATTTTCAACAAGAGAAACCTTCTCTTGACATTCAATGAAAACATAATCACTGAATCCCCCACAACAAATATCTTGGGGGTTACCGCTGGCCAGAAACAGAACTTGACCCGCCATATTAGTATGGCAGCTACTAGAACAGGTCCAGAGGCTGGGTGTACCTAAACCATATGGACTACAGCAGTTCAAGGCGGCCACTCACCCCCACCTTCTCAAGGATGAACAATATATACCGGCTTAGAATTTTAAAAAAGTTAATTCGTGCAACATGGCTGAATATCTCACAGCCAAAATAAACCAGTGATAAAATCACATAAGTAAAATTTCCTTAAAAAAAGTTATGTCTCTGTCTAAAATCCACCGGATGTTCAACATAATATTGATGTTCTGAGCCCAAAGGGAGAATGTCCAATCAGAAGCAGTTAATATTTATATAGAGCCTTCAATATAGTAAAAAAAAAGCAGTCACGTAGCTCACTAAATAGTGCTTCGCCTGAACAAGAAACATTAGGTTCAAACCCCACTCCAGGACCTGTTGACCGCAAACTGGGTCACAAAGGCTCCTTCCAATAGGTTGATAATGAGCCTGCTGATTCTTTCAACATTTCCCCACTGTTTCACAAAGGGGAAAAAAGTATGAAGATATGAAACAAACATCCCAAGGTGCTTCACAGGAGCAACATACTGCGTCAGGAAGGCTTCCTGACGCAGTATATAGATAGACCAACAAGAGGTGAGGCCACATTGGATTTTGTACTGGGTAATGAACCAGGCCAGGTGTTAGATTTGGAGGTAGGTGAGCACTTTGGTGACAGTGACCACAATTCGATTACGTTTACTTTAGCAATGGAAAAGGATAGGTATATACCAAAGGGCAAGAGTTATAGCTGGGGGAAAGGAAATTATGATGCGATTAGGCGAGATTTAGCTGGCATAGGTTGGGGAAGGAAACTGCAGGGGATGGGCACAATTGTAATGTGGAACTTGTTCAAGGAACAGCTACTACGCGTCCTTGATAAATATGTACCTGTCAGGCAGGAAGGAAGCAGATGTGTGAGGGAA
Organism: Mustelus asterias; assembly: GCF_964213995.1. Classification (NCBI taxonomy): domain Eukaryota; kingdom Metazoa; phylum Chordata; class Chondrichthyes; order Carcharhiniformes; family Triakidae; genus Mustelus; species Mustelus asterias. The sequence goes on from NC_135808.1 coordinate 112,186,967, forward strand.
CCGTGGTTTACTAAGGAGGTTGAATCTCTTGTGAAGAAGAAGGAGACTTATGTTAAGATGAGACGTGAAGGCTCAGTTAGGGCGCTTGAGAGTTACAAGTTAGCCAGGAAGGACCTAAAGAAAGAGTTAAGAAGAGGAGGGGACATGAGAAGTCTTTGGCAGGTAAGATCAAGGAAAACCCTAAAGCTTTCTATAGGTATGTCAGGTGTAAAAGAATGACTAAGATAAGATTAGGGCCAGTCAAGGACAGGAGAGGGAGGTTGTGCGTGGAGTCTGAAGAGATAGGAGAGGCACTAAATGAACATGTTTCATCGGTATTCACACTGGAGAGGGACAGTGTTGTTGAGGGGAGTACTGAGATGCAGGCTGTTGGACTGAATGGGATTGATGTTCAGAAGGAGGAGGTGTTAGCAATTCTGGAAAGGGTAAAAATAGATAAGTCCCCTGGGCCGGATGGGATTTATCCTAGGATTCTCTGGGAGGCTAGAGAGGAGATTGCAGAGCCTTTGGTTTTGATCTTTGTGTCCGTCATTGTCTACAGGAACAGTGCCAGAAGACTGGAGGATAGCAAATGTTGTCCCCTTGTTCAAGAAGGGGAGTAGGGACAACTCTGGTAATTATAGACCGGTGAGCCTTACTTCTGTTGTGGGCAAAGTATTGGAAAGGATTATAAGAGATAGGACTTATAATCACCTAGAAAGGAATAATTGGATTAGGGATCGTCAGCACGGTTTTGTGAAGGGTAGGTCGTGCCTCACAAACCTTATTGAGTTCTTTGAGAAGGTGACCAAAGAGGTGGATGAGGGTAAAGCGGTTGATGTGGTGTATATGGATTTCAGCAAAGCGTTTGATAAGGTTCCCCATGGTAAGCTTTTGCAGAAAATACGGACACATGGGATTGAAGGTGATTTAGTGGTTTGGATCAGGAATTGGCTAGCTGTAAGAAAACAAAGGGTGGTGGTTGATGGGAAATATTCATCCTGGAGTTCAGTTACTAGTGGTGTACCGCAAGGATCTGTTTTGGGGCCACTACTGTTTGTCATTTTTATGAATGACTTGGATGAGGGCGTGGAAGGATGGATTAGTAAATTTGCGGATGACACTAAAGTCGGTGGAGTTGTAGACAGTGCGGAGGGAAGTGGCAGGTTACAGAGGGACATAGATAAGCTGCAGAGCTGGGCTGAGGGGTGGCAAATGGAGTTTAGTGCGGAAAAATGTGAGGTGATTCACTTTGGAAGGAGTAACAGGAATACAGAGTACTGGGCTAATGGTAAGATACTTGGTAGTGTGGATGAACAGAGGGATCTGGGTGTCCATGTGCATAGATCCCTGAAAGTTGGCACCCAGGTTGATAGGGTTGTTAAGAAGGCGTACGGTGTGTTAGCTTTTATTGGGAGAGGGATTGAGTTTCGGAGCCAGGGGGTCATGCTGCAACTGTACAAAACTGGTGCGGCCGCATTTGGAGTATTGCGTACAGTTCTGGTCGCCACATTATAGGAAAGATGTGGAAGTGTTGGAAAGGGTGCAGAGGAGATTTACCAGGATGTTGCCTGGTATGGTGGGAAAATCGTATGAGGAAAGGCTGAGGGGCTTGAGGATGTTTTCGTTAGAGAGAAGAAGGTTAAGAGGTGACTTAATAGAGGCATACAAGATGATCAGAGGATTGGATAGGGTGGATAGTGAGAGCCTTTTTCCTCGGATGGAATTGGCTAGCACGAGGGGACATAGCTTTAAATTGAGGGGTGAGTGATATAGGACAGATGTTAGAGGTAGGTTCTTTACTCAGAGAGTAGTAAAGGCGTGGAATGCCCTGCCTGCAGCAGTGGTGGACTCGTCAACATTGAGAGCGTTCAAGTGGTTATTGGATAAACATATGGATGATATTGGAAGAGTGCAGATTAGAGGGGCTTTAGATTGGTACCACTGGTCGGCGCAACATCGAGGGCCGAAGGGCCTGTACTGCGCTGTAATGTTCTATGTTCTAAAACAAAATATGACACCGAACCATGTAAGGTGGAGGAAGACTGTGACGCATTGATAAGGTCACTGGACTTGTGTCTAAAGGCCCAGGATAATGCACTGGGAACATAGATTCAAATCACGCCACAGCAGCTGATGGAACTTAAATTCCATTCATAAAAATCTGGAATTGAAAGCTAGCCTCACTACTGGTATCATGAAATTATCATTGATTGTCGTAAAATCCCAACTGGTTCACTAATGTGCTTTAAGGAAGGAAATATGTCTTCCTTACCAGTCTGGTCTACATGTGACTCCAGTCCCACAGCAATGTGGTTGACTCATAACCACTCTTCGAAATGGCCTAACAAGCCACTCAAGGCAATTTAGGGAAGGCAATTTAGGCTGGCCTTGTCAACAATGCCTTCATCTCCTAAAAAATATTTTTTTTTGAAAAAGGTGATATTAGGACAATTATATCACCTATATATCCTTCCCTGGGTTAGAGGAAGTGGCGTAGGCTTTGAAGTAAGCTATCCTACAAACTGACAAATCCTCCAACAGTATAGGCTGCAAGTCAGCTGTGAACAACATTACAGAACATCCAATAGGAACACCCAGAAAAAAAATAGCTCTACGTACCACACTGCAATTTCTACCAGATTGTCATGTTGAAGATGACCAGGTAACTATTTTTTGCATATTGAAACATTTCCCCAGGGACTTTAGGTAGAATTAACATCTTCTAGCTGCCATCAGATTTTTGAATGGACCTACCTTAAGTTGATCTTTCCCTACACTCTACCTGTGACCGTAACACTACATTCTGCACCCTCTCCTTTCTTCTCTATGAATGGTATGCTTTGTCTGAATAGCGCGCAAGAAACAATACTTTTCACTGTATACTAATACATGTGACAATAATAAATCAAATCCTCTGTCAATAGCTAGAAGGCATCAATTTCCAAGGGTCGACATGTTAATAGGAGTGTACTCTTCTTCAGCAGCAGGGCAGGCAGATCCCACTACTGACAACAGCATACTCTGAAACTGAGCAACACTTGTATTAATCAGCCTGGACAAGCAGAACCAAAGACTCAGAGAATCCAAATGCTTGACAATGTTTACTCATCCCACTTCACCTCACTAAATACATAAATGCAAGTGGCTACTGGTATTTTGGGACAGACTAACTGTATTCAAAAACATTCATTTACATCTGAACGTTTGAGGGTGGCACTGCTGCCTCTCAGCACCAGGGACCCAGGTTCAACTCCGGCCTCGGTCACTGTCTGTGTGGAGTTTGCACATTCTCCCCGTGTCTGTGTGGGTTTCCGCTGGGTGCTCCGGTTTTCTCCCACAGTCCAAAGATCTGTAGGTTAGGTAGATTGGCCATGTTAAATTGACCCTAGTGTCAGGGGGATCAACAGGGTAAACGTGTGGGGTTACGGGAATAGGGCCTGGGTGGGATTGTGGTCAGTACAGACTTGATGGGCCGAGTTGGTGTGCATTTTGGTGATAGTGACCACAATTCGGTTACGTTCACCTTAGTGATGGAAAGGGATAGGCATGAACCTCGGGCCAGTGGTTTTAGCTGGGGGAAGGGTAATTATGAGGCTATTAGGAGAGAATTAGGAAACATAGGTTGGACTAGGAGATTACAGGGACTGGGAACGTCCGACATGTGGAGTTTTTTCAAGGAGCAGCTACTGCGAGTCTGTGATAGGTATGTCCCTGTCAGGCAAGGAGGAATTGGTAGGGCTAGGGAACCGTGGTGCACCAAAAAAGTTTCTTTGTTGGTTAAAAAGAAAAAGGAGGCTTATGTTCGGATGAGACGTGAGCACTCGGGTAGTGCACTAGAAAGCTTTAGATTGGCTAAGAGGGAGTTGAAGAGCGAGCTTAGAAGGGCTAAAAGGGGACATGAGAAGACTTTGGCGGATAGGGTTAAAGAGAATCCTAAGGCGTTCTATAGGTATGTCAAGAACAGAAGGTTGGTTAGGGCAAGTTTAGGGCCAGTTATAGATGGCAGAGGGAAGTTATGTGTGGAACCGGAGGAGATTGGTGAAGCATTGAACCAATATTTCTCTTCGGTGTTCACGCAAGGGGACATGAATATAGCTGAGGAGGACACTGGGTTGCAAGGGAGTAGAATAGACAGTATTACAGTTGATAAGGAGGATGTGCAGGATATTCTGGAGGGTCTGAAAATAGATAAATCCCCTGGTCCGGATGGGATTTATCCAAGGATTCTCTGGGAGGCAAGAGAAGTGATTGCAGAGCCTCTGGCTCTGATCTTCAGGTCGTCGTTGGCCTCTGGTATAGTACCAGAAGATTGGAGGTTAGCGAATGTTGTCCCATTGTTTAAGAAGGGGAACAGAGACTTCCCCGGGAATTATAGACCGGTGAGTCTCACTTCTGTTGTCGGCAAGATGTTGGAAAAAATTATAAGGGATAGGATTTATAGTTATTTGGAGAGTAATGAATTGATAGGTGATAGTCAGCATGGTTTTGTGGCAGGTAGGTCGTGCCTTACTAACCTTATTGAGTTTTTTGAGAAAGTGACCAAGGAGGTGGATGGGGGCAAGGCAGTGGACGTGGTATATATGGATTTTAGTAAGGCGTTTGATAAGGTTCACCATGGTAGGCTTCTGCAGAAAATGCAGATGTATGGGATTGGGGGTGATCTAGGAAATTGGATCAGGAATTGGCTAGCGGATAGGAAACAGAGGGTGGTGGTTGATAGTAAATATTCATCATGGAGTGCGGTTACAAGTGGTGTACCTCAGGGATCTGTTTTGGGGCCACTGCTGTTTGTAATATTTATTAATGATCTGGATGAGGGTATAGTTGGGTGGATTAGCAAATTTGCTGATGACACCAAAGTCGGTGGTGTGGTAGACAGTGAGGAAGGGTGTCGTAGTTTGCAGGAAGACTTAGACAGGTTGCAAAGTTGGGCCGAGAGGTGGCGGATGGAGTTTAATGCGGAGAAGTGTGAGGTAATTCACTTTGGTAGGAATAACAGATGTGTTGAGTATAGGGCTAACGGGAGGACTTTGAATAGTGTGGAGGAGCAGAGGGATCTAGGTGTATGTGTGCATAGATCCCTGAAAGTTGGGAATCAAGTAGATAAGGTTGTTAAGAAGGCATATGGTGTCTTGGCGTTTATTGGTAGGGGGATTGAATTTAGGAGTCGTAGCGTTATGTTGCAACTGTACACAACTCTGGTGCGGCCGCACTTGGAGTACTGTGTGCAGTTCTGGTCCCCACATTACAGGAAGGATGTGGAGGCTTTGGAGAGGGTGCAGAGGAGGTTTACCAGGATGTTGCCTGGTATGGAGGGGAGATCCTATGAGGAGAGGCTGAGGGATTTGGGATTGTTTTCGCTGGAAAGGCGGCGGCTAAGAGGGGATCTTATTGAAACATATAAGATGATTAGAGGTTTAGATAGGGTGGATAGTGATAGCCTTTTTCCTCTGATGGAGAAATCCAGCACGAGGGGGCATGGCTTTAAATTGAGGGGGGGTAGTTATAGAACCGATGTCAGGGGTAGGTTCTTTACCCAGAGGGTGGTGAGGGATTGGAATGCCCTGCCAGCATCAGTAGTAAATGCGCCTAGTTTGGGGGCGTTTAAGAGATCCGTAGATAGGTTCATGGACGAAAAGAAATTGGTTTAGGTTGGAGGGTCACAGTTTTTTTTTTTTAAACTGGTCGGTGCAACATCGTGGGCCGAAGGGCCTGTTCTGCGCTGTAATGTTCTATGTTCTATGTTCTATGAATGGCCTCCTTCTGTACTGTAGGGATTCTATTCTATGATGATCTGCCGAGTTTCAATCTGAAATCTATCTGATGAAGTAGACCACCAATGTAGAGAACCTATGCAATTTCTACAGGAATGTTCAAACTCAAGTACAACTATTGTATGACAAACATCCATGTTTGTAAAAGATTGGGAGAACTGGTTTCAAAAAAGTAGGATTTCTCATTCACATTTCAGTTGTGACCTCAATTGTCACATTTCTCCCTTTACCTTAGTGAAACCTTAGTCCCTCATGGTAGGCTAGTGAAAAAGGTTGGATCCCATGGGATAAAGGGGGAGGTGGCTAGATGGGTGGAGAACTGGCTTGGTCATAGAAGACAGAGGGTGGTAGTGGAAGGGTCTTTTTCCAGCTGGAGGCCTGTGACTAGTGGTGTTCCGCAGGGCTCTGTATTGGGACCTCTGCTGTTTGTGATTTATATAAATGAACTGGAAGAAGGAGTAACTGGGGTGATCAGTGAGTTTGCGGACGACACAAAACTGGCAGGACTTGCAGATAGTGAGGAACATTGTCAGAGGCTACAGAAGGATATAGATAGGCTGGAAATTTGGGCAAGGAAATGGCAGATGGAGTTCAATCCTGATAAATGCGAAGTGATGCATTTTGGTGGGAATAATGTAGGGAGGAGCTATACGATAAATGGAAGAACCATAAAGGGTGTAGAGACGCTGAGGGACCTGGGTGTGCAAGTCCACAGATCTTTGAAGGTGACGTCACAGGTGGAGAAGGTGGTGAAGAAGGCATATGGCATGCTTGCCTTTATAGGACGGGGCATAGAGTATAAGAGTTGGGGTCTGATGTTGCAGATGTATAGAACGTTGGTTCGGCCGCATTTGGAATACTGCGTCCAGTTCTGGTCGCCACACTACCAGAAGGACGTGGAGGCTTTGGAGAGAGTACAGAGGAGGTTTACCACGATGTTGCCTGGTATGGAGGGGCTTGGTTATGAGGAGAGATTGGGGAAACTGGGGTTGTTCTCCTTGGAAAGACGGAGGATGAGGGGAGACTTAATAGAGGTGTATAAAATTATGAAAGGCATAGATAGGGTGAACGGTGGGAAGCTTTTCCCCGGGTCGGTGGTGACGTTCACGAGGGGTCATAGGTTCAAGGTGAAGGGGGGGAGGTTTAACACAGATATCAGAAGGACATATTTCACACAGAGGGTCGTGGGGGCCTGGAATGTGTTGCCGGGCAAGGTGGTGGAGGCGGACACACTGGGAACGTTTAAGACTTATCTAGACAGCTATATGAACGGAGTGGGAATGGAGGGATACAAAAGAGTGGTCTAGTCTGGACCAGGGAGCGGCGCGGGCTAATTGTTCCTTGTTTCTCGTTTCAAGGCTTCATTCTATGATCATCTTGCTGGTGCCAGTACAGAGCGAGACTGCAGATAGTTGGGAACCTGTCTCGGGGGCAGGGAATTCAGATGGTGTTCGTGGAAGTGGAAATGACTAGGGTTGGGAAGCATTTTCCGATCAGGGCCATTGTGATCTCCTGGACTCGTTTCGATCGCCTCAGGGGGTCGGAGAGGAATTTCCCAGATTTTGTTTCCCCATATTGGCCCTGGGGTTTTTCACTCTGGGTTTTCGCCTCTCCCTGGAGATCACATGGTCTGGAATGGGGGGTGGGGGTGAGTCAATAGGTTGTAATGAACAAAGCATCGTAGCTGTGAGGGACAGCTCGGTGGATAGGATATTGGTATGTAGATAGGCTGGAAAATTGGGCGGGGATCCTGGATTCAGGATTCAATCCTGGACCGGGGAGCGGCGCGGGCTTGGAGGGCCGAAGGGCCTGTTCCTGTGCTGTATTGTTCTTTGAAACTGCTGTAACATTCATAACCATACTGCAAACTAACTTTTAAAAAAGATACCCCTTTAAAGCTACTGCTCAAATTAGAAAACTGGTCAGTATTAACAAATCCAGCTGCTTATACAGTCCTGACATCGACTAAATTTCATAAATGAAACAATAAACCAAAAAGCAAAGTTCAACTTTCAAAACTAAAAGATGATATTTGCTATTTAGGCCATGGGGCCAGTGCTAGGCTACGATCCACTTCACTATCCTACAGCAATGACAGCTGGTATCCAGCAGGAACAGAGTTAGAATTATTTGTTTACAAAATGAACCACTCAAATCACTGTCAATTCTAACTACAGGAACTGGCCACTACAAGGCTTATGATCTGCCAACTTTGTGACATAGATAAAAATACAATTTTTCTGAACCTCTGTCTATCAGAGAAGCAAAAACTCTACCTTCAACCAATACTTGAACAATTACATTTTGCTCCATTTGAAAGGTTTTCAGACAGTGACAGGTGACCACCAGCACACACAAATAACTAGCTTGCTTTTATTCCAATTGTTGGAACAACTGCCTCAATCCTTAAGCACTGTTCTGATGAAAGGTCATTAACCTGAAGCGTTAATTGGTTTTTTTTCTCCACTGATGCTGTCTGATCTGCCATATATTTCCAGAGTTTTTTTAAAATCAAGATGATTCTGAGAGAGTTAACACTGGGTGCACATAAACCCGCGGAGTGAAATGAGGATACATCTGACATACATTCCAGATCTGAAGCTACTTTTGCAACAACAAAAACAACAACTTATATTTACATAGAATGTTTAGCATTAAAAAGGTGCTGTGGGATTGTGAAAACATTCCAATGCATTTCACAGGAGCATTATAAAGCAAAATTTGACACCAAGCCACATAAGACAACAATGAGAGCAGATGACCAAACGTTTGTTCAGAGGTAGGTTTTAATGTGCACCCTAAAGGAGGAGAGTGTGTTAGGGATGCAGGAGAGGTGAGGAGAGATCAGAAGGTGTAGAAATGGAATTCAGGAGTTTAGGGCCTAGGCAGAAGACTTGGTGACCAATAGTTGAGCAATTAAAATTGAGGATCGCTCAAGTGGCCATATCGTGAGAGGGTTGTGGGGCTATAGAATATAGGGATAGGGAGGGACAAGACAGGAGGAATTTAAAAACAAGGATGATCGTATTAAAGTAGAAGACTTGATGTTTGATGGAGAACCAACATAGGACAGTGAATGATGCTTGAATGGTATCGTGTTTTGCACTAGGTTATAAGGAGTAGAACGTAGGAGGCTGGCCAGAGGTGTATTGCAATAGTCAAGTCTGGGGGTAACAAGGATACTAATGAGGATTTCAGCAAATGAACTGAGGTAGGGAAGTAAGGATAAACTCATCAACTACAGACCAGTCAGTTTAACCTCAATGGTGGGAAAGCTTTTAGAAACAGTAATCTCGGTCAAAATTAATAATCATTTGGACAAGTGTAAATTAATTACCAAAAGCCAGGATAAATTTGTTAAAAGGGAAATAGTGTTCAACTTGTTGATGAGATAACAGAGAGTTGATGAGAGAATTGCATTTGATGTGTTTCTGGACTTACAAAAGATATTTGATAAGTGCCACATAGGAAAAGTTGAAGCCTATTAATTAAAAGGGACAGTGGCAGCATGGATATGAAGTTAACAGAAAACAAGGAGTAGTTGTGAATGAAAATTAAGTGCTGGAAATACTCAGCAGGTCTGACAGCACCTTTAAAGAGAAACAGAGTTAACATTTCAAGTCAAATATGACTCTTCTACAGAATGGGTGAACTAGTGGTTCATGGTTGTTTTTCTGACTGGAAGGAGGCAGTCTGGTTCCCCAGAGATCAGTACTAAAATCATAGTTTTTCTTGAGCTTTAATGATTTAGATTAGATCTACGGGGCACCATTTCAAGCTTTAAAGATGACACAAAATTTATAAGTATAGTGAACAGTGAGGAAGACAATAAAAGGCTTCAAAAGAATATAGGCTGGTGCATTATATGCACAAATCATTGAAGGTGGCAGGGCAGGCTGAGAAATGGCTGAAAAGGCATATGGGGTCCAAGCTTTATGAATAGTGACAGCAAGTACAAAAGTGATGAAGTTATGATGAACCTTTATAAACACCGGTATGCCCTCAACTGGAATACTATTCCCAATTCGACACATCACACCTTAGGAAGGGTATGAAGGGATTAGTGAGGATGCAAAAAAGATTTTCAAGAATAGTTCCAGGGATTAAGGACCTCAGTTATGCTGAGATACTGGAGAAGCTTTGGAACTGTTCTAAAGAAGTCATATTGAACTCAAAACATTAATTCTGTTTCTCTTCATTGATGCTGCCAGACTAGCTGACTTTCTCCAGCATTTTGATTTTATTTCAGATTTCCAGCATCGCAGTATTTTGCTTTTATGCAAATTTGAGATGAGCTTTGGTAGAGATATTCCAAGTCATGGGGAATCTAGACAGAGTAAGAGAGAAACTGTAGGTCAAGAACCAGAGAACACAAATTTAAAGTGATTGGCAAAAGAACCAGAAGCGACATGAAGATAAATTTTATAACACAGCAGAGATTACAATCTAAAATGCACAATTCAAAAAATAGTGCAGGCAGATTCAATCACGGCTTTCAAAAGGGAATTGAATAAATCTCTAAAGGAAGATTTTACTTGGCTTCTTTCTTTCTCTGTCTCTTTTCCTTGTACTTTCACAAGTACAAGGAATAATGAAGGACTAAGGTATGAAGGCAGAGCTCACATGCGCGCAAGAATATAAAGTTTTATAATGGGCAAAGCACTATGATTTGGAATATTTGGATGTTCAAAACATTTTTATCTATAGAGATAGCAGCATAACTTATTTTTAGGGACTATAAACCTGGATTTAGATTGATCAGTTTATGCATCGTTGAAGAATCAAATGCCTTCTCCATTTCTTGGCTTCTGCCCCGTCTCCATGCACCCATATCCGAGGGCATTCATTTTAACTCCTATAACCTGCAGCAATACAGTTATTAAAATGAAATAACCAAACTGAACAGGATCACTTCCACCTTAGCAACAAAAATGTTTAATACATACAGTTGAATTAAATATGCTTCCATGTTTCCAATAAGACATGGATCAAAATATTGAAAAACAAAGCCCTTCCATTCAATTTGAATACTTGGGAGAAAATATCCCATAAGTAACATTTCCTCAACGGAGACATCTCAAACCTGGACTTGAGAGAGTTCAGTACATTGTATCTTGATCCTGGAGATCAAAATAACATTTAAAAGCATTTTAAAATAGTACATTTAAGACTCACGTGCTTCCTGTCCCCATCCATGCATGTGTAACTTCCCAGCAGAATAGTAAAGAAATCCCAAGACCAACATCAAACAAAGAGCCAGCAACAAATTGCGGACAGATCCCAGCAAACTCATCTTCACATTATTCCCAGAATTCTACAGCACCTAGTGTAAAAAGAAAGCAAAATTAATTAGCTCTGATAAGATGGAGGGAAAAATGCACTTCTCCTTTAGAGTCCACAACAGGCTGCTTGAAAGATACACAAAACTCTGTTGCTAGGGAGTAACTGAAATAGTTTTCAGACAGAAAGTCAAGTATTAGTTCCATAGATTCTTGAGATGATTTCATAACAGAAACTACAGCAATTGATGAATAGCTCAGAATTTAGTCGGTAGCAGGTATCTGAAAAATCTGGGCATGGGACAGTTTAAAGTTGAATATGAACTAAATAAACAGAACTCATCGTGTACTGCATGTATTGGTTTACGTGTAGAGATTTCAGAGAACTGGGATAAATCTCCAGCCAGCATAAAAGGTTGGCTCCTGAACCAACCTGATCTTCTGAGGTCATACAAATATCTTTAGAGGGGCTTCGGAGACTTCCCCCAGAAATTCATCAGGAGTATGTGCAGGAATGCAGAAATTTGCTGTTGCAGCCCTCAGGATCTGATACATTTAAGTATTTTTTTCATTTTGAAATGGTCATGGTGTATGTAATTAATTAATTTTAAAAGCTGCCATTACAATTCTGAATGTTAGGGAATAAAAGCTATCCCTGGCATCCACTGCTGCTCTGGATGAATTGAAAAATACCTTGGGTGACACAGTATGCATTACTTAGAAAATATCACAAGAGGCCCACGCATTAATGAATATACACATTGTCAACACTGCTCATCACTTCCTGCAGAAATCAAACTGGCAGAAAAATTCTGGGAATGTAAAAGCATCCGTCACACTTCATTCACTCATGCTATTTCCACAAAAAAAAACATATATCGAAGAAAACAATCCCAGGCACTGAATCCGATATGTTTCGATATATCCGATAGTTGAGGTAGACCATAGCCAATACCTTGTAAAATTAACTGAAAATCTGAGTAGAACATATACCTCTCCATTATAAGTTGGAGAACAGAGGCATAACAATTAACCCAAATGGTCTATCATTTTTAATTCATTCATGGGATGTGAACATTGCCAATCTCTAATCGTCTTAATAAGGTGGTGGTGGGCCACCTTTCTAAACCAGGGCACTCCCTGTGTGATGAAGGCAATTCAGAATGCTGTTGGGCATGCAGTTCTGGGATCTAGCGACAATTAAATAACGGCATTTTGGTTCCATACAAAGTTTGGTTCCATAGCATTTGTTGCCCATCCCCAATTGCCCTTGAACTGAGTGTTTTGCTAGATAATTTCAATGAGGTAAGAATGAACCACATTGTTGTGGGTCATATGTAGGCCAGACCAGGTAAAGCCAGCAGATTTCCCTCAAAGTACATTCGTGAACCTGTTGCATTATTACAACAATTGATGATAGCTTCATGGACACCATTACTGAGACTAGCTTTCAATTCCAGATGTATTAATTTAATTTAAATTCCATGAACTGCCATGGTGGTATTTGAACCCATCTCTCCAGACTAATAGCCTGGGTCTCTGGATTACTAGTCAAGTTACATTACCACTGCACCAACGTCTCCCCCTATGTTAACTATTAAAGAATTACAAATTGTTAAAGCCCAGGTCAGAAATTCCAAGGTGTATTATGAAGTTAGCCAACTTTATTTGATTTTGGCATTAGTGCGAGCATAAGGTGTTTTACTCCAGGTGTGATTCCATTGACCCACTAGGTAGTTTTATTAAAACAATTCTAAGAACACAGTTATGATACAAGAAGAATTAGCATAATTTTTATCAATTAAAATAATTAAACATGACAAAGTATAATTCTTAATGGTTATCTATCTGTATGGTTCCAATTTAAGCAACATCCCCATAGACATAAATCCTACTTCAGAACCATTTAGCAGCAAATACAGATATGCTCACATGGATGCAAGATTTCCAGCCTTTTAACCCCTCTGAACAGATACAGAAAGACACCTGCCTTCGACTCACATACAGCAGTTCCTTCACTGTTGCTGGGTCAAAATCATTGAATTGCCTTCCTAACCAACTTGTGCGCATACCGACACCATATGTACTATAGCTTTTCAAAAAGGTGGCTCACCACCACTTTTTCCAAGGGCAATAAATGCTGGTGTAGCCAGTAATGCTCACATACCATGAAACAATAATCAAAAAAAATGTGAAGTCAGAATAAACTTTTCTATCAAAAGAATGGCAAGAGTGTGGAACTCATTACAATGGAGTAGCAAATTGGGGAAAGCTAGATAAACTGCTTAGAAATGTGAGGAGTAGGGAATTTGACCTCTCGAGCCTGCTCTGTGAATCAACAGGATCATGGCTGATCTGATTGCGGCTTTAGCTCTGTTTTCCTGCCTGCCTCTCATAAACTGATTATTCTGCAGATCAAAAATCTGTTTCACTTGTAGACGTGTGCACGATGTGTGTGTGTGAGAGAGAGAGAGATTTAAATTTAGGTGGGGAAAAGTTAATGGAGACCAATGGTCTGAATGAGTTCAAGGATGAAAGGAGTGGAGGTGTATGCAATTGATACTATCGTCAAGTGGTTTTATAAATAGAACCACAGAATTCCTACAGTGCAGAAGGAGGCAGCCGTTCAGCCCATCGAGTCTGCACTAATTCTCCAAAAGAGCATCCAGCCTAGGCCCTCCCCTCCACACCATCCCAGTAACACTCGCTGCAGTGGGAGTGTGATGTGAATGGTTGGTAAGATCGCCCCCTTATACTTTTATTTCCTGACAAATTTTAGCTGTTACAATCCCAGTTGATGGTATAACTAGCTGGGAAGATCTTAGAATGGAACCCTGGCTCAAAAGACGGTAACCTTACTTTTTTCCATAAAACATGGAGGAACAAGAACCACAGGACTACTAATTAGTTTTAACAAGAAAAAAAACATGATGCATGAAAAAATTGGATTATAACATTTACCATAGCCAATCCACCAAATCTACACATCTTTGAACAATGGGAGGAAACCGGAGCATCCTAAGGAAAACATGCAAACTCCACAGGGACAGTCATCCAAGACTGGAATGAAACCCGGGTCCCTGAAGCTGTGAAGCAGCAGTGCTAGCAACTGCCAAAGTAAATAAATTTACATTAGGAGGCAGAAAGGGGCTTAGTTTTTTTTCAGGTGTTAAATTTCAAAGCGGAGTAAAAGTTTGCAGCTTGCAAAGGGTTTCATAAGTAAGCAAGGGAATGTTATTAAATTTTTTTGATCCCAAATTGGAGGCAATAGGAAAGACTTAAAAACTTCTTCAAAATATAAAAATCAGAGAACAAAGAAGTGCTGAGAAGAATGGAATCAAAGATGAAAAGGAAAAAAGGATATGGAAGGATCCTGGAAACAGCTCTGGGTTGGGAGAAGGTGAAGTTTGAATTAGTCATCTGGTCAAGTCTGTGCTGCAAAAAGGAATCTTGTTCTGAAGTACTTGGATTTCCACAGCAGAGTGCGGATGCGCTTGAGAGGTCATGTGATATATCCTTATGAAAGCAACAGCAGTTTTGCCTCAGGTATTATTATTGGATTTGTACAGTTAAACATCCATAAAGGGAGTGTTGTATAGAAGGTGTTTACTTTTGGAAATGACCGAGTAGGGAGTCTTTCGGGAGGAATTTTTGAAAGAGTATTTTTAACTGTGTAACTGTAATCTTTTGTGCTCAAAGTTTCTTTTGCCCTTATTAACAAATGTTTTACTTTTAATTTTAAAATCCCAAAAGTGCTACTGGCTTTTTTTACTGCAGAGATCAATACATTTCTTCTCGTTTTCAGAATACAAAAAAAGGGTATGGCCAGTAAGCCAATTATCACTCTGGGATTTGGTTTGCTCAGCAATTAACATCTTCGTGGTCATAGTATAAAGCTTACATTAATATTGCAGTGAAGTTACTGTGAAAATCCCCTAGTCGCCACACTCCAGGTACACCGAGGGAGGATTTAGCATGGCCAATGCACCTAACCAGCACATTTTTCAGAATGAGGGAGGAAACTGGAGCACTCGGAGGAAACCCATGCAGACACGGGGACAACGTGCAGACTCCGCACAGACAGTGACCCAAGCCTAGAATTGAACCCGGGTCCCTAGTGCTGCGAGGCAGCAGCGCTAACCACTGTGCCGCCCAAGTACAAGGAAAATGAATGAGACTTTCAAGTTGCCTGGGCCTGACGGTCTGAATCCTAGTGTCTTAAAATAAGTCGATATGGCAACCCGTCATTCCAGGAATTAATCTGGTCAACCTTCTTTGAACTGCCTCCAGTTCCTTAAATCAGGAACTATATGAGGTATTCTAGGTGTTGTCTGACCAATACACTGTACATTTTTCCACTTTTATACTCCATTGCCCTTGCAAAAAAAGGAAAAAGATACAAAAGTCCGAGATCATGTATCAACTGACTCAAGAACAGCTTCTTCCCTGCTGCCATCAGATTTTTGAACAGACCGACCGGTTGATTTTTCTCTACACCCTAGTTATGACTGTAACACAGTGGTTCCCAAACTTTTTTCACTGGGCCGCACTTTCGGATTAAAAATTTGCTCGCGCCACACCAAATCTTTTATTGATAAGAAATACATTCAAAAACAAAGAAAAAACAACTCCTAGCAGTGCTTGATTCATAGCATAGAACACAACTACTTTATAATATGATCATGGGACATCCAGAAAGTATAAAACAATGCTCCATGTTTAAATGTTTCTTTGATTGTCCTTGAATCTTCCCGCCATACTTGCCATCCTCTCTCGCCGCACCAGTGTGGCGCGCCGCACCCTTTGGGAACCACTGCTGTAACACTACAATCTGCACCTTCTCCCCTATGTACTCTATGAATGGTATGCTTTGTATAGCACGCAAGGATCAATACTTCTCATTGTATCCCAATACATGTGACAATAAACCAAATCAAGTCAACATTCTATTTGCCTTCCAACTTACTTGCTACACCTGCATGCCAACGTTTTTCAATTATATATGACGTGATCCCTACAGAGGTCCCTGTGTAGCTTTTGCTTAGAGGTGATACATTTGTGGTTTTCCAATCCACAGTGATCTTCCAGAATTTAGGGAGTTTTGGAAGATTACAACCAATGCATCTACTATCTCCGCAGCAACTTCTTTTAAGACACTAGGATTCAGACCATCAGGTCCAGGGGACTTGAAAGTCTCATTTGCTTTTCTCGTACTTATTCTTGATGGTGATTGTTTTAAGCTACTCCCTTCGTTTTGCTGCTGGATTTGCTACTATTGGAATATTGTGTGTCTTCTACTTTGAAGACAGTTCATTTCCTTGTTTCCCATTATTAATTCCCCGGTCATACCCTGTAGGCTAAAAGGTACCAATGTTAATTTTAGCTACGCTTATTACTTTCAATATACTTGTAGAAGCTCTTAATCTCTTTTATACATCTGGCTAGTTTACTCTTATTCTAATTTCTCCCTTTTCGTTTTTTTAAAATGATCCTTTGCTAGTTTCAAAACTTCTCAATCTCCCGCCTTAAGCATTAATCAGTTTTAAGTTTATTCATTAGTGTCACAAGTAGACTTATGTTAACACTGCAATAAAGTTACTGTGAAAATACCCTAGTTGCCACACTCCAGTGCCTTTTCAGGTAACCAGCAATGTGGAAAATTACCGAGAAATGTCCTGTCCACAACAAGCAGGACAAATCTAACCAGGCCAATTACTGTTCCATCAGTCTATTCACGATCATCAGCGAAGTGATGGCAGACATCATTGAAAGTGCTATCAAACTGCACTTACTGAGCAACAACCTGCTCAGGAATGCTCAGCTTGGGCTCTGCCATGGCCACTCAGCTCCTGACCTCATTACAGCCTTGGTTCAAACATGGACAAAAGAGCTGAACTCCAGGGGTGAGTTGAGAGTGACTGCCCTTGACATCAAGGCAACATTTGACTGAGCATGGCATCAAGTAGCCCGAGCAAAACACTCCATTGGTTGGAGACATACCTAACACAAAGAAAAATGGTTGTGTTCGTTGGAGACCAATCGTCTGTGTCCCTGGACATCACCGCAACCCAACCAGTTTCAGCTGCTTCATCAATGACCTTCCCTCCATCACAAGGTCACAAGCTGGTGATTGTACAGTGTTCAATACCATTCATAATTCCTCAGATACTGAAGCAGTCCCTGTCCATATGCAGCAAGAGCTGGACAACGTCCAGACTGGAGCTGATAAGTGGCAAGTATCATCTGTATGGTAGGCAATGGCCATCTCCAATAAGAGAGAATCCAACCATCTCCCCTTGACATTACCATTGCTGGATCCTCCACTATCAACATATTAGGGGTCACCATTGACCAGAAACTGAACTTGGCCAGGCATATAAATACAATGGCCAAAAGACCAGCTCAGAGACTGGGAATTCTGTAGTGAGCTACCTTCTGACTCCCCAAAGCCTGACCACTATCTACAAGGCACAAGTCAGGAATGTGATGGAATACCCTCCACTTACTTGGATGAGTGCAGCTCCAACACCCAAGAAGCTTAACACCATCCAGGACAAAGCAGCCCACTTGATTAGCACCCCATCCATCACCTTAAACGTTCATTCCCTCCACTACCAAGGCACAGTGGCAGCAATGTGCACCATATGCAAGATGCACTGCAGCAACTCTCCAAGCCTTCTTCGACAGCACTTGCCAAACCTAAAACCTCTCTCATCTAGAAGGATTTGATTTGTCACATATATTAATATACAGTGAAAAGTATTATTTCTTGCAAGCTATACAAAGCATACCATACATAGAGAAGGAAAAGAGAAGATGCAGAATGTAGTGCTACAGTCATTGCTAGTAGAGAACAATCAACTTAATGTGAGGTAGGTCCATTCAAAAATCTGATGGCAGCAGAGAAGAAGCTGTTCTTGAGTTGGTTGGTAGATGTCCTAGACTTTTGTGTCTTTTTCCTACGGAAGAAGGTGGAAGAGAGAATGTCCGGGGTGCGTGGGGTCCTTAATTATGCTGGCTGCTTTTCTGAGGCAGTGGAAAGTGTAGATGGAGTCAATGGGTGGGAGGCTGGTTTGCACGATGGACTGGGCTTCGTTCTCGACACTCTGTAGTTTCTTGCGGTCTTGGACAGAGCAGCAGCCATACCAAGCTGTGGTACAACCAGAAAGAATGCTTTCTATGGTGCATCTGTAAAGTTGGAGAGAGTCGTAGTGGACATGCTAAATTTCCTTAGTCTTCTGTGAAAGTAGAGACGTTGGTGGGCTTTTTTAAACTATAGTATTAGCATGGAGGGACTAGGACAAGTTGCTGGCGATTTGGGCACTAAAAACTTGAAGCTCTCGACCATTTCTACTTCATCCCCATTGACTGGCCAGGGGCATCTGTTCCAGGATGCTTCCTGAAGTCGATGATTGGCTCCTTCGTTTTGTTGACATTGAGGGAGAGATTGTCGATGCACTAGCTCACCAGATTCTCTATTTCATTCCTGTACTCCATCTCGACATTGTTTAAGATCCAACCCACTACGGTAGTGTCATCAGCAAACTTGAAAATCGAGTTGATGGGGAATTTTGCCACACAGCCATCAGTGTATAGTAAGGGGCTAAGGATACAGCCTTGTGGGGCACCGATGTTGAGGATGACCTTGGAGGAGGTGTTGTTGTCTATCCTTACTGATTGCGGTCTGTGGGTTAGGAAGTTCAGGATCCAATCGCAGAGGATGGAGCCAAGCCCCATGCCACGGAGCTTGGAGATGAGTTTTGTAGGAATAAATGGTGTTGAAGGTTGAGCTGTAGCCGATAAATAGGAGTCTGTCATAGGTGTCTTTGTTATCTAAGTGTTCCACGGTTGAGTGCAGGGACAGGGAGAAGGCATCTGTTGTGGACCAGTTGCAGTGGTAGGGGAACTGTAGTGGATCCAGGCAATCTGGGAGGCCAGAATTGATATGTGCCGTGACTAACCTTTCAAAGCACTTCAGAGCCACTGGACGATCATCATTAAGGCAAGCTGCCCTGACTTTTCTTTGGTACTGGGATGATGGTTGTCTTTTTGAAGCAGATAGGGGCCTCAGATTGTTGTAGAGAGGTTGAAAGGTATTTGACATTTAGGAAGGATGTAAAGAAATTACAAGAAAGTGGGTAGCTCTGTCAATAAAATATGAGATCAGTATAGTAGTGAAAAATGTTCTCAGAAGATCAAGCTGCAGAACCCATTTGGGTGGAGATGAGAAATAGCAAGGGTCAAAAGGGTAGAAATCTAGAATCCATGTGAGCATATCTGGTTCAGGTGCTAATTGGTTCTGAAGTAGGATTTACGTCTATGGGGATATTGCCTAAATTGGAACTATAGAGATAGACAGTTGTCAAGAATTATACCTTGTCATGTTTAAGTACAGTGGAGCCCTGTTTTAACGTGATGATTGGGGTCCATAAAATGTGATCGCGAATGTTATCGGGGTCGCGCTAATTCACTAAACCGGAAATAGTAAAAAAAAGGTCCCTCGCACGATCACGTAATATCCGATTTTGCGCTAAACGGGGCTCCACTGTATTTTCAATTGGTAAAAGTTATGCTCATTTTTGTTAT
Source organism: Mustelus asterias (assembly GCF_964213995.1). NCBI lineage: Eukaryota > Metazoa > Chordata > Chondrichthyes > Carcharhiniformes > Triakidae > Mustelus > Mustelus asterias. The sequence goes on from NC_135808.1 coordinate 112,206,588, forward strand.
ATTTTAACTGTGTCATCAAATCTGTGTTTTGTTTTAACAAAAGCTTCCTAATGGGTCAATAGAAACACGCCTGGAACGAAACATCTTACGCTTGCACTAATGCCAAAATCAAATAAATCATTGGTAAGATAGTGAAATACACAAATAACTGACAGGTAGAATTTAAAGTTAGCAAATGTGAGGTCACTGCATCGAATGTGCAGCAAAGAAATAGGCCATTCGGCCCAACTTGTCTATGCTAGCAATCGTTTCACACAAGCCTTCACCTGCCTATTTCATGTGACCCTACCAACATATCTTCTCTTTCTCATGTGTTGACCTAGCTTCCCCTTAAACATATTAAGTTGCCTCAACCACTCCTTATCGTAATGATTTCCATATACAACATTCTTTGGGCAATGGGGTTTTTTGGAACACCCTGTTGGATTTATCAGGGACTATATTACATTTATGGTCCTTAGTCCTGGTCTCGTCTGCAAGCAGAAACATTTTGACCCTACCAAATTTCATTATTTTAAAGACCTCTATCAGGTCATCCCCTTAAGCCTTCTCTTTCTACAGAAAGGTCCCCAGCCTCTTTAGCCTTTCTTGGTAAATATATCCACTCTGTGCGCAATTCTGATATGATACTTGCGAATCTTTTCTGCACTTTGTCAACACCTTTATGTGTATTTTACAATATGGAGGTCAAAGCTATGTACAGTACTCCAAGTGTGATCTAACCAAGTTCCAAACTATTTTAAAACTATTCTTTTGCTTTTCAATTCTACCCCTCTTGAAAAGAACCCCTTTGCTTGGCATGTGTTCTAGGTTGCTACTTTTTGTGATGTGTGTGCTAAAGCCTTCGAACCCTTTCTTCCTCAACCTCATTCAGACTATTATTCAGCAGTCTATGGTCTCCTTATTTCTATTGACGTGCACCACCTTACAGGTACCCATGTTGAAATTTGTTTACAAATCGAATTCCCATTCTTCAAGTTTATTAATATCTTTCAGCACTTTATCACATTCCTTCTTCATCAAATTTGGAGTCCTCTGCCTATTTGGAAATTGTACTTCTGTTTTCCCCAAGGTCAAATCATTTATGTAAATTGTCAAAACAGTGCCCCAACACAAATCGCTCCAGAACAGTTACGGTTGTATAACATAACAACATGGTTGACCCTCAACTGCCCTCTCCAATGGCCTGCCAAGCCATTCATTTGTAACAAACCACGACATAAAATAATAAGAATAAAACCAGACAAACCCAGACTGACCTTGGCACTTGAAAGACAATGGCATTCCCAGCCCAGTCAACCCTCATTAGTGTCAGTTGTGGTACAGTTAGTAGCAGTCTCACCTTTGAGTCAGATGGTTGTGGGTTCAAATTCAACTTCAGGGCTTGTGCACAAAAACTGAGCTGTCACCCCAGTGCAGTATCAAAGGAGTGCTGCACATTGAAGATGCCATTTTTCAGATAAGGTGCTAAAGACATAAAATATTCCTGGTGTCCTGGCCAACACATAACCCTCAATCAGCACCACTAAAACAGATAATCTGGTCATTATCACACTCCTGTTTTCAAGATCCTTCTGAGTGAAATTTGGCTGCTCAGTTCCCTCGATTACAAGAATGACTGCACTTCAATAAGTATATTGACTATGAAAACGCTTTGGGACAAGTTGTGGTCATGAAAAGTGGGATATATAAATGCAAATCCGCCACAATAACATCCGGGGATTTGTGCCATATTTGGAAGATGCTGATATAGTCACACTCTCAGAATCATATTTTTCAGCTAAAGTTTCAGACCTCCACCACCGTCTCTGAGCATGTCCTATTCCACCCACAGGGAAGACTAACCCAAAATAGTAGCAGTGTTATCTAGTGGCTTAGTGAGTCCTCAACATTGACTCCGGAACTCAAAACGTTTTGCAGCATTAAGTCACATATAGGAAGGAAACCTCCCTTTTGGCTAAGATCAAGTGTAGTATGGTCGGCAGCCCATGGTCGGCCGCACTTGGTTGAGGTCATTAGGTTACACTGAAGCTTCATATGTTTCATATGAAGCAATTTTTAAAAGCGGCATCTCGGCCTTTTGGCTAAGATGCAAATGAGCTCAAGTCTTGGAGGAGGAACCTCCCCCTTCTCCAATCAGCTTGGCTCATGTAGATCAGGCCCAGGACAGGGTGGTTTGGTCGCTCGCCCTGTCTTGTCAGCCTGGATCTGAAATGTCTCAACTTGTTGAGACTCTGAATTGGATTTGATTTGATTGAATTGGAAAAGTATAAAAAAAAGGACGGAAACCTCCTGCTTATGACCAAATATCCACCCCCTCTGAGGAAGCTGTATTCCACATTACTGAACGCCACTTGGAAGAGTAGCAGGGGCACAGAGTGATCTCTGGATTGGCGACTTCAAATGTGGAGAAAGAAATGGGAAACTGCAGGCTCCAGGTACCTGGGCAATTAAAAAAGGCACAAGACTCGAACACATTTCTTTTCTTTGCAGACATTGGGTGGTATAGTGGCTGGCATTGCCTCACAGTGCCAGGGATCCGGGTTCGATTCCTGGCTTTGGTCACTGTCTGTGCAGAGTCTGCACGTTCTCCCCATGTCTGCATGGTTTCCTCCCACAGTTCGAAAGATGTGCTGGTTAGGTGCATTGACCTTGCTAAATTCTCCCTCAGTGTACCCGAACAGGCACTGGAGTGTGGCGACGAGAGCATTTTTACAGTAACTTCATTGCAGCGTTAATGCAAGCCCATTTGCGATACTAACAAATAAACTTTAAACTGCATAGGAATGTATGTCGTTTCTAGCAAGGGTAAATAAACCACATTACAAGCTCGACTGATTATCTTTAATTGGGTGTTAGTGTACTCAAGGGCATAAAATGCCATTCAAACAGATCATGGCTGATCATGTGCAACAAAATCTGAGTGTTTATTTTAAAGCGGAAAAGTTACAGCTGTTCACGCTGGCAGGATATTCCCATCCCGCTACAGTGAACGGAGATGTGGCTGGGCACCAAATTCTCCGACCTCGCTGCAGTGGAAGCATGATGTGAATGGTCAGTAAGATTGCGCCTTATTCTTTTATTTCCTGACAAATTTTAGCTGTTACAATCCCAGTTGATAGTATAACTAGATGGGAAGATCCTAGAATGGAACCCTGGCTCAAAAGACTGTAACTTTACTTTTTTCCATAAAACATGGAGGAACAAGAACCACAGGGCTACTAATTAGTTTTAAGAAGAAAAAAATATTAAACATGAAAAAATTGGATTATAACAATACTGCTTCACTCTCCCCTTAGTTTAACAATTACACACTGATTTTATGATTAACACAGATTACAAGTATGTCTTAAACTGCAACGGTCTCATTACCATACAAAGTCCCTTTGAAGCACACAAGATGACTGTGGTCAAATGCACACACTCCACTCCGAACCCAAGTTAGTGTCTGTGGATTTCTCCTCAGAATTTCCCAGATGACAGTCACATGACAGTTTCTAAACTCCACTCCCAAAGGCGCACTTTAAAATCTTCTCTCAATGTTTTCCCTTGGTGGTTTGCATTCCAAAATCCAGTCCAGGTTTCCCAAATTACACTTTGCTTCTGCTTCACTTTAAAGAGCGAATCCAGTTCAGGCTTTAAACCATCTGCTTTTTTGCACAAACTGTTCATAACCTCTTTAACTATTGATTCCAACGACACCAAATTTTTACATCTGAAGTCTGATTTCCCACTATAAGTCTGGTTGTTACAATTGTATCTTTAACTCGTTCCTGAATTCTTCTGAACAATACCTCAATCTCTGTTCTCTTGGCTTCAGTAAGAAGTTTAACAACACCAGGTTAAAGTCCAACAGGTTTATTATTTAACCTGGTGTTGTTAAACTTCTTACTGTGTTTACCCCAGTCCAACGCCGGCATCTCCACCTCTTGGCTTCAGTCAGCTTAACACATTCTTTCTGCCCAAACTCCCTGGTTATCTGGACAGTAACTGGTTCATTTGGAAGCCCACCTCTTTGCAGCTCACATCCAGTCCAGTCATTCTTCTGTCAGAGCTGAGAGATGTTCACTTTCTGGTGTCCTGGCTCCAACTTCAATATAACCAGCTAAAACTAAAACCCAAAAGCTTTCCTACCATACAACGGTCCCCAGCTGCTAAGCAACCAATGCTACGACTATTTATTGATTTGATTTATTGTCACATGTATTACTATACAGTGAAAAGTATTGCTTCCTGCGCACTATACAGAGCATACCATTCATAGAGAAGGAAAGGAGAGTGCGCAAAATATAGTGTTACAGTCATGGCTAGAGCGTAGAGAAAGGTCAACTTAATGTAAGATACGTCCATTCAAAAGTCTGATGGCAGCAGGGAAGAAGCTGTTCTTGAGTGGGTTGGTATGTGTCCTCAGGCTTTTGTATCTTTTTCTCCGATGGAAGAAGTTGGAAGAGAGTATGTCTGGGGTGCGTGGGGTCTTTGATTATGCTGGCTGCTTTTCCAAGGCAGTGGGAAGCGTAGACAGAGTCAATGGATAGGAGGCTGGTTTGCGTGATGGATTGGGCTTTGTTCATGCCCCTTTGTAATTTTTTGCGGTCTTGGGCAGAGCAGGAGCCATACCAAGCTGTGATACAACCAGAACGAATGCTTTCCATGGTGCATCTGTAAAAGTTGGAGAGTCGTAGCTGACATGTCAAATTTCCTTAGTTTCCTGAGAAAGTAGAGATGTTGGTGGGCTTTCTTAACTATAGTGTTGCCATGGGGGGACCAGGTCAGGTTGTTGGTGATCTGGGCACCTAAAAACTTGAAACTTTCAATCATTTCTACTTTGCTCCCATTGATATAGACAGAGGCATGTTCTCCTTTATGCTTCCTGAAGTCGATGACAATCTCCTTCATTTTGTTGACATTGAGGGATTGATTATTGTCGCCGCACCAATTCACCAGATTCTTGATCTCATTCTTGTACTCTGTCTCGTCATTGTTTGAGATTCGACCCACTATGATGGTGTCGTCAGCAAACTTGAAAATCGAGTTGCAGGGGAATTTGGCCATACAGTCGTTGGTGTATAAGGAATATAGTAGGGGGCTGAGGACACAGCCTTGTAGGGCACCGGTGTTGAGGATGATCGTGGAGGAGGTGTTGTTGCCTATCCTTATTGATTGTGGTCTGTGGGTTAGGAAGTTCAGGATCCAGTCGCAGAGGGAGGAGCCGAGGCCCAGGCCATGGAGTTTGGAGATGAGTTTTGTAGGAATAATGGTGTTGAAGGCTGAGCTATAGTCAAGACATAGGAATCTGACATAGGTGTCTTTGTTATCTAGGTGTTCCAGGGTTGAGTGCCGGGGCCGGGGAGATGGTGTCTGCTGTGGATGTGTTGTGGTGGTAAGCAAACTGTACTGGATCCAGGCAGTCCAGGAGGCTGGAATTGAGGGGGCCGAGGAGGGGGGAGCACAGGGAGGGGGCCAAAGGGGAGGGGGGGGGGAGAGAAGGTGTGGCCAAGGCATGGGGGGAGAGAGAGGGGAGGGTGGCCGAGGGGGGAGGGTGGCAAGGGGGGAGGGGTCAAAGAGAGCAAGGCAGTGGACAGATCTGTTTCAAACCACCTAAGGGATATGCTGCTTGATTTGATCTGCCAATGCTCGAGATGTATGGTCTATGCACCTGACATGACAGCAGCACTGGAATTTATACACACCATTGCTCATGGGCTAATAGTTATCAACAACCAATGTCAGATAATTAGTTGTGCTCATAAGGTGGCTCTTCTACATCTGCTGAAAATGACATAAATTCATACCTATTTTCTGAAAATAAAAGGACATTTGCTGAGACTGACATATTTTCAGACAACAGATATGAATGTAACAGGAATACGTTCAAGCTTTTTTAAATTACCCAGGAGTTTTCGGAAGCCCACAGTTCCCATTACTTTGTCCATGACAGCACCTTAGCCAATCACAACCCTTTTTCTCCTGTAGTATAAATTGTTGCAAACATTTGAAATTTGGCATTCTTGCACTTGTTCTGATGCACGCAGGACAAAAAGCTGTGGCAACATATCAATCTCATAAATAATACATCAAATCAAATCTTTGCATCCTACCACATCCAACTGTGAATAATGGTGGATAATGAAACAACTAATCATGATGAAGAGGTTCCAGAAACATTGATAACCTCCAAAATGACAGGGGGTGAGGGGGACAGAAGGATGGGAGAGGAGGGGACCTGATTGATGAAGGGGGACACAGCTCAATTACAACACACAAGCCATTCTGTAATGTTATTGCAGTTTTTTTTAAAAACAAAAGCAGTTTTTAATGACTTCTACAGTTATCCAAAATAACATTTTTGAATATTACTCCATTTTTCATTTCAAATGAATTGCATAGTCGGGTTACAAAAAAAATACATTGTTTCTCGCCAGAGGCAAATTCCAAGAAGCCATCCCCTACATCAGCTACAAGTATGTTCGGGTTGTTTAACGAAGACGGTCACAGATTCGAGTCAGAAAAGGGAAACATTCCAAATTCCTTACATCCGACTGGGGACTAAAATACTCTGGGGGGATTGCCCAATCATTAAATCAGGAGTGAATGGAAGAACGCTTCAGTAGATATCCGAACGGTATTCATGCCTCATTATCACAACAGTAACTTGGTCAGCACCCAATTATATCACAACCTTCTAAAGCTTAAAAAGGGCCTTCAATTAACTTCACCGTGATGAATAAACTGATTTTTGGGTTACATCATCCAGACGTAAAAACCCTTTTCTTAAATATAAAAGGGGAATCGAAGAACAGGCAAATCTGTAATACTTGCACACATTGTCACACTGGTTTGCAGGCTTGTACTCAAGCCTTTCGCCAGTGTACAATTGGTCCTATTTTTACCCAAAACAAAAATAGCGCTGGGGTGAGTTGCAATTGGCACTTGTACCTACCACACTCTGGAATTTAATCAAAATGCCTTCTGTACCCAGTCCGCTGCTCAAGCCTGACAGCCGAGCGCCAGCATCGCTAAAATCGACAGCACTCGCAGCCAAGATACACACTCGACGTACCAACCAGCAGCGCATTAATGCCACGGCCGTGGCTTTTCATTACTTCTTAAACACTTGACAGATCAATCGGCCACTCATCATCTCACTCAAGGACTGGAGCTCACATAGCAACCGCTTACTGATGGCCATTCAGGGGGTTGGGGGATGGGGATGGAGGGGCTCGCCGTTTACGAGCGCACCAAAAATAAACTCATAAAGTTTCCTACCTCTTGCTTTGCATTGCTGCCTGACCCTCCTGTGTTAAATATCTCCGTTGAAGACGGGGGCCATCTGCTCCTTCCCACTCCCCCCCGCATTACATTCGTCCGTTACGCTGCAATCCAAACGTTCCCGTGCCAGTCAGGCAACCGCCACAGCGCATGCGCGTAGGTTCCAAAGCGCCTGCGCAGCGGCCCGATTGGAAGACGTTGCCACTCCCCCCTTCAGGATGTCCTCCCCCTCCCCCTCCCCCTCCCCTTGCTCTGCAGTCAGCAGGATCTCCGAACTTCTTCCCCAGTCCTGCTGGGGTTTTTTTTTGGCCATGTAGTTATTCCTCTTCGTCCGGCACCCCAACCCTCCAAACAGTGGCTCGTGCAGTGAGGATGGTGGCAGCGCCTGCGCTGAACCTCGTGCGGCCAACGTCCTTTCACCCCCCCCACCACCGCGGAGGCTGAGGCGCAGCCACCATCTTGGTAAAGGATATCAACCGCGTGAATTATCGCCGCGCCTGAGGCGCAGCGCCACCATCTTGGTAAAGGATACTCAAACCGCCATGTAGTTTGTGTACAGTGGCTGGCACTGTTGCCTCAGCGCCAGGGACCCAGGTTCAATTCCGGCCTTGGGTCACTGTCTGTGCAGAGTCTGCACGTTCTCCCCATGTCTGCGTGGGTTTCCTCCAGGTGCTCTGGTTTTGCTCCAGTTTCCTCCCACACTCCAAAGATGTGCGGGTTTGATTGATTAACCAGGCTAAATTGACCCTAGTTTCGGGGGGGTGGGGTGGAATAGCAGGATAAGTATGTGGGATTTTGGCAGGGGGGGGATAGCAGGGTAAATATGTGGGGTTACGGGGATTGGGTGGGTTTGTTGGTGCAGGCTTAATGGGCTGAATGGCCTCCTTCTGTATTGTAGGGATTCTATTGTTCGGTGCAGGCCCGATGGGCCGAACAGCCTTCATCTGCACTGTAGGGATTCGATTGGACCTATTAATGCCTACTCTGCAGAAGAGGCCATTCGACCCATCCAGTCCGCACTAACTTTCAGAGTTTAGTAACTAGGCCCCCCCCCCATCCCTGTAACCCCCCCCCCCATCCCTGTAACCCCCCCCCATCCCTGTAACCCCCCCCACCCCTGTAACCCCCCCACCCTTGTACCCCCCCCCCCACCCCTGTAACCCCCCCCCCCCACCCTGTAACCCCCCCCACCCCTGTAACCCCCCCCCCCAATCCTGTAACCCCCCCCCCCCCACCACCCCTGTAACCCCACACATTTACCATCTGACCTATACATCTTGGGACACTGAGGGGCAGTTTATAGCATAGCCAATCCACCTACCTGCACATCTTTTGGGCTGTAGGAGGAAATTGGAGCACCCGGAGGAAACCCTCGCAAACACGAGGAGAGAATGTGCAAACTCCACCAGACAATTACCCAAGGCCGGAAATTGAACCCAGTCTCTGGAGCTGAGAGGCAGCAATGCTAACCACTGTGCCGCTTGCCTTCCCTTTCCACCAAAGACAGGAGTCCTAAAATCACCTCTGGTGAACTCCATTTACAAATCTTCCTCCAGTCTGGAAGATTTCCATTAACCACTGCTCTGTTT